>NC_065508.1:28099314-28141197 GCF_006386435.1 Epinephelus moara
TTTAGATATACTACACTTAGTTTTCATGACACCTTTACTGTCACTTTTGTATATCATACCATAGAATAACTTTTGGCATTTTTTGACATACTACACTGAATCTGTTATTTACAATATACTACACATTGACTTGATCAGTTTGTTATGCCACATTATGCTACGTTTTTGTTTTAAATGCATACTAGACCATTAGTTTGTTGTGGTATTTTTAGGCAAGAAAAATAGCCATATAAAGTTACTTAAATTATTTTTACAACATAGTATTTTATGATATGATTTTTATTCATGACTACTACTCATACTATAGTATGACTTTTTTTTTTAAAACATACTACACTGTCTGTTTTTATGGCATAATTGACTTCATGGCTTGTTTTCTGACACACTGTAGTGTCTTTTTTCAGATGGCTTTTGTTTGACTATGACCTTTTAAAATCAATTTCAAATGACATACTCTCAGACACAAGTAGGACTCTTTCCTCTGCTGCTGGCCTGCACTGCCCTCTAGTGATTAAAAATCAGATTAAAAATATTTACATGAAAAGACGACATCTCACACACGTTAATTTAACATTTTTCAATCTGAAGTTTAATGTTAATTCCATGCTGTGTTTCAGTAAGAATACAGATGGTACTTGTGGCTCCGGTGAGAATATCCAGTAGTACAAATCAGATTCACGTTACACATACCGAACAGAAGGAAGAGAGGAAATGAGAGGAGTAGGAAAGAGACAGAATTGAGACAAGGAAACCTGAAAGAGTCAGGGGAGTAAGGATACAGCAGGCCTCTATTTCCCAAACTTTTTTTTTTATACGGTGCCAATGCAAAACTGCATTATATTACAATCAAGAGTGTTGAGCATTCCCCTCCCACGCACACACATACGCACATTTTGTCTGCTAAAAAGCCATTACCCAACTATCTGCCATTAGCAAAAGCGCTACAGCCTCGCAGCACAATACTTGGTCCGAGAGTGGACAAGAATAGAGGTCAGAGTGATGCTAGGAGAAGGGGGGACATTCTGCCCTTTGTCATTAAAAAAAAGACCTATTGATGTGTTGAAAGAGCAGGTTTGGTAACCACAAAGTAAAGAGGGCACTTAGTTCTTCCTAAACGCTTTCACACATCCCTTTTAAGTCTTCCATCACCACTTTATTTCCTCAATTTGCGAACTGAAATGTTTCAAAACTGACTGACTGACAGAAGCATGGACGATAAATTGTTCATAAACACACAAATACAGGAAAAAGTTGAACAGCAAAGTATCGTCTTTAAATAAACTCTTGCATATGTGTGTTACAAATACAGGCAAGCGAACTTGGCAACAGATGATACAGCAAAGTAAAGCAAAATAAAAACCGTAAAAGAGGACATGAACCTTAAAGGGTACAGGCTTGCAAAATTAGTCATTAAAAAATAAGGTAAAACTCCTGGGAAGTGGAAATGGAGACCCGAGCGGGCCCTGAGGGGGGACTGGGACATGACATGCATATGAGGAGAAAGGGTGAGACGGATGGGCAGAAATGGAGGGAAAGGTAGAGAAAGAGTGTGGGCTGCAGTATAAACCCAGTTGAAAACTGTGGCTGGGGACAAAAGCTAGTGCTGGGAGGAGAGAAACAAGGGAGGAGGAGGAGGAGGAGGAGGAAGAAGAAGAAGAAGAAGAGGGCTTGTCTTGTGTTGTTCAGTCTCACTGGGTCTCTTCCTCCGCATCTTGCAGTGCTTCTTTGTTCTGTTCTTCACCTGAGATAACGACAAGAACATAACACAATGTTATCTCTGCACACTCAATTAGACGTTTTCAAAAGGTAACTAAATGTGGCCGTGATGATGAACACATCAGCCTGGAGATGCTTGGCTGCGCTGTGTGTGTGTGTGTGCGTGTGTGTGTGTTCCTTAAAATTGCCTCATTTTATTTGCTTGACTCCTGCGTTTTTTTAAATCCATGATAAAACATGCTTTTAGCCAAGTTTAAGTGGTTGAAATCATCTTTTTTGTTTAAAAATGTGCCTGCAACCAATGATTATTTTCATTATTGATTCGTCTGCTAATTGTTTTCTGGATAAATTAATTGTTTTGTTTATAAAATGTCAAAAAATTGTGGGGAAGAAATGAATATGCCATTTTCAAATTTCTTGTTTTGTCAGATCCACTGAAAAACATTAAAGATCCAGTGAAAACAGCAGCGCCTCGTCATTCTGAAGCTTCCACTAGACAAAGTTTTGCATTTTAAATGAGAAAATAACTGATTTATTGATTATCCAAACTGACTAATTGTTTTAACCTTGAATTATTTGTGTCCACAACATGCAATTTGTGTTTTAGAAACTAGTAATTTCACTAAGGTCTGTGAGTTTGTGGCATTTCATACAACATCCTGATCCCAACCCTGTTTTTCAGTGCTGTGTTTGGTAAACTACAAAATGAAGTGTACTCAGAATCAGTCACAGTGATAGTTACTCGGGGCAAAAAGGAGGAAAATGCAGACAATCAAATGCATCAATTTCTTGTTTATCAACTGCCAAAATAATCATGTGTCAACATTGCTAAAAAGTTCACAGCTTAAGTATTATACTTTGCCCACAGAGTGACCATTTGTGTATCAATGACTTACTGCAGGTTACGTTGAATTTGTGAATAAAGCTTTGTTTGTCTCAGATAGCTCCATGTTGAACGGAGAATCCAAAAAGGCAAACATGGTTCATGAATTTAAGTAAACGAAGGACTGCGTTTAACCACTGCAAAACTATATGAAAATATGTTTACAAACATTCACACAACTCGCGCAGTATGATCCAAATCTCATTTATCCAGTCTTATTCACTCAAATGTTATGTTTAAAACATATCCGCTTACAAGTAGCGTAAGCCACTCTCCACGCAAAAGTTGTGATTTATACAAAGACTTGATGGGAGAAACTTGGACTCGTGGTTACAAACATGCTGGAGACAGGAAACTGGCAACGCAGATGGTGAGGTGGAACCTGATTGTAGAAACTGTTTTTTGGCGCTTGCCTGGCTTTTGTCCGTACGCAGATTTTTAGTATGGATCCTACGCAATGTTTTTATATGGAAAATGAAGTCTAGCCTATTTTTTTTTTAGCATTTTTGCCTGTGTTAAAAAGATTTTCTGCATTCATGCACTAATTTTGGTGGAGTAGGGGTGTTGGGCTGTACTGCACGAGTTGTGTGAGAGTTTGTAAATGGATGTTTTGATATAGTTTTCTCTGTTGTTTAACGCAGTCCCCCTTTACTTCAGTTAATAAAGAATGTTTGCCTTTTTTGGATTCTCCGTTCACTGTGGAGTAGGGAATCTATCTTCCCTATGCAGCTCCTTTATTCAGAGAGCAAAGGAGCTGCAGTTAGAGAAAGATCTGAGTTGTTATTTGATGATTTCTGCTTATTTCAAGGAGTTAAATTCAAATTATGACGAGTTAACATCACTGAAAGAAGACCTTTCTTTTAGAGATGATTGGGATCAGCTCAGAAATGTGTTGATCAGTGATCAGTCGGTCATGCAACAAATAAAACCCACATTCACAAGTAAACAACTGATTGTGTCACCATGCAGGCCAGTGAGCAACAGTTAGTTCACAGTGTCTTCAAAACAAGCTGTGGTCAGATGTACTAAGGGGGTAAAATGCCTTGTGAACCTGTACAACTGGTTGCTTAGAAAGGTTACCATAGAGACAGCACAGCCATCCGTGTAATGAAGAATTAAGAGGCACAAATAACAAAGGCTGGAGAATCCATCATGATTAAAATAGAAACCGTAACAGTGCTCATTAGCGCCACAGCTAACTGGGATGTGAGAAAGCCACAGGAGATGGAGCAGCGGCCTCACATGCTGTTTCTGCAGTTTGTCTGTTATATCACACTTCAACAAGCTGCGTTCACAGGTTTCCAAACTCTGCCTCATCCAGGCAGGATCTGCTCCAACGCCCCAGCGGGGTGTGTTCAGTGATACTGACGTGCGATGGTGAAGGAGCAGGGTGTCCGCAAGTTATTTTAGTCTATAGTTAAAGGCTGGAATCACACTCTTTTTCCATCGTGGTGGAGAAGTGAAGCCATGTTTCTGCTCGTGTTTCTCAAAGGGAAAATGTTTTACACGGAAATTAAGTCAAACCTGATCTTTCAGGTTCTGTTCCCGAGTAATAAAACCTTATTAAAATCACACTGATGTGGAGCTAAAGCTTAATGCCTAAAAATACCTTTAAAAAGGTAAAATCATACTGAAATAAAGCAAATACAGAGTTGTAAGATGCTGACTTTATTGTGACTGTAATTCAGTTAAATTCTCATTAATTGACAAGAAAAACAATGTTTGTTTTTTTAAAGATTATTTTTTCGGCCGTTTTGCCTTTAATGGACAGGACAGTGTGAGAAATGGGGGAGAGAGAGGGAGAGAGAGAGAGAGAGAGAGAGAGAGAGAGAGAGAGAGAGAGAGAGAGAGAGAGAGAGGGGGGACAACATGCAGCAAAGGGTTGCAAGCCGGAGTTGAACTCACAACCACTGCAGCGAGGCATCGCCTCTATACATGGGGCGCCGGCACTATCCACTACGCTCCCGACGCCGCCGGAATATATTTTTTTGCGCTGAACAAGATTTTGTTCCACATCACTTACAACGGAAGCAACAGTCTGCACAACCTGTTTTTATGGAAACCTGTCCTAGATATTAATTAAGTCTAGGGATGTCATGATAAGCGACATCCCTAGACTTGTTGAAAAGAAAAGTTTTCCTGAGGCCAATGTATTTTTTTTTTACTTCTCTGCGATGGGAGTGCTGCAGATTGACACTATGCTACAAACGCCGCAAACATTGCAACGAGGCGCTGAGTGTCTGAGCACTGCATATTTGCTGTTTTGTTTTGTTTTTTCTCTCTTCTGGTTGCCGAGAGCTGGAAAATGTTCATCTCTGTGTAAAATATTGCACTCATCACAAGCCCCTTTTACACTGCCAGAATTTTCGACAAATGTTTGGCCGTTTTGCCGGCAAGCTGCGAGCGTTTAGATACACAGAGGTGGAATGGCGAGTTGATTCGAGGTGCCCAATTTTCCGCCTCGAAGGGTAGTCATATTGGCTGAACCTTATTGGTTTAAAAAGAACGAGGCGGCCTTCCGCAACGGGAGGGGCTGTTGATGACGCAGCACGTGCTAGCCACTGGCGGTGGATAAACAGGAAACAGCTGATTTTACCGCACTCCCCGATTTTGTTTTTATACTGCCAATGCTGAAAAAGACTGATTGGGCTTTTTTGCAAATTTGCACAATTCCTGTTTAAAAAGGGCTACTGTCACTTTTTATCCAGCACATCCAATCACAGTGGAGAAGGGGCGGGACAAATAGCCCACCATGAAGACCAACTGTCACATCTTACATGTACACATGCTGAACAACAACAACGGAGCAGAAATGTTAATATACTGTAGGCTATAAATTAATATACACTTCCTCACCCACTGTATCTCATGAACCCACACAGATTAGTGCTTTGAGTTTGAGGCGGATTATCAGGGATTAATAATAAAAGTGAAATCAAATTAAATGTTCTTAATCAAGGTGTATATGTTTAAGTGCATGGGATTTATTGTTCTGTTTTGTAGCAAACTGGGTATTGAAAGAGAAGCTCGTAGAGTGGAGTAGCAGCTAACAGGGAAGTGAAGGACCTCCACTCTCTATTTGACAGTATTTTAATGCATAATTTAGACTTTTACTGACTTGCGGACACCCTGAAGACACTAAAACACACAGTGCACGCACACAGCTAATCAGTTCCTCTCGTGCACAAAAGTGTGGAGAACAGGTGAAAAAGACAAGAATCAGCAACTGCAGCTCTGTAATCCCTCAGAGTTGTGGGCAAACAGGGCAGGAGAGGCTATCGTCTCCTTTGACCCCAAAAACACTCAACAAGGCTGGACTTTGTAAATGTGAGCAAGTTAGTGATGGATGTCGCGGTGGCGAGACAGAAGAGCTTGAGGTGAGAAAGCCAAAGACAGTCAGGAGGAATGACTTACAAAATACACTTCTATAATGGAAGAGTGAAGGAAGAGGGCTGTCCTTAAGAATCTAGAGAAGAACGAGGGAGAGATGAGAAGTTAGAGCAGTGTGTGAGTACTGAGCCTGAGACAGAGAGGAGGGAGAGGGCGTCTGGCTTTAGAGAAACCACTCCTATCAGGGGAAAGGTTAGAGAAGGAGGAATTAGGTAGGTCACAGTTTTCTAGATGTGGTATCAGCCTGAGAGCTTATAGACACAAGGCAGTCAACGGCTTTAAAATACAAGACCTAAAAAACTAACCATAGCTAGTTTCCTAAAAAGAAGGTAAAGACTTTCTCACCATCTCCCTGAACGTCTGAGGTCCATAGTGTCAAGTTGTCACGTAGCAACTGCATGATAAGTGTTGAGTCCTTATAGCTTTCCTCGCTCAGCGTATCCAGTTCTGCAATGGCATTGTCAAACGCGTCCTTCGCCAACCTGTCGGCAGAAAGGTTACAAGACAACACAGTTAAACACAGAACAGTAAACAGGTGGATATAATTGCATGTATGAAAAGGGATCTGCTGGTGACAAAGCACCGTGTTCCTGAGAATCACAAACACTGTCTGACAGCTGGAACACACAGTTTCTTTTCATGTGGGATTTTGAGCAACAGCAGAAAGGAAGAGTTGTTGAAATGTCGATTTAATTTACTCTGACACACGGGATTCGTGGATTTTTGGCCTCCACAGGGCAGAAAAGCTTCCAAACAAGAAGTTTCAGTCCAGCAGATAAATCCACTGTGTCTTGTTTGTTCACTTTTTAGATGCTTGACTCTGTCCGCCTGCCACTGGATGACTTCTTCTGTCTGCTGTTTGTTGTTGGGGGAATAATGCACAGCGGCTTTATCAGAGCTTTGTTGCTTAAAATGGCTGCCAGCAGGCGTTCATGACAGTAAAGGTTCTGGCACCTTGAGCCTTTTTTTTACGTCAAACACGATAGTTTACTTCTGATGATACGATACATTCAACAAGCCAGGTCCAATGCAACACTTTACCTCTATGATATTAACAAACCTGGGATGCCAAACACCCTGAAGAAATCCCAAATTCTACAAAAAATGTGCAGGAAAGTAAGGCTGTGCAATTAATCATCTGGTGATCTTGATTACGATTTTGAGGTCAAACGATTTCAGTTTGTGTGGGTGGGTGGTGCCGATCAGGAGGCGGCACGATAGAGTGACTGGCTGTGTCCCTGCCCATTTTCACATTCCAGGGAGGAGGCACTTCAGGTTAAAGTCTTGGGTTTAGTTACTCCTTAAACAGACAACACAAAATGATGACACTTACTTGCAAGCACGGTCTGGCGAGTTGAGGATTTCATAATAGAAAACTGAAAAGTTAAGGGCCAATCCCAGACGAATGGGGTGCGTTGGAGCGAGTTCGATCAAGGCGATGTCGCTAGCAGCTTTGTACGCAACCAAACTGTTCTCTGCTGCCTCCTTCCTGTCGTTGCCCGTAGCAAACTCTGCCAGGTACCTGTGGTAATCTCCCTTCCTGAGCAGAGGGAACAATGCAGTCAGACACATATCTGCTTTCACACATGTGCATTAACAGAGACCAGAGCACTGGCAACAAACATCAAGTGAACAACTTTTAAAGACCTAACAGCATCTACAGCCTACATAGAACAGAGCCAAGTGAATAAAGAACCTTGCTGTGGTTAATAAAGTGCAGTGCAAAGACTTCTGCTGCCTTAATGGAGAGTTGCAGTTTCTGAACAGCGAGCCAGCATTTCACTCCTGCAGACTGAAGCTAATGACTGAGCTCAGTCGTCATTCAGAGTTTGCACTTCATGTGATCAGGTGGCTTCAGTTAGAATGCAGTGCAGAAAATGGAGGGTAAAACATTCTCACGTAATGATGTTTAATCTATTCTAAAGTTAAATTCATTTATTTATTTTACATGATGTTTTTATGGCTTTACACTGTGTGGCTGAGATTCATTTTCCAATAGGACTGTGAGCCTCGAAATGCATCTCAGCTCTGACAGGCATATTTAAAGGCCACCACCCCTAAACACCACGGACCGTTTCATGGAATATCTTTACATGGTACTGAGATGGAATATTCATCATTAAGGATAGGCATTTTAAACAATTGCCATATTCACGTACTTGCATTAAATTGTTATTGAGTACTGCAAAAACACACAGGTGAATATGCGGGTGGAGCTAAGGGTTCGCCTTCCTTCCTGCCATGCACAGACTGTAGAGATGAGCTGTGATACACAAGTTTAAAGTCCAGTTCAGACCAAAGACTCACGACAAGGTGAAACCGTTTTAGAACGTAGCAGAGAAAAGTTGCAGCGGTGTGAACTGGCCAGTTTTTAGAACGTTGTTGAACGGGCCATTGCAAGTAGTTGCTCGTTTCATCTCATCTCATGTGAATCTTTAGTCTGAACTGGGCTTAACGTTTCAAAGCACTGCGCATTCATTTAGTTTATTTTGTCGAAATACTTCCAAACATCACTCTGATGCCTTTACGTCATTCTGCCTGTAACATTAGTGACGTCTGACTGAAAACAAACATCTGCAGCTGCGCAGATCTATTATTTTTGCTACATGGATCGGTGCAGATATTCATAAACAGTGGTTACGTCACTTCATATATTGAACGATTGCTGGCGTTCAAAACGAGTATTTACTCATGCCCATCCCTGTTGACAATCATTCAAATCAAGTGCAAAAAAGATGTTTTTGACATTCTGTAAAGTACTTTTGAAAATCTGTACACATAAGACATGATAACACAACACTCACACATTTATAACATACATACATTTTGTAGTAGAAAACCTTAGACTCTCCCGTGGTTGCGGCTAAGATGAGGTGCTTGTCCAGTACATCCAGAATGTCGTTGCAGATTGATTTCAGCTCTTTCTCGACCTGAGGACCAAAATGCAGAAACACTGCTGTCATGAGTCTGTGTAGTTGCACAAAACCTGACAGGTGCTGGATCAACACTACCTTTAATACTTCCTTTTTTACTTAGAAGGAAAACTCTGCTCCTCAAAGTTAAAATTCAATGTCAAATAAACTCAGATTTGATATTTAAAATTGTAAATTAATTAACGAGTTATGACTGGCAGAAACTCATTTAAAAACATCAGCGTTCTCTCGTTTTTTATTTCAAAGTACAAAATCCTGTCTCTCGCCACACCAACAATAGTCAGAATGGGCAGAGACACAGAGGGCAGCTTTTGGGGCCGTCCCAGAGGAAGCATTTGTCAAAGAGAAGCCGACAGTGTGACTCAGCTCCAGGGTCACTGGCAGACAACTAAATCTGACATTTTTAACATCACTATACGGCAGCATGTCCTTGTGAATAAAACAGCTCTTCCTTTTGATATTGCCTTTCCTGCTACAAGTTAGCAGGGAGTTATACTGTAACATACCTGAGGTGGACGGGGTAACTGGAGATGAACTACAAGCTATGCGGTCGAAAGCGGTGCATTTCTCCGCCTGTATGTGATGCACTTTCACTAGAAGTTTCAGAAGATTGCTTGTGTTTCTGCCCCCACATGCTAAGGAGCTGTTGAACTTGTGGCAAGGAGCAGTGTCGGCATCAACTCTTGTGAAGTGTAACCATACCGCCATTGTCACTGAGAGCAGGGCCTCTGTGTGTGTGTGTGAGACACAGAGCGGCAGAGCTGACCCCGCCCCACACAGAGAGCTCTCCTCTGGACTGGATAGCAAAAATGCATCAGTGACGAATGTCTTAATCTTGCTGCAAATTAGAAACAGAACTGGGAAGATACAAACTGTACAGGCTTACATTTGTGTGAACTAAATGAACAAGAAATATATCGTCTGAATTTCTCCAATACCAACAGCACAACCGTTAATGTCAGAGCTTGTCAATACTACGGTCTCCCAGTGCCTGTTTAATACCTGGTTTCAGTGTCCATGCTGTGCTGCACTGCACTCAGTGGTGCCACCAGTGACTCGGAGTTTCTTTGCAGCAGAAATGAAGAAAGGGTGATCTAAAGTTGATTCATGATTGCTGCCGACCTCATTATTTCACTCAGACAGGTATTGTTGGGATGTGAAATCTCAACATTTCCTCTCAGGGTGGAGAGGTCAATGGAGGAGAGCTTAAAGAGTCCTGCCAAAAGGGTAAAGCATATCTGGCAACTTGGCTACTAGATATGGTAATTAGATTATCTGAGAGTGCACCAGCTACACTTATCTCCATGACATAAAGTGGGTGGCAACTTAAAGTCCTACTTAAGGGTTTGTATTTTCATTATTGTGTCCAATTCAGGACTTTGTGAGTATTACAAGCCAGAGATGTTTACTCTATAAACTAATGGAAGAGAATCTGTGACTACAACAGGGTAAACAGTGACTACTTTCCCTCCAAAGCTAACTGAAACCAAGTCAGTATGTTGCAGAAAGATTCACAGAAGGCTGTTAATGCTTTGTTGGGATCTGTTGCAGACATCAGCACAGACGGATTGCAGCTGTGTGGTGTGATTTGTTTCACCAATACTTCTGCCTGGCAAGTGCAGAATAGGCTGAAAATGGACGACTGCCATTTAAAGTTCTCGAGTTCTCAACAACAAAAGAAGGAATAAACATTGTTTGGCTCTACAGTGATTGAAGACTGTCTTCAATTTAAAAAAAAACATGTCAAAATGTTGGATAAGCGTTTCAATTTTCATGATTGAAACCTTGAAGCTTAGAAGTTTGCAACAGCTGAAAGTAACCAGTTGGTAAATTTCGGTTTGCAACAGTGTCTGACCGTTTTCCTGTATTCCCGGATCATCTTTAGTTTGTCTTCTCCGCCTTTGTTTTCTTCTTTCTGTTCCAGGCTGCTAATTATCCTCCAGGAAGCTCTTCTAGCACCGATCACGTTCTTATATGCTACTGACAGCAGGTTCCTCTCCTCCACCGTGAGCTCCACGTCCATACTGGCCACTTTCTTCATCGACTCTACCATTTCTGAAAGGCAGAGGGAGACAAATGACATAAGGCGTGGGCTTCTCGAATCCCTCTGCACAAACAGTAGCAACAACATGAATATTGTGTGAGAACAAATGTTACAAAGCACCCGAGTATGGATGTGATTCTGAACGTCTCCCCCACAAAAAATACTGGGGGTTTGTCTGGTCAGGATTGTTTACTGGTTCCTATAAAGTCCTTGCAAATAGAGCCTAACCAATACACTGCTATGTCTGATATTATGAGCCTTTTTAGCTTATCGCAGATACTTTGTATTTTACATTTGTCAGTACACATGGTGATATGTGCCCGAGTTGGCTGAGCTTTCCTATGGCAGCCCAGTACTGTTAAATGGTGTATTGACCTAACATTAGGCTATGCAGTGGATGTCAGCCCGTGCAATCAAATCTACTGAGCCTTCTGACTGGTGACACCATTCTCCACCTTTGACCTAATGTACCTTTCGACTAGTCACCTGCATGTTTAATACAAATAATATAATATAAAATACAAAAGCGTACTAATGAACCTTCATTAATATAGGCCTATATTTTATCTACAAGTGCACGTCACACACTGAGCGAGCCGCCTGTTAATGACGCTGTGGGCTAATGGGCATGTAGCTACTTCCATGTTTCAGATGATACGTCATGTTTGTAGTCGACCAATGAAGATGAGTTTACATATCACCTTGGGTTCGTCCTTCACCTTCTCAAAATGATCCCACACTTTGGATTTCCTGCCCGACATGTTATTAACTAGCCTGTGGAATAACTGCAGGTACCAGCCCTGGAAATTAACCTGACTCCTGTCTGACTGCTGAGCGTGGACACTTCCTGTGTCTGTCCTTTCAAATTAAATTCCCATGCGGTACAGTCATATAGGTTTTGATTTATTTTTATACGGTGGAGCTCCTGATAGAGTTTCAGATTTGTTCTTGTTTTTTTTTTTCTGGGACTAAGTGACCAATGACACCTTGCTGACTAATGACCTTTTTGATCTAACGTTTGGTCAGCTATTGGGGGGCAGCCCCACTACCTTTAGATCCTACTGTAGCTCAAGCAAAGAGATACTCGAAGGCTCGACGAGGCCTTATATCTACATTGTATCTGCTTAGGCTTAAATATTGGGATTGGTCCCATCTTGAAAGGGAGTTTTCCCCACCTATGTCTCAAACACTATCTAAATGTTGCAAAGGTGACTGTAATGTGTCAAAATATGCAGCAATGCACCAACAAAGACAAGTCAAGCCAGGAAACATGGATATTAACAATGATGGATTAAAATACAAATATAACATCAGCTCTGCAAATGAGCAATGCACTGAACATATTTGTTAGACTCAGAGATAACATACAATGTTTTTTGGTGAGTCATATTAAATGTAAACACAACTTTTGTTGGATTTCACAGAAAGGACGAGGAAGACAGTATCTTGGCAGATAACTCCCATCCTCTCTCGAACCAGATCAAGCTCTTGAGCTGCGGGAGGCGCTGTAGAGTCCCTCTGGCAAATTAAATGTATTTAAGAGGTCCTTCATCCCAGGTGCCACCAGTATACTTAAGATGACTGTTGAGTTTTTAAACTATGGACAGACAATAAGCTGATCTAATGTGTTCAGTGTTTTGTAATGACTTTGTACACTTGTTTTACCATTTGTCTGGATTTTACAATGTTGTGTTTTGTGTCTGGTGACACAAAGTTCCACCCCTGGTGGACAATGAAGATATACTATATTCTATTCATTTATTCTATATTTAAAAAAAAACAGCACGGGGCGCCTTTAAAGGAGCAGTGCATAAGATTTTAGGAGATTAAGTGGCATCTAGTGGTGAGGATTGTAGATTGCAAACAGCTGAAACTTTTACGTACTGTTCAGGGAGCCAAACTATCTACAGAGGTCACTTTAAATCAAACGTACCAGGTGATTTAACCTAGCTATCTCCTGTAGACGACAGCCCGCTCCCTAGGTAGATATAAAAAGCTCATTCTAATGTAACAGAAACACCTGTCTTATATATCCCTCTAAATCCTACAATCTGGACCTTTGAGCTACGTGTTTCGGTTATAAAATGAATATTGGCCAACATACTGTTACTGGATAGTGAACAACTTTTTCTTTAGTTTTGGTTTTTACTGCAGCTTATTAGATTTAAAATGAAACAATGACTATGATGTTTAAGTCCTGACCTGCAGATTTTAAGGGTGTTTACATTCATATTAAGTAATCATTTTTCATTGGAGCTAGTCTTATAAAACTGCTGACAGTGTATTCTGTGGATTATGCAGAGCAACACTGACACCTTGTCTGGGAAGAAATGCTGCTGTTGAATTTTAAAAGTAATTTTTTTTAATGTCTGAACACCGAAACCCCCAATATACCATTCATATCTATTGCAATGGATGTAGGCAGATATCTCAGAGGCATTAATCTAAAATCCAGCAAACGAAAGCAAAAAACTATCTGCATGGCTCAATATCACTGGAGGGGAAAGTGAGTATTTAAAACCGTCTCCTCCATTATAATTATTGGCATTTTGAGGTACACAATCTGATTTTCTTAATTGAAGACGCACACATCCTCCTGCCATTAACAGTTAAAACCACAGTGCAGAGCCCTGAAAGGTTTCTGTCATCCTCAGTACTTTATTAATGGAGAGCCTGGGACACTGCCCAAGTACAAACTCTTCTAATGCAGAGATTCTCCACCTATGGACACCTATGATGGGATACAGGGAACACAGCCAGGACAATGAAGCCGAGGGCTGAGCTCGACCAAATGTGATGTCTTCTACATCTCACATCCTCAAGGTGATTCAGTAGTATGTGTGAAAAACATCAATATAGAATCCGGGGGTGAAATGGCAATGAAAACAATTTGACACTTCGCTCTGAAGGAGCTACTAATTAGCACAACAAGCTGTTTCCCTGGGGATTAACAAAAAACAGACACAACATGGGGCCTCTGATGAGTAAAAAGAAGCCGTTCAAGGAGAAGGAACATAAACATCCAAATCAACTGAAATGGTTCAGTGATTGTCGGTAATACATTAGAGGTCATTTCTGAATAAACCTGAGAGTCTATGAAACATTATACTGTTATGCTGAATGTGAAAATGCAACAACGCCTTCTGTAGGATGTTGTCTCATTAAGTAGCATCATGTTGGGTATGCTAATGATTAAAAAAAACAGTGATTAAAACAAAACTGTGGCTCGAGCTGCAGAAGAGTCACACCTCCCATGCTCCCCCGGAGGTTAGAGCAGTGTGCCAATCACTCGGCTTTTAACTTCACAGACAGGGTGTTATCTGTCGAAGCCAATAGCAGGGTTCAACGCAGCATGCTGGCGAAACCCGATACACGATGGTTTGGAGCCAGGAGGAGCACTATGCTGCTTTGATCACTTTACCCTCCAGCCCGGCCTGCACTCAAACACACTCAATGACCTCTCTGTGCTTTTTAAAAGCATTTTCGCAGCATTACAAGCTCCACAGATCTATTGAACCGATCACAATCACTGCTCAACCCCTGGCTGACACAAACCGGGCTTCAATAACTTTTCTTTGGACACCAACTCCTGTAGATGCCATGAAACAAAATTGAAGTCAGTCTGCAAAACTGTGCTTTGTGCAGTCTGTATAATAAAAAGCAGCCCTCTTAAACATATCACACATATCAAATGAGCACCAGCAACTGTTATATATAATTTTTAATTGCTGCAAAACTAAGACGATATTGGTGGCACTTTAAAGATGACATATTTCCCCTCTGGTGCATGCACAACCTGCAAGGTTTCCTAAGCACAAAAAGCAGCGTTACATGCAACAACAGTCTGTATTCAGACATCTGTTCTTTTTATTCTTGATTTTTGGGGCTGTTTGATGTAAGGAGGGGTCATGTAATGTGAGTGGCAGCAAGACTTGGGTGCTTTGTCTACATTTGAGGACAGAGAAGCAAAGACTGCAATGTCACTGCTACTTGGAAAGAAAACAACAGTATTTTCTCTTTACTCATGGGCCAAAATGTGTCCGCTGCATTGTGACATTTTTTTGATAGCTGGCTTTTTAACTGGGTTTTTTGTGCAAAATGAAAATGCACATACAAACATGGATGGCTATGTACCTACTGATAACTGAGTTACTTTCCAGCTGCATCACTGTGGACCCAATGTCCACTAACAACATCAAAAATAACACAAATTCAAACAGCTTGTGCTTCGGCGACCTCTTCTCTGTCTCCCTCTCTGTCTCCAACCAAAGAAAGACAAGCGTCCCTAAAAATAGCACCCAGCCGCTTGTTTTCTATTTATATGGTTATTAACCAATACAATGCATTACAAATGTTGTTCTCACTGCAGAGACACAAGTCTTAAAATACATTTAAAAATAGAGCAGATGCATGTAGAAACCAGAGCACACACACATCTGGTGGACACTGACACACTAAGAAGCAGCTGCAGCACAGCTGTAATACAGACATGTCCTGTGGACACTAGGTGTAAGACCTGTATGGCTTCATAGCTGCTTCAAGAATTTTGAAAATGCAACTACACTGACTTCCTAAACTTTATGCAGACAGGTGGAGAACTCTGAGAACTGAAAGTCTGGGATGGACAGATTAACGTTTTAAAACTGCCAGTGCCGCTACACGTCACAATGAATGGGGAGAGGCCGCAGAGCAAATGGAAAGCAGTCACTGTGGTTAAGTATCATATGTTGGACTGACTCTCCAGGTAGTGTACAGCCTCTCTAAAGCTGACAAAGGTTATAGGTTTTCAGATAATGTGGGCAGACAGGCTACACTGCCCAGGGAGCATACTGACTGTTAGTGCGGGAATGATTAGTCAATCAGCTGATCATCAGAGAATGATAATTACAACTGTTTATTCGTTTCAGTATATTGTTATGTAAAAATATAAAGCAGCGCTTGGAGTTCAAATGACTTTCACTAAGAGACAGATAGCTTTGATATTAAAGCTTGGCTTCATGCAATTTTCACACCTAAAGATATTGTTCTCCAGGACTCCACCAGCTGCCTACTTGTGTACATGTTTGATGTGTATCATGGGCATAAAGCAATGCAGAACAACGTGTGTTCAGTGTCTTCCAGGGTCATGTTCGTCAATGAAAGACGTGCTGCTGTGAGCAGCTATACGCATCCACCCCTCCATAATACAACTTATCAATTCTGATGATTAAAGATGTTAAAATGCATGTATTGACCATTGATCCTCTATCACAAAAGCAAGGCAGGAAGTCTTTGACAATATTCAAACAGCAACTCACACCAGGCGCAAATAAGACATACATATACTCCCTGCTGTTACTGAAATGTTTGATTATTGATATGGTGTGGTGTCTGGTGTTATTTAATCTATTTTTTCCATTTTACAGAAGAAAACGGTAGTAAGTCTGTACTTTTCCTGGAAAATATAATTCAACTAATTTATTATGGTGGCAAAGGAACAGAACATGCTAAAGCATAATGATCCAGAGCCCAGTTGCCATGGTTTTGTTTAAGATTTGTACTGACTGAACAGCTAAACCAACTATACTGTAAACTGTATTTACTAACTAACTCCAAGACAATAAATGGCAAAGAAAAGCTGGCTCACTATGAACTTATGGCCAAAGTTGTTGTTCAGTGAGCAATCACAATCAGGGTTGGGCAATAAAACAATAATGTTAATTATTGTGTTAAAATTTTCCACAATGGAGATGTAACAAATGTTGAATAAAACTTCCATATTATGAATTACCCACAAGTTATTTTTGTTATGACTGTATTGACCAGTGCAGCGCTACCCCAAGACTGAATTCTCCACATAACGTTAGCTGCAGTAGCAGCGGAGTTAACTCATCTAATGATAATGGTGAGTCAGCAAGTTAACGTGACTGACTGACTGGCTACTTCATTAGAAGGATTCGACATAACATGACTGAACATGAATATGTGAATATGATTTCTGTCTGACTCACATCAGATTTCTTTCAGATTATAATCAGCAATGAATGATCCCATGCTCCTTCACAACGTCATAAGAGTCCGTCTTTTCTTATTGATTTGATTGAGAAACGGCAGAAATTAAATACTGTGCGTTAAAAGCTTGAGTTTTGTTTGTTTTTTTTGGTGTATGTGCCAGGCGAGCAACCCCACTGGAATGAATAGGCGCCATCTTGGCATGCAGTACCTAGTTATTATTAATATTTATGATTTTACCACTTATGGTTTCCTCATCTCAAAGTCAGTGGGGTTTTTTTTGGAATGAGTGTTTGATAAGATACCTGAAAAAAGGTCTCTGGTTAACACAAGCTTAAGAGATTTTCACGTTTTGTTCTATGCTATAAAATACGTCAGTTTGTCATGTCAACCCCTGCTAAATGACTAATTCCAATATCATGATTGAATCCATTTGGTCAGATAGCATTGGAGTCTAAAAGAGCTGCGAGATTACATCATTTTCTCCCCAGTGAAGTTAGCAGAGTGCTTAACAAGAAGTCAGCCGCTTGGACTCGGTCATGGTCAGTAAGTCTCTCGTGTGCCTGATCTATGGGCCCAATTAAGGAACCATGATAATATCAGCAAGTCATTGTATTGGCCAATATTGGTTTTAAAATGAAATACTGGAATCGGCCAACATGCTGATAATATCAGTACATAATTAGTACCAAGAGAATAATGATATATTAAAGTTGAACTTATTTGCTAAAGAAAAGTTTGTTGGAAGTTGTTTGTAATTTTCAACCTGCAAGTTTTTCATACTGCAAATTATTTGTTGACCAGCGAGTAGTTTTTGAACGTTAATGGCGTTCAGTAATGTAACCATAGTTCTTTGCAGTTCTCTCCTGCAACCAGATTGAATGCTGTTGGATTGGTTCAAACTAGGGATGCACAATAATATTGGCATGTCATCAGTATCAGCCGATATGGGCTTTAAAATTAACAATCGGAAACAACCGACATGCTATTTCTTAATTTGCACAATGAACGAATATCACATACATTTAAGTATTGTATTTCATGTCTCCATCGGCTGGGTTGATCTTATATAATAAACATTTGAGGAGCTACAACAGTGTGCAGACTTCACCCCTTTTTAACAAAAAAAAAAAAAAAGTCTGTTTGCTTGTTGGTCCTGCACCTGTAATATCTTGGATGTGCGTGCTCTACCCCACTTTGTGTCCATCGGCTGGTGGGCCATCACGATAAGAGATTGCATGCATAATATGATGTTACTTCCACTGAAGAAGAGACTTGCTGATCAGTTAAGGTAGGCAGGAAAAGGGTGAATTTATATATATCTGTTATTGGTCTGATGAGTTGTTACATATCACCATATTGGATATCAGCAAAAAATCCAATGGCGTGCATCCCTACCCACTGCCTACGCTATATCCAAGTCTCTTTACACATCCATGGGGAACCAGTGTGATGCTAACTTCCGTGTCAGCCTGCAGAAAAAGTAACTGCCTCTGCCCCACCTCCTCCTGTACACTACTGGTGCTACACCAATCAATCAGTACACCCATGCCACCATGGTCACACACAATGACTCCTGGCCTCACTGAAGTAGCAGACACAATGTCAGCCTGGTTACCACCAACACAAAGCTAATTTCACATGTTGTAGTTTATAACTTAAATAGTCTTGTTTACTTGTCTACGTTTTTTTTCCTACTGCAACACAAATTCAGACCTTACAGGGGTTGTTAAAGAGTAGGGTCAGTCTTAAATTTGGCTTGCACCCAACACCATATGGAGACATTAAATATGTTTTAAGCGATTCTTTGGCTGTGACTGATTTGTCAGGCTCAATAACACTTGGTGGGGGCGGTCAGCTAGCATGAACTGTGGCACAATTTTCGGATGCATTTGTCTCCTGGAGCTGCTCCTTGTTGAGTCAGATGGATCCTGACTGAGCCAACAGTTAGTACTGAATCAGGAGGGGCGACAGTCACGTTTGATGGGGTGTGGACGTTTTGCTGTGTTACTGAATGGAGTTTGGCGTGACGCGTGTCGGGGCTGAAGAAAGGCTAACGTTAGCTAGCTAGTTAGCAATGTAGTTAGCTAACTGACGCTAGCTTAGCTCACCGGCTAAAGTAAGCTAAATGTTAACCAGACGCCAGGCCACGCGACAAAGTACGCTTTTCGCCACGCCAAATGTTTCCTCTCCATGAACCAGGAATCATTAACTTAAACGTTTACTGATTCATTCGGCTGGAGAAATCTCCGCCATTTTGTCTCTCACTCAGCAAATCCATGTGAACTGCTTTACCTGCGTCTCCAAGCCCCCTGCGCAGGGAGACTGAGGGAGGGGGAAGAGGGGCCAGGCGCTGTGCAAAGACCGTTATTTATGCGGCGTCTTACCGTCATATCTCTCCGCTTGCTCGGCGAGTTTTGCCTGGTATACTAAGTTCTCTCTGTCCGCCATGGTGCTCGGGTGTTGGGGCTGCTCGTGGCGTCCCAGAGGAAAGGGAGGATTATCGGCTGCTCGGCGATGCCTGGTGGTGGATCAGCAACAGCACGGTCGCTCCGCTGAACTGAGGACCCACCGGTAGCACTGACATAAAGATGGCGACGCTACTCCATCCGGGAAACCCACGCAGCCGTCTTGAGCTACGCCTACACCCTCATGCCAAGTCCCGAAATAAACCACTCTCCCAGATTACTTCAACAAACTCCATTCAAACAACCGCAAACCCGGTGTGAAGCGACTTTAAATGAAGTTAACATTTATATGATTCTGCTGGTTTTATGAAAATGCAGCAACTATTAAATTCGGCATAAATATAAATAACAAATTAGCATTTATTTGGACATTTTGACTTATTATTGACTCCAATCCACTATTTTTGAACTGCACCTAGTAAGGGACTGTTCATTACTTACGAGGGGGAGGGGTGGTGCAACAAGGGGGAGGCTTGTCACTTGGGAAGGATTTGTTTTTTGTGGGAAAATGGAGGGATATACAACTTTTTTACTTAGTTATTTTTTAAAATATGATCTGAGCTCTGCAACCCGCCCACAGATTTGAAAGGAATGTTTTTACTAACTCTAAAAACCTCACATTTTACATTATTGAATTTTGAAATCTGGGACAGTTTTTGCACACATTATGCATGACAAACACTTCACGGTATTGCAGAAAAAAAGACCACCACTGTAAAGGAGACCGTCTGTAAGGGTGCTTTCAGAGCTAGAGTTGTCTTGCTTTGGTCTGAATCAGGGACTAACTTTATTACAAAGCTGAGTTGGTTCGTGTTCTCACGGCAGCATTTACAAGCGGACCAGATCAAATGCCTTGTGTGAGAAAGCTGCTCTTGATTGGTCAGAATTTCCATGTGGGAAAAATCCAGGAAGTAAAGCAAACGTTGAAGAAGAGTACACTTGCAAGATAAATGTGACACTTTCTAATGTCACAATGGAGGGACAACTACGCAGGTTGATTTTAGCGCTGCTCATCGTGGACTATATTGCTGTCATTGTTCATTTTAGTCAAACCATACAGTTTGAAAACGAGGCGCGGCTCCAACTAGAAAACAATGTTTTGATGCATTGGATGTGCTGAATGTGCATATTAAGGCAGTACAGGAGGAGGTGCACATTAATAATCCTCCAGGACTGTAACATGCTCATGTTTAACCCAAACAATGTGTCATGTGACTGCAGTTGGTTCAGATCCAGGTCGGAACACGTTCTCACCACAAACGAACCGCACCAGAATTCGTTTGTAACCGAACTGAGACCACCTCTTCAAGAAGGTGTCAGTCCAGTTGTTTTGGTGCACACCCGAGTGTGATTGCTGTGTTGACACCTGCCCAAACGAACCACACTGAGGGGACGAATGAACTTGAGTTCAGATGCAAAGAATAGAGTTCATTAAAGCCTTGTGTCCCACTGGGGATGAAGAGGAGTAAGTAAGTAATACAGAGACAGCCAAAACTGACAATCTGGTATATTTTTATTGACTAGGTATATTAACACATTACATGCTACAGAAAATAAAAAAATAAAATAAAAAAAGACGTAAATTTTAACTTCAAATAATGTATTTTCATAACACTTTGACACACTGTACAATCTTTTTTTAAAAAAAAAAAAAATAAATCCTATTTTTGCTTGTTCCGGTCCTCTTCAGAGTCAGGGCACAAAATGGCACAAAAACAAAAAATGGCAAGAAAAGTAGTTTAACATTATTTGGCATGATGAGACCTGATGCAATTCTTCTTGAGCTGTAGAGGAGATAAGGTGCACGTTGTAGGATCATCAGTGGTATCTTCTTAAAATAAAAAAAAATTTAAAGTATTAATTGGTCTTTGACAAACTGCTGTGGCACAGCTGTAATGCCATGACTATGAAATGAGAATTTTCTCCCAAAGGCAACAATCAGTGAGAGCTCAGTGTCGTGCATCTGAATGTAATACCCGATGAACACTTTGCATAAAGGCATTACAACAAAAATTAAAAAACACAAGTGACACGACAGAATGGAAAGACCAGTCTGTGAAACACAAACACTCCTTACAACCACCGAAACATTTCTTTTATATCCAATTGATGTCAAAAATAACCTCCTGAGACCCCGTGTCCTCATATGTGGACATCACATTTTTGGTTTCCTGCACTTTATACTTCATTCTACTTAACTTAGACCTGTTGTCCTCGTTCGTGGACACTTGTTTGTGCCATCTAGTCGTAGTAAGAGTACAATACACTAATCCATGTAATAACAAGATGGCAGCCGTCTCTGCCAAGTCAGTCTGCACCCGATCCTAACACAAAAGCGAACAAGGTTCTAAATCTGATCACATTTTAGGGTTGAAACTTGTTTATTTATGATTAATAATGTTTATAGGTTGATATGGCAACACATTTGATCAATTTTCGCAACAGAAATAAGCTAAGACGCTGTTAATTAGGAAGTACTCATTTGAAGACATTGGGACATTATTATCCTTGACAATGTTTAGTTTTTTAAACTCATCAGGTCCTACTGATCCCAAATAGCTAGGAGAAATTAAAAATGCATACCACACAAACGTTCAGGTCTCAGGAAGATATGCCAGAGGTAACCAGACTTGACAAATGAAATTGCATTTTGTATTTTCAGTTTAGATTGTGTAAGCTTGTCATTACAAATCATACAATAGATGATTTTAAATTCCTAAAACAACATGTGACAGGATGCCGTGTTTTGGGATACACTGATCTCACCACATTTTTTAAAACATTCTGCTTCCCCTAAATCACTAACATGCTGAAATTGCATCAGTTATGTAGTGTTCATTGGTCTCTTGTGTACCCATGCAAGCTCTCCACAGGCTCTCTGTAGAGGTGAATAATGGAGTTGCACACAGCTGACTTTTTATCAGCACATTAACCACTGGATGTTCTTGATTTGATATTTTTGCTGAGCTCAAAAATGTAACCTTAAAGAAACGTGGAATATGGGGCTTCAGAGCTATTGCATGTGTTTTATTAAATGACCCATAGATGTGGCTCAAAAAACTTAATAAACATATTGTGGTAGTAAAAACATGGCAGCATACAAAAAATATGTTTTTTAAATTTAAGTCTCAATAACAAGAAATGGAGGGAAATCTTCACAATTTATTAACACATTGTAAACCCAGACTACATTTCAGGATATCTGGGGTCAGATGCATAAACATTCTGTGATGGAGAAACTGTGTGTTCATACAAATGCAGATGTCTGCACTCAGAGATAGTGTAAAATTATACGCTGGTTCACAGGCCTGATTTTAACTCCCAGTTAGATATACTTCCATTTTCTCCATCAGTCTGAAGACATGGTGACGAAGAGCAGCAAAATAACCAAAAACCAGTTGGGTTTTTAAAAAGTTGTTCAACAATATACAACTGGGGCAACTTGCAGCACACGGAATCAGGGTTCCCACAATTTCACAAACACAATTTCAAAAGTTTTCCATTACTTTTTTTCCTTTTCAAGGACCCATAATATTTTTTTGACAAACTTGCTTGGCGTTCTTGAAACATATCCGATTCAAACTCTAAACAAAGATAGTTTCAGCTAGGGAGACGTGACGCGGGGAGAAAATGAAGAAATGTACGTGACGGTTAATGAAACTGTTAAATAGACGCACATTAGAGCAACATTACCTCGACAGCTACAGAAAATAAATTGAGAAAAACCTGGAGCCACGCTCTTAAAAGCTGGCACAAAAAAGGCACAAGAGTACCCGACCTCATGTTTTCCAGGCGGTTAAAGACACACGATGTGTACGGCTCCTAATTTCCAGGGCTGGTACCTGTGGTTATTCCACAGGCTAGTTAATAACATGTCGGGCAGGAAATCCAAAGTGTGGGATCATTTTGAGAAGGTGAAGGACGAACCCAAGGTGATATGTAAACTCATCTTCATTGGTCGACTACAAACATGACGTATCATCTGAAACATGGAAGTAGCTACATGCCCATTAGCCCACAGCATCATTAACAGGCGGCTCGCTCAGTGTGTGACGTGCACTTGTAGATAAAATATAGGCCTATATTAATGAAGGTTCATTAGTACGCTTTTGTATTTCTCTGTAATGTAGCACAGTGTTAACAATGTTACTGACACTATTCTTTCTCACACCTTCAACTCAAACCACCAAAATATATCATTTAATCATTACATTAATATTGTAAACATGCGGGCGACTAGTCGACTAATGTCCCTAAATGATGACTACTGGTCGACGAGGAATATTCTAAGTCGGGGGCAGGCCTAGTAACAATATATGAAAGGTACTCCATGGTAGATAACTGAAACAATTTCAATACATATAAAAATTCTGTGACTTTTTCAAAACTTTAAATGGACTTCTTCCAGGCCTGGAAAATATGATTGTGAAATTCCATGAAATTTCAAGGTTTTCCATGACTGTGGGAACCCTGATGAATAAATGTGCCTTTGATTGCATATATAGTAAAGATACAGCAGGTGTTCAGACTGCACAAGTTATTCACACTTTGTGAAACTGGACATATGATTAGATTCTGTCTCTCAGCTTATCTTTCCTTTCTTCTTAACTATGTCATACTTCTTTAAGAAAACCATGCCTATGCTGCATATACATATATATACACCAATACACATGTATGTACACCTCAGCTTACGGTCTTGACTATAAATATGTTTGGGACGTGACACACGAATGATTTTTGTGCACAGGCATTATTAATACATCTGACCCGAGGGCTGTGTTGAATATGTGATTTGGAAACAGAATGTATTTATGTTGAGTGCTACAGAAAGCGTCTTGTTCATTTTAACATATCAAAAACAATACTGACTGACTGATGGAGCCATGCAGGCTTCAGGCCAGTAAATTCCTACTCAAAACACGAGGTAGAGAGGACGTAACTGCAGATCCTCCCTGGTGACTGACAAGAAAACAACAGCTGAGGTTTGTCACTCACCATGTTCCTACTTTAGCTTACCAGGAAGTATTCATTGCATTTATGTATCATGGAAAAGGCGATACATATCAGGTACAACCCAATCTCAGTTTGCTATAAACCACAGGATGATTTTTTTTCTTAAAGGTATACTATGCAGGATTTTCTCAAAAGCAAATGTACTGTATTAACTCTGCGGCATGCAGTGGTTAGCAAATGGTTCCTGATTCGAACCCTGGGTGGTAGAGCCCTTCTGTGTGGAGCTTGATATTTTCCCTGTGTCAGGGTACTCCGGATTCCTCCCACATGCAGGTTAGGTTAATTGGGGACAGTCAGCAGGATGCATCCAAGAGAATAAGCGCAGATAAACACAAATATAGTGAGGCTAAATGCCCAACGAGAGTGAATCTGGGCTTGGCTTTTACTTTCTCTTTTGCTGGCGAGCACATACAACAGTATGTACGAACAATAACCGAGTCCCAGAGGCGAACCATCATTTGGAGACCCCTCTGTCGACTCTTCAAGTTGAGCAGTTGTGGGGGCTTTTTGCTAGTCAGCGTGCTGTGCAGTGTACTTCTGGAGATGTTTTGGTCCCCAGATTTTGCTGCTGAGTGAGCGTTCTTTACTTTCATGCTACTCTCTGCTATGGACAGCATAGTGTACATGACCCTGGTATAAACTTATTATCCTGCCAACAACGCCAAAAATATGTTATCGCCTCTCTTCTTTGACACAGTCTCTGGCTTTTCTTTGATATCTAGTGTTAGCAAAAACCTTCTTGCACAATTACAATCATTCGTTAGCGCAGTTAGCTTGTTGACTGTGACGTGAATGGCACTGTCACACTCAAAGTCCCGCTGAGCCTGTTCAAACTTTAAAAACTTTCCATGGGACATAATTCTGAGTTGGGTACAGCCCTAGTAACCAACAATCCTGAAGAGTATACCTTTAAAACACAGTGTTATTATTACTGGTAACAGCGTTAGATCAGTCTCATCGCTGTTCAACACATCTTACAACCATTTGCAAGCCACCTTTTAGTGTTCACCGGGCTACCCTTAGTATAAACAGGAATAATGTTAAGAAGGACATCACAAGTTGGTGACTGTACTGCCTGCTTTTGAGGAAAAGGTCTAAGGGTGTATTCTCAAACAGTTGGAAAATGACATTTAGCTAAAGAGAGAAAGAATCCTACAGTAACAGGACATTTTGTGGTTTATTTTCATATTGACACACTGCTCAGTGGGCCTGTGTGTGTTAAAAAAGCTTTATGTGTAATGATAACATGTGTATTCAATGTGGAAAAAGCTGATGAGAACAATAAACCTGCAGCAAATGTCAATCATGGCACAAAAAAAAAAGACATAAAGTGACACGTCTGTTTGACCAGTTACACATAAAAATGCAAAAGCATTTAGTGTTTTTAGGTGGATTTCATCTTTAAAGCATCTCTGATTAACAATGCCATAAAAACCCTGCTAGAAGACAAAAATAAAATCGCTCAACCTTTCTCCACTCATCTTCTAAAACAGCCTCAGGGGATCTTTCCTTCCTCCATGAAAGGGTGCTTATTTTGTTCTTTCACACTGCTGCATTTGAAGTCATCCATGCTGGCGCTGAATAGTGTTTTAAAAGAGGAACATACAATAATAAGTGTATAGTCTCTGGTAACAAAAACAAGTCAGAGAAAATCAAATATAATGAAAGGAAAAAAAAAGTTTACAGTATTTAGCATGTAAGGTGTGTGTATATATATAGTCAATTCTATCATAATATTTTCCACTTTTAGTACAAAAAAAGAGGACTTGGTTTGTAGTGTGGGATGTAATAGGTCGGTGAAGTCGTCTTCTCCACAAGACGGAGTCATCAGGACAAGTCTTTGTTCGTTTCGCTCCGAGGTTCACAGTCTGGCACTACGAGAACTCACTGATTCATGATTCTGTGAGAGAAGCCGAGTGTTTTGTCTCCTGTGTGCAATCGATTTCTTTTTCTTCCCTTCAGTGTGTGAATGAAATGAAGTGGGTGGGGATACACAGCTGACACAGGAGAGGAAGAGTGGGTCGACTCTGCAGACTTCAATACTGGGCTGGAGGTGTGTAAACTAGGGTTCGACTGATATCGGTTACTGGCGCCTAAAACTGCCTGTTTTGGACTGAAACTGTCTGAACTGACATTTTACCAAAATCCTAACTATCCAATATCTCCTATTGCCTTTAGTTCCACGCACGATTACATCCAAAATGATAACATGATTATTTTGATTAAAATGAGAACCAGAATTGTTTTAATTGCACTTTCACATGTATATAAACAGCACTCTCACGTTCATGTGCTACTTTCCTAGTAATTAATAAATCTTTGCATCAAAATCAGACTTACAAGGTTCCTCTTCACCTGAATTCAGTGCATCTACTATGGATATGTATCTGCCCCTGCATTTCTTGTCTTTCCTTTTATTAACGGCGGTCACCAATACCATGCCGCGCTGCAGCGTCACTGTCATGGATGTCTGATGTCTTGTCGCCGGACATGAATGGGGATGTAGTGAAGTAATGTTCGCAAGAATGGGATGAGTGTCATTCAATTTCTGTGGTAGTTATTCTTCCCGGCCTTTATGCGTTCATTGATCTGCAGACTGTATTGTTTTTTCAGGGCAGAGGTCTTGTGCACTCTTTGCATATGATTTATTCCCTACTAAATCTGAAAACCATCCGAACAACAGATGATGATGGTTGTTTTTTGTTTTGCCCGTCTGCAATCGCAGCAGTCAGAAGAGTTTTTGTACAGGTTGCTGCTGCAGGGTGCACATGCGACAGCTCTTAGGTAGAGACTGGCTGTTCATTAAGGAAGCGCTTGATTTTAAATGCAGCGCAGCAGTTTTATATGAGCGAAGCACACATTTAAAAACATCAATCTCGCAGGCGATCATGTTCATTTATTTGTGGGAAACCAAGATGGTAATCGTGATTAATATTCGATAAATTGTGCAGCCCTAGTTCCGGGTATAAAATTACTTGGATTTTCCACATCCATGAGCCCATACAGCAGGCACATTAGCCTTTCCTTTAACCCTGCCTCCCGACCGCTCAGTCTCAGGCTTGCTCACGTGAATGACAGTAGGAAAACAGCTCTGGATTTGCCTATTAGTGAATTTCCCAACTTTAACAACCTAATGATTCAGTTCCTCGGGGCTTGTGTTTAACCCCTGCTTTCAGTTGTGTAGCTAAGCTAGGCTTAACAATCCTAACTCTGAGCTGGATGCACAGATATTAAATTGATAATCGAGCTTCCTACACGATTCTGCTCCGGACAACACACAAGTGTGCTTCTTTAAAGTGTAACATATTAATAAATATTAAACCTACAAATACTGTTATCCGTCGGAATACAAGAAATACTTAACTGCAGCTTTTGGAGAAGTAGTCAAAGAGGAATGTGTGTAATGAAAAAAAAAAAAAAAACTAATATAGGCTAACCGATATCAGTCTGACCTTAGTGTAAACTCTTGAAAATGACAGTAGGTAAGATGACCCAACACGTCTTGTGCTGGCAGGGTCAGGAGAGCCTGACCCGTTGAGCTCATAGGTTCATATACTGTGTGCTTGTATAAATCTTTTTCTTTCCGAGCATGATAAAATGACCATAAGAGAAGGGATGTGCTGGACACGGTCGAGGTGATGCGGAGTGCGTGTGTTTCTCAGCTCTCGTCATCAGGATGGTGTTGTTCCAACAGTCGAACATGGGTGAAGGGGAAGTGGCCTCGTTTGCCCTTGCACTCACCCTCCCACTGGCCGTTCACGTTGATCTTGGTCACTTTTACCATGTCGCCCAGCTGTGAAATGACAAAAAACAACATTAATGCAGGGCGACAATACACACACGAACCCTTTCGACACAGAGATTGCGCTATAGGGCTGCTACGAAGTCCCTAGATTATGCCGCCTTTGCATTCTTTACACGGCATTAGCATCAGACCACTCCAGTGTGTAATTATAGACAGCATGCTGGCATCACTGACTCAAAAGAGGCGTGACATGTAACACAACAGCATCGGCCTCTAATGTGACATATACCATGCGTGTTGGCAGCGCTTTGTAAACAATAACAATAGCATAACATGGCAATAACAATCATGTACCGTCTCTGTTTTTGGTGGCAGATCTCGCTCCCGAATCTCACTGTTTTCCCAGTTTGCTGACATTTACTGCCGTTCTTTTTCTTTGAGTTAGCCGCTAACTGCTAACAGCTACTTTTTAAATCTCCCGAGGATGCATAACACGTTGTCAAAATGTCACATCTGTGCTGCCCATGATCACGTCCTGCCAGCTGTCCCATTTATAAAGACATCGTTTTTGGCGCCGTAACTACGTCCGATGCCACCTTAAGCGGGATTTATACTTCTGTGTCAAGTCAACACCACACCTACAGCATAGCCTCTACGTCAACGCAAAGTCTACAGTGTAACCTACGACGTAGCCTTACGAGCACACACACATCGGCAGCACTTTATAAACAATAACAATGGTATAACATGGCAGCAACAATAATTTACTGTCTCTGTTATATGGCGGCTGATCTCTTCCTTTGCTCAGAGGGTACAAAACTCAAGAATCTCACTGCTTTCCCAATTTGCAGATATTTAAAACAGCTGTTCTTCTTTAAGTTAGCTGCTAACTGCTTTTTAAATCTCCTGTGGTGTGCTGCACGTAAAAACAATGGTCCCGTCCCGCCAGTTGTCCCGTTTATACAGACACCATTTCTGTGCTGTTACTACCTCCCATGGCGGCTTAAAAGTGAGACCACTCTGACCCCCGTCCCATTTCAAGATCATACCTTATATACAGAGCTGCGAGGCGGCATATCAGCGATATTCCCGCCTTGAACAGGCAGTGTGAAGGGGGCAACTTTTTCTTTCTGCTCCACATTAACTGGCAGGATCAGTTCATGCAAGTCGAACATATCAATAAGCTCAATGTCTGACTCAAATTCTATCAAGCCTGCAGAAAGAACAGTATTGACAGAAAATTGACTGACCCATCTTCATCTTAACAACTGCTGCAAAACCACATACAGTCATCCTAGTCAGACTGATATACAGGAACAATGTGACACTACATATCTGATTACTTATTTGCATGTACAACTGACTGATACCTCAGTTTTCAAGCCTACATAAAGTTGGGTTCTACATGTTTATTTTCACATAAGCTGCTTTAGCCTGAGAATCACACTGGATGCATTTTATTTCACTTCATTCATTCAGCCTGACGCTGTGTTCATGGGTAGTTTCAGTTTGAGGAAGGGAGGCTATTTTGATTCGCCCTACTCAACCAGTTTGAGTGACACACCTGTCTCTTGTACAGTCAAAATGGAAGCTGTGGCAGAAGTTGCTGGAAGCATTTAACATTAACATTTTTTTCATCACAATAAAAGAAGCATGCAACATCAATCTGTACAGCTGAGTCACCCAGAGTACAAAACTAGCACAAGCCAAATGCTGGTAAAAAAGTTGCAGGTAAATGTGCTCCATTCACCGGCCAAAAAACACAACGATTATCCATTGAGTAGCAGGATAACTTTGATCAGTCACTAGCCATTTGGCCAGTAGGCAACAAAAGTGAATTTTGCACACTGGGGTCACCATTTTTGCAGCCATTTTTCTGTTGCTATTTTTCATGGCAATAGCTGAGCAATGGTGGTATGTAGGACCACCAATAGAGGGCACAACATCAGAAGTGTTTGCTTAACATATCAAAAAGATAAGGGGGTTAATTCAGATGTCTTGGAGGCTGCAGCAGCTTCAGCCCAGACGTTATTTTATTCACCTTTAAACCCTCAGTCAGTCCTAACTGCAGTGACCATTTTACATGGGTTGGTGGTCTGTCTCATGTGGAGAATTTTTAATGTCAGAAACTAAAAACAGGTGAGGCAGACGCTCAGAGGAAGTAAATTACAGCGAGCAGATGAAAATCACAGGATGTTGTAATTCCAGGTTACACACTGTTTTGCAGACGGCGCACTTTAAATAGGATTTAGTTTCAAAATAACACAGCCTGTTGTAAATTACGGAATAATTGCTGGTCCTTATCTCCAGTGAAAGTACGGTGTGCAGCGCTGTGATGAATCTTGACTTCTGTCAGTGCTTCCAACAAATAGTCTAGACTTCAGCAGGCTGCACGAATATACTGTGACCTATTTTAACGGCAGCAGAGGTTTGTAAACACATCTAGTCTGCTCTGTCTCATACAGAGGCACACAACATCTTCGTCTCTCGTTATTTCAAACAAAATGGTGCCGTCTGTTTCTTGAGAAGACTTGGATCAACAGCTGAGGAATTTAAGAGCTGGCTGTGTTGAAAGTTGGTACTGTGTGTGTAGATTGATTACATTTATTTTGTCAGTAAACATATTTTATTGAATTCAGCTTTAGCTTCTGAATCTAGTCGTCTGCAGCTCTCCCTGAGTTTAACACAGGCCCCTTTTATTTTTACACAGAGATCCCACATAGGGCTGCTACATGGCAATAACAATCATTTACCGTCCCTGTTACATGGCGTCTGATCTCGTCCTCTGCTTGGAGGGTAAGGAGCTACTGAATCTCTTTGTTTTCCTAATTTGCATTTTCATTTACTGCCACTGTTCTTATTCTTTGAGTAAGCTGCTAACTGCTAACAGCTTCTTTTTAAATCTCCTGCCCTCTTTATCCTGGCTTCATTTGTGCAGAGAAAATCTCCGCTAATTGCTAGGCTAATTTATACAATGTAAAATGCCATAGCCTTGTGATAATAACGTTAGCATGTTGAATTTGTATAGAAAACGTGTTTAATATAAGACAATTGTTTTGTCAGTGAAGCTAGTGAGTTGTAATGGGAGCCGAATTTTGTAATGTCACCTTTGTTAAGTGTTGCTGTTAAATGGCTAATTTATACAAAGTAAAATGCCATAGGCTTGTGCTAATAACGTTAGCATGTTGTCTTTGTGGAGAAAATGTGTCTAGCAAAAGACAAGTGTTTGTCTGTGAATACTGCGAGTTATAGTGAAGCTGATTTGTGTACTTGTGTGTGAAATTGTCGCTGTTAAGCCAAGTTTAATGTGTGTTTAATGTGTGTTTTGCAACAACTAAACTTTATAGCACATCACAGAAACCCCACTGCTACTCTGCAGAGTTACACTAGACTGTAACTACTGCAGAGTGACACAGTCACACCACTGCACAAGTATATATGCTCACAACGGTGTAGGCCATGTGTGTAGACTACAGCGTAGGGTCTGCACTGAGCTGATGATGTATAAATCCGCCTTTGTCTACCCATTCTGTGGTTGTACCTTTTATACAGAGCAGCGAGGCAGCATAATGGCATGAAATTCTCGCCTTGAGGAGGCAGTGTAAAAGGGGCTACAGACTCACTGTATGCATCACTGTGATGGAAATAAGCTGGGAGAAGGAGGCTCTGAGAGAAAACCCACTGACACAACCACCACCACAAATATCACCAAGCACTTCCACAGTGTCCTGCATCAGAGCAGCGAACATGTCAGGAAGAGCTCCTGTGCTGAAATTACTTAAAACATGGCGGCTAATGATGAGCCACTCAGGATGAACTACATAAAAATCTTCCTACTTTCTCGGCTGTAATCGATGACGTCTTTGGGTTGTGAGTTAACAGGTCAGTCTTATTAACCATCAGTTTGCTGACAGCCGAGATGGTCACAGTCAACAGTGTGTGTGTGATATGGACACAGTGAGTTCAGACTCCTATGGGACAGCCTTAGAGGATTCATGACGAATTAGCTGTCAAACTCACCTCCACTGTTGTTTGCACTTTGTTTACTAATCTGAGCAAACACTGTTTACTTATCTGTCCGAAGACAGCAACTAAAAACAACATGCCTTGTTTCACTGGGCTCCAGTGTTACGCTCACATTAATCCACGATGTGAACATAAAGAGAGGCGATTGTAAAGGATCTGTGTCTGTCTTTTTCTATAGTGCCATCTCCACTGTGAATGTCTTCATGTGCGCTGTCAGCTTGCATTTGTAAAGATACTTTGTGTGTATGCTCACATGCATGAGTAAGCCATTAACAATCGGGACAATCTACACTGCCTCAGCTGAGAGCCACAAACAGAAAACAGAGAGGCAAAAGAGGTTAGCAGTCAATAGAAGGACAGCCGTGGAGAAAATGAATGCTGGGTGGAATAGCTACCTCTAGAGCAAGCGCTGTCTTGTCGTAGGCGTTGGGCACCCTCTTCTGAATGGCTCGGGCATAGACAGGCCCGTTCTGTAGGTTAGGGAGCTGGGCGTTGACCACAGGCTGAGCATACTGGCCCGGGTCCCCCAGAGGGTTGGCCTGAGGGGCCCCTGTTCCGTCTGTGCTGCCCACTACCCCTCCAACTTGCACCCCCTGTCCAGTCCCCCCAGCAGGGGGACCCAGGCCGGCAGCAGTGGGCGAGGCAGGCCGGTACTTCTCCACGTAGGGCACTGGGATCATCCCGGCTCGGCCATCCTGGTTAGCAGCGTTCCACCACTGCTCCTCGGGCTTCTCCAGCACTCGTAGGATGTCGCCCTTGCGGAAGGGGAGGTCCTCCTCATCGGTGCCGGGGAAATCAAATAGCGCCCGAACAAACTCTGCCTCCTCGGGCTGCTGCGGGACGCCAGCAGAGGAGCTGATGAATCCTGTGTGCTTGGCCTTGTTTATGGGCTCTATGAGTGTGGTGGTGTCCAGGTAGTGGATCTTATAAAACTCCAGCAGGGCCGGCAGCGCCTCAAACTCCTGATCCCCGATCCGAAACCGAGGAGGAGCCAAACCTGGCAGAGGAAAGGATGAAAAGGTAAAAAATAAATGACAGGAGAAAAAAAAACAAAGCAACAGTCAAATACATACCAATGTTCTCAGACAGACCAACAAGGGCCAATATTACTGGCAGCACAGACCAGCTTGCTCTCACTTTGTATTCACACAGCAAGCAAGAGAATTAATTATTCACTGAAAAGTCTGTGTTTGGGGGGAGACTATTAGATCAAGAGGATGATCAGACACCAGAATATAGTCCCAAATGGGTCTAATGCAGTTTTATATCACCATATAGTAAATCTTCCAGGAAATTTAAATGATTCATTCATAAAAAACACAATAACCTCAATGTCTGGTTGGGGATGATTCAGTGGTTTAAGTGCATGATTCATCACATGAATGCTAATGTCTTCTAAATCTAATACTGCCATTGGTTTGCAACATCGTCCACAATGTCTCAATGCAACCAAAGACATCAAAGAGGTGGTGAACTCAGTAGAGACAGCATAACAAACTCTCTACAGGACAACAAATCTATATCTAAATACTGAACACACAGCTGCAGATGATCCAGAACACTGCTGCTTGAGTCCTCACGAAGACCAAGACAGTGGATCACATCACTCCAGTTCCGAGGTTTTTAAGCCGTTGTGAGCATTAACACGTGAGCAGTGGTGTGCCTGTGTCACTCTGCAGTTACACCTCCAAAACACTAGTTGGCAGCAGAGGTTTCTGTGAAGTGCTGTAAAGTTTAGTTGATTTAAAACACACATTAAACACACATTAATCATGGCTTAACAGCGACAATTTCAAACACAAGTACACAAATCAGCTTCACTATAACTCGCAGCATTCACAGACAAACACTTGTCTTTATCTGGACACATTTTCCCCACAAATACAACATGCTAACGTTATTAGCACAAGCCTATGGCATTTTACATTGTATAAATTAGCCTGGCAGCTAGTGAACTTTTCCTCTTCTCATATAAAACCAGGGACAACACCAACATTTAACAAAGGTAATGTTACAAAATTCAGCTCCATTACAACTCACAAGGTTCACTGACAAAACAACTGTCTTATACTAAAGAGGTTTTCCAAACAAATTTACATGCTAACTTTATTAGCACAAGCCTATGACATTTTACACTGTATAAATTAGCCTTGTGACAAACTGAGATTTCCTCTGCTCAGATGAAGCAGGATAAATCACACCCAGGACTTCTGGGACAGTTCTGCTTTGCGTCCCCACAGTCAAGACTAAACACGGAGAAGCAGCATTTATCTTAATGCACCACATATCTGGAACAAATTCCCAGAAAACTGCAGGTCTGCTGGAACTCTCAGTTTTTTTAAATCAAGACTGAAGACTTTTCTTTTTGCCGCTGAATTTTACTAAGTTAAAAATATATTCATTTCTAACACTGAGATGCTTCAATGCTTTTGATGTTTTATGTAAAGCACTTTCAATTGATTGAACCTTGTTTTCAACATTTTAAGCAAGATCAGTGCATGATTTATGTTTTGTACAATTTTAAGTGAAAAAAAGGAAAAGAGCACCATGCAAAAGATTCTGCACCCCATGACATTTGAGCTCTCAGACAACTTTTACCAGGGTCTCAGACCTTAATGAGCTTGTTAGGACTCTGGCTTGTTCACAGTCATCATTGGGAAAGGCTAGGTGATGCAAATTTCAAAGCTTTATAAATACTCTGACTCCTGAAAAGTTGTCCCAACCATCAGCAGCCATGGGCTCCTCTAAACAGCTGCCTTGCACTCTGAAAACTACAATAACTGATGCCCACAAAGCAGGAGAAGACTATAAGGAGATAGCAAAGGGTTTTCAGGGAGCTGTTTTCTCAGTTTATAATGTCATTAAGAAATGGCAGTTAACAGGAACTGTGGAGGTCTTATTTCAGAGATAAGAAACAATACATTGTGAAGACAATGAAGCCTCTGCAAAATAGCATTTTATGTCTTACTTGTAATTTCTCCACTAGTCGATAGGCTAATTTATACAATGTAAAATGCCATAGGCTTGTGCTAATAACATTAGTATGTTGTATTTGTGGGGAAAATGTGTCCAGATAAAGACAAGTGTTTGTCTGTGAATGCTGTGAGTTATAGTGAAGCTGATTGTGTACTTGTAATTGAAATTATAGCTACTAAGCCATGTTTAATGTGTGTTTAATGTGTGTTTTGAGTCAACTAAACTTTACAGCACTTCACAGAAACCCCACCAACAACAACTGGTGTTTTGGAGGTGTAACTGCAGAGTGACACAGACACACCACCACACAAGTATAAATGCTCACAACGGCGTAGGTCACATGCATAGGCTACAGCGTAGGCTCTGCAAAGAGGTGATGCACAAATATTAATCCGCCTTTAAAGGCAAAACAAGTCTGTCCACCCTTTCTGCAACTGTACCTTTTATACAGAACAAGGAGGCTGCATAACGGCGTGAAATTCTCGCCTTGAGGAGGCAGTGTAAACAGGGCTACAGACTCAATGTATGTATCACTGTGTTGGAGATAAGCTGGGAGAAGGAGGCTCTGAGAGAAAACCCACTTACACAACCACCAAATTCACCAATCACTCCCATGGTGTCCTGCATCAGAGCAGTTATCACTAGCCAGCATGTCAGCAGAAGCTCATGTGCTTAAATTACTTGAACATGGCGGCTAATGACGAGCCACTCAGGACAAACTACAAAAAAAATCTTCCTACTCTAGTGGCTGTAATTGATGGCGTCTTGTGTTGTGAGCATCAGCTTGTTAACTTATTTACAAGAAGAATGGGTGAAAATCCCAGAAACATGAATTGAAAGTCTCTTAGCCGGCTACAAAAGAAGTTTATAAGCTGTGATACTTGCCAAAGGAGCACTACTAAGTACAGACTATGCAGGGTGCCCAAACTTTTGCTTCATGCCCTTTTTTGTTTTTTAAAAAATGTAAATGGTTGGAAATAAAAACAGTAATTTTGCTTAAAATATTGAAGAAGTGTGTCATCTTTAACTTTTTCTTTTGGAAATTAGGTCATCTTTTACTTGCTGAGCTATACACAGTAAACAAAAATTTGACCATGGTTGCCCAAACTTTTGCGTCCAACTGGAGATGATTTCCTGCAGGGGGGCAGAGCCACTGCTAAGGATGCCCGGAAAGGACAATAACTGAGCACCAGACATTAGGAGGTGCAAGCACAGCAGCAGACCTGTGAGCAGGGCTCTGTGTGTGTGCAACAGGGCAGGATCACAGACATTCCACAAGCGCCAATCGGACCAGTCATCTCCAGTTGTGACAGCCCAGCCTGCCCAGTTCCATTCAATCCCTGCAGCAGCAGCAGCAGCAGCCCAGCCCACCTCACCACCGCTGGCCACAGAGCTACACGAGGACGCCTCAACCATCAGTCAGGAAAAAGTAATGAATGATAAATAAAGTCAGACTGGCTGTAGATAGGTAGCTAGCTAAACTGTAAACTAGCACCAAACTCCATTTAAAAAGTAACTCACTTAACTTTACGCTGCTCACACACAATTTGTACAACATTAGCATTACTTCTTGTTTCCTTTAAACTGTCTGGTTCAACTATTAGATGTCAAACACGAGAATTACCCCCCAATAAATCAACCCACATTCAATTTCAGTCAAAATTTGTACAGTTGAGTTGTTAGCTAGCCTGCTAGCTAATGCTACACGGTCCAAAATACACCGCGGTGGGCGGCAGCGGGCAGTGTACACCACATGTAAAAGTTTTCATTTTTGTTCAAAAGAGTGAATATTATGATACCACATGTATGCCGAATTTTGGAGTGGCCTCTAAAACACATGGTATATGTAAAAGTTTGTTATAAAAAGCTGGTATACATCCACATGTACCAAGATTAGATTAAATTGGAACATTTTTAATGGACGTTTGGCGGGGCTTGGCGTAAGAGTGGAGCGTAACGGGGCTAAATCACAGCAATCCAGTACTAAAATGAACATACACATTGTCAGGTTAGTCTCAGGTGAACATGTGAACCAGGTTGAGTCAGATACCTTTCTAGGTGACACACAATTCAACGTTACCTGAGCCAGACTGCCGGTTGTTACTGATGCTGTTGATTATATAATGGGACACTTTGGAGTTCTCTGAGACGGACAGCACGTAGTCTCCAGGGCTGGTTATTGAGTCCCTCACCAGGAAAACGCCATGTCTCTGTCCCTGTAGGAGAGAAACTGCCTCCTGGCGGCTCAGCCTCCCCCAGTACCAGCTAGAGCGGTCTTCGGCATCAAAATTACCGGCCATGGCTGTGAAATCCCGTCCGAGGCTTGAGGCCTTTCCCCTTCGCCTCTCCCTATCCGCAACTCATACAAAAACTTTGGTAGACTGACGCTTCCCCTGAAAAATCCCGTATAAAACCACAGTTTTGGAAACTTCACCGTGTAATGTCGAGGCGTTTGAGTTGGCGGGACTTCTCTTACACCACAAAACCCCACACTCCACCGCTACAATGTTAAAATGACAAAAAAAAAAAAAATCAAAATCAAAACTAATGTGCAACAAGAAACTCCGGGACTGAAATGGCGGATCTAGGGAAAAGTTGACCTCATCTACCGGAAGGGATGCCTGGTCAATGGGAAGCGCTGCGTTCACGCCCCTAAAAAACATTGTACATACAAGTTAACGACTCCTCTGCTGTTTTAACATTTTAACATGACAGGACTTTAAACTACAGCACACATTAACTTACATTATACTGCTCTCTGGAATAATAGATATGTAAATCTTAAGGGACTGTTCTTTATTTATCAGAGGAAGGGGGTGGCTGGGGTGTGACTTCTTTTTTTTTTTATTGTATATATTTTTCTTTGTGTATACATATATATATATATATATATACACACACACACACACACACACATATATATATATATATATATATATATGAACCTGCAAATATATATTTTTTTTAGTTTCCTTGGCAGAAAATGCATGACCCTCCCTCCACCATAAATTAATTAGGCTAGATTTTTAAAACTTACCCCATAATACGGCACTGTATTGATGCCACGCCAGAAAAAAAATAAAATAAAAATAAAAAAAAAATAAAAATTAAAAGTTTCTTGTTATAACAAAAATGTTTGTCGGATTTAATTGACTATAGTAAAAAAAAAAAAAGGTCCTGTTTGTGCATGTGTGTGTCTTTCGGACCTGTGTGTTAATGACAAAAGAGTGAAAAAATTGAATTTCCCCTTGAGACTTCTTCTCTGGTTTCTGGCTTTGAGAGAGTAGCTCATGTTCACAAATGTTGATTACACTTTACTAGGCCATAGAAATAACATACTGGAACTCTTAATATAGGCGGTGGTCCCCTTTAATGATTCGAACTTAAAAGGTTTTCCTTTCAGCTCCCATATTTTTCTTCCTCTCTTGGATTGGCTTATTGCATCGTCTAAGCACACACACAGGGGCTGGGTATTGACATGGTTAACATGGAAAACTATTGTAAAAGAAATAATTAAATAATTATGTCCACACACTCTGGGCATGTCAAACGCTTAACACCTATTGGGACAACATGTAACACCCACGGATGTGTTTGGTACTGACTTGCCCAGGGAAGCCATGGTAGCACTACTCAGAGTAATACCAGACGATATTGAGATTGAAGGATGGCTCATACTTACCTTCTCCAGATTCTATTAACTGCAGCTATAATATGTTTCACTATTCACTGACTGGATCCAGACCCTCCTACTCCTGCAGTCTGGTTACAGAAACTATGGGAATCGTACTGTATGGAAAAGATCACTCATTACTTACACTTTCTGACAGTGGCCTGCATTACATGTATTCCACCAGCAGATGGCACCGACACTGTTATAAAGCATGAGGCTCCGTTTAATGAAACTATTTCTGATATAATTTGCAGGAAGAAATTTTAAAACGTTTTATTTGCCATGGCAACCAAAACCCTCCATTATGTATGGTCTATACAAGATTTTTATCATGTGTTCTCTGAGTGTGTCCTTAATGTGCCCCTGGATACTAGTAGGAGTTCAGCTGATGGGATAGGCCTATATGTAGGTTAGAGATGATAAATGGGCTGGTTCCCACATCACTGCATTAACATGTTAATATCTCTCATTTTGCCATTCTCACATGGAGAGGGTGTTACCAGTAGATTTAGATAGATGTTTGATTAACTTAACAGAGCATGAAATGTCCCTCTTCATCTGGAAAAGAGTGCAGTAGTTTGATACATAGGTGTAGATTTTTTAAGGGGGGGGGGTCACAGGAGATATGCCCCCCTCAATATCTAAAATGAATAAGAACATTTAAGCAGCAGTACATTGATTAGTTTCCGTGTCGAACTCCAGTCTGCTTCTCCAAACCGGGGTGGGCCAACTGACATCTACTGTATGTAATATATGTCTGTGGATAAGTAGTCTAACTATCCCGTTAAATCAAGGTCCACTTACTATTTTGTTTGCTTGTTTTAATACTAAATAACATGATTCAAATAAATACTGAATTGTTTAATTGTGAATAGTGTTTTAAAATACCTGCGATCTCTGTAGGTGTCATGCAAACTATCACTGGTATTGGCAAACCCTAAATTTCACACCTGTCTGACTGACCTATCTTGTGCCACTGAAAAGAAATACACCCCCACATTTTTAAATTATATTAAAGGTAAAGCTTTAGATTTACTGGTCCATCTACGTCCCAACCCTCACCTGTGGCCATGAGCTCTGGGTAGTGACTGAAAGAATGAGATCGTGGATACAAGAGGCTGAAATGAGTTTCTCCTGTGGGGGGCTGGGCTCAGCCTTAGAGATAGGGTGAGGAGCTCGGAGTAGAGCCGCTGCTCCTTCGAGTTGAAAGGGGTCAGTTGAGGTGGTTCGGGCATCTGATCAGGATCCACCTGGGCACCGCAGGAACTTTGGGGTAATTTTACAGGGCCGGGGCCGTTGGTGCGTGTCTCCACCGCAGGAACCACCCCCGAAGGACAGAGTTCCGGAACTTTTACAGGGGCTAAACAAGTCCCTGCCTCGGAGCAGGTACTCAGAACGGGCCCAAAAAACTCCTAGGTGGGCCTTGGGGTTTACTTGGTGCTGATTGGATATACTCAAGGCGGGATGTGACGTCAACAGGAAGCGACAAATTTTTAAAACTCAGCAGATGAGGAGTTGCATTTTTAAAAGGAGTCCTAAGAAGAAAAGCAAGAAATGGAAGACAAATCGTACGACAAGACTGACGAAGAGGTCCAGGCGTTGCTGGCATTTTAAAATGGTTGCGCAACGGTTACGTCACATCCAGAGCCCGGTAACTTTACAGGAACCTTCCTCCTACTCCGCCCTCTCAGTGGAGACACGGCAGCTGAGAGGGCCGAGCGAGAGGACGTTCCTGTAAAGTTCCTGGCCCCCAAATAGTACCAGGAACTTCTTCAGTGGAAACGGGCCATTGGAGGTGTTCCAGGCATGTCCAACTTGTAGGACGCCCCAGAGCAGACCCAGAGCACACTGGAGGGATTAAACATCTTGTCTGGCATAGGAACACCGTGGGGTCCCCCAGGAGGTGCTGGAAAGTGTTGCTGGGGAGAGGGACGTCTGGGGTGCTTTGTTCAGCCTGCCCCCACGACCCGGCCCCAGATAAGCGGTTGTAAATGGATGGATAGAAGTTTAAATTCTGCAGTTTGCCACACTGATGGAAAACATTCACACTAAAAATGAAATATGTTAGAAAATTGCTTTATTTCGCCTCATTGCAAAACTCAAACTCGTTACTGGATCACCTCTGCGCTGGTTCATAACTCATTGTCCATGTTCTCACACAGTGACTGATCAACGGCAGCTATTACAAACTGTTACTACGATTTAAAGTGAGTGGTAATCTCTTCTACTATTGATTTGTAAACGACACAAAGAAAAAACAGCAACATTAGAGCCACACACATCACAATACAAGTTATAAGAAACTGCGTTTTAAGAATCAGTGTCAGCCCACTATTTTTTTTAAAGGAGAAGGGGGTAAAGTTGTGAATGCAAACGTACAGTATAAAACTGATTTGGCAGAGAAAAACATTTGTCAAACACTAAAGTCTGTGTTCATGGTTTGTTGTTAGTTTGCATGGGCTCATTCAAAGTGCTCATAACACACTGTGGTTAATAATGTCTAAACTTTGTAATCTACTCTGATACAGAGTTACTCAAACTTCTTCAGGTGGTTGTAGAGCGACTGGACGTATGTGAACACGCACATGGGGTCGGGCTTGTCCCCCATCTCGAGCATGTCCTCCACCTCGATCAGACGGAGACAGTCAGCCTGCTGCCTGAAACACAGAGGCACAGTTACGGGAGTAAAGGTCAATGAAGAAGTGCGAGCGATTTATGTATTTCCTGACATAAAGTTACAATCATTCAAAGCTCATTCAAACATGTGCGCTACAGCCATGACTCGTTCTGTTTGGGTTTGAGAAATCTCTCAGTACACGCTGGTCAGGACCAGAGTTGGGTATAACACGTTACAAAGTAACACGTTAGAGTACTTTGATTACTTTTTGCAGTAACAAGTAACCTAACGCGTTAGTTTGCTGTTTGAGTAATCAAATACTTAAGTACATTTTCAAACAAGACATCAGTTACTTCCATTACTTTTAGAACGCTGGTCCTTCAGCTCCGAAACAGCAACGGCTGT
>NC_065508.1:28142009-28434004 GCF_006386435.1 Epinephelus moara
TTGGAAGTACTTTTAAAGTAATTGAGTTACTTTACTCAGGGAGTAACGTTGGAAGTACTTTTAAATTAATTGAGTTACTTTACTCAGGGAGTAACGCAGTAACGTAACTGGTTACTTTTTTAGAAAGTAAGGCAGTAACGTACTTTGATTACTTTTAAAGTAACCCTTACCCAACACTGGTAGGGGTGGGGGGAGGAAATCAATACAGCATAGTATCGCAATATTTTGCGTGGCGATATTGTATCAATACAGGGACGCCAAGTGACGATCTTATATTATTATATGCATAATTAATTTAGGCAAATACACATTTTAATACAACTTTTGGTGCTAGAATAATAAAATCAATTGCTTTTTCTGACCACTAGATGGTGCTGATGTTTTTTGTTCCTGGTGAGGTCAGCAGAGGTCTCAGTCAGTAGCATTTGGCAGGAAGTTCATCAAAACAAAGATGACCAGAGAAAGAAATTAGAAATGTGCTGTCTGCGTTTAAATCAAAAGTCTGGACTTATATTGGGTTTTTTTAACACAGAGGGAAAGGAGGACTTGGATATGGCACATGAGATTCACAGGCAGTGTCATATGAGAATAAAATACTCTGGGAATGCTACAAACATGAGGGCTCACCTCACACGCCACTATCCAGAGATAGTGTTAGCCGCTGATGGCCAAGCTAACACTAAACCTGCCCCACTGAAAAATCAACCAACACAGGACACACTTAGCTCGACAAAACTACCATCCAACTGTGAGAGAGCGAAGAAAATAACACAGTCCATCACCCACTACATGATGTTGAAAACAAAGGCGACACAGCCGTACACAAGCTCTACAGAGAAGTGAAGCATAAAGCTGAGGAATCTTTGAGTTCAGCAGGAAGGGTGGCGTTAACCTGTGACGCCTGGACTTCAAGGTAAGTGGATTCATATGTGACTATAACAGCACATAATCTCACAGAGGTTTGGTGACCACTGTCTCACATTCTCCAAGCTAGAGCAGGGCACCAAAGTCACAGCGGAGCAAACACTGCAGACCTCCTGCAAAATGCAGCACAAGAATGTCAGTGTGTCAGGTGTATGCAGCATTTCTGACAGGTTTTATGACGGTGTTGGTCAGTCTGACTGCTCTGCATCACGTTTAGCTGCCATAAAAATGATTAAATGAACAGACTGAAAACTCTATCTTATGAAGTAAAACTGATGTTGATGGCTGACTGATTAACTTCCTGTCCACCATGGAACGAAGGCAAAATGCCCCCAAAATACTCAGCATTTATTCGCCGTTCAGCAAATATTAATCATGGTCTCACTTTAATATAAATTTTGGCGGTGCTGTTCTGTGCTACAAAGTTCTGCACCTGTGTGATTCAGTGCTGAGTGTCAGTACACTCGCTGAGAGACTGCCACTTCTCTTAACTGTGCCACCCTTTAAAAATAGGTTCAAGTACCTCTAATTTAGTACGAGTGTACTTCAGTGTAATCAAAGCACGCTCACTCACTCACAGTCTCCTTCACTCAGTCATTACTCTCCAGCTTACTCTGCGGTGGTGAAGGCCAGCTGGAGGTTGTGTTTGCGGTTCGCAGGGTCCAGCGTGTTGTAATCGAAGTCCAGGGGGAAGAAAGAGTGGACCAGAGCACAGAAAGCCATCCCATCACTCCAGCTGGACGAGAAGTTCTGGATATCTATGTTCTGAGAGACAGACGATAACGGCACCGCTTAAGATCTTACATTTATTTTCATTCATTTATTGAGATGCTATTATTTTTGCATATGTTGAAAAAACTTGAAAATTAGCAGTTCAGCGTGAGATAAGAAGGAACAGGGTGGGGTATTGTTTAAAAAATGATGATAGCAGTACCTTTAAAGTGATGCCAATACCAACAGAGTACTTCATTTGATACCTCTCATGTGAATGGAAGCATTCAGTTGCATAAAATGCCACCAGATGCCACAGGTGCGTAGAGTCTGGTAGCATTTTATGGTAATGTTGAATACTTTGGTGGCATCTCAGCACACTAAACTGCCAACTCTTTAAAATACACCGTGTTTGACTTCACCATACCACAGACTATGTGGGCTGAAGCTGCTGTGAGTCAATCACACGTCACGTGAAATCACAAAATGCTTGTGTTGATAGACTGCGAGCAAAACCATAGTAATGTTTTTCTCAATGTAGGAACAGGAAGGATTGAATGCAGGTATTGTTTGACTGGAGAAGTTTCAATGCTACTTGATACGGGGTTATTTTGGCTGATACCTTAAAGGTATGGAGCACGAATACTCAGCTCTAAGAGGGAAGCATCTTAAAGCTAATTCGTCTTTTTGGTCCTTTGCTTTTATTTTGACAAGTCTGTTCTTGTCATTGTCTCCGTTGTCATGGATGAAGATGTTCAAATTTCCATTTGCTGATGAGGATCATGAGATTTGTTCAGAAGCTCCAGAACACCAAGTAGAGCCTGATGATTTCAAAGTCAAGAAAGAACTTTGAACCACTGAACTTAAGTAAATCCAAAGTTATAGTTTTTGGTAATCGTGTCACCAACTCAAACAGCAAACTTGTGATAAAGTTGAAATTGAAAGTGTATCGGAAATTAAATTTCTTGGCATCTTAATAGATAATAAACTTCATTGGAAGCCCAAAATAAATTAGATCAAAGCCAAAATTTTAAAGTCAACTGCAATATTATATAAAGTCTTCTGAATCAACCCTCATTATACACCTGATACTGTTGGTTTATTCTGCCATACATTAGTTATTGTGTGGAAGTGTGGGATGATACATATAAAACATTTACAAATCTAATTTTCATACTTCAAAAGAGAGCCATTTTGTAGATTAATACATGATGTTCTTATTTCTATTTGCAGACCAAAATAAATTCTGTGAGGTCCATAAAGTTCTCAGATATTTTTAACATTTTTTTAAATGTTCAAGTCTACGACAACTGGGCATCCCATCTGCCAAGGAAGATCATGTGAGGTGATCAAAGGCTCTAAAATGGCCCCTAAATGGAGCTCAGCTGTTTCTCAACAACGAATCAGAAACAGTTTTGTTGCCAAGTATATTTGCACATAAAAGGTGTTTTAATGACCAATACAGTGCAAATGTCAAGAAACATGTAGGGTATAAAAAATGACAAAAGAGAATATAACAGATATGGGAAATATGTAAAAATATATCTGTTTTGAAAGTGGAAGAGTTGTACAGTTGTGTGCAGGAATGTGCACAGTATTGATGTGCAAACGTTAGGTGCAAAGAATACATGTATGATGGGGACACGTGCATTAGTGTACACGTACCTTATAGCCAATGGTTTTTGAGCGGCACCACTCCAGGAGAATCTGTTTGATACCGCTGGCACTGGACACTCCAAAACTCTGAGAGCGCTTCAGTTTAGGTTTGGAATCCTTTGGTCTGTTCAACAGAGACATAAATCACTGTATGATAACATGTTGTCGATGGATATGGACTAGGACGAAATGTAAAATGTATGTTATAGGTTTACTTTATAGGCTCAGAGTGCATCCTCTCAAAGAGGGCCCGCTTGGCCTGTGCCCCGCTGGGGCGTGGAAGCGTTTGTGATTTCATCACATCCTGCTTGAACTCAACTCCACCTGTCTTGTTCCCTTTCCTGTGGAGAAGCAGTGGACAGCTGACACAAATACATTTAGAGTGAGGCTGATGAGAGGCTGTAGATGCACAAAACACCACATCAATCTAACAACAGTCAACAGTAAGTTGACTTCATTATTATAAAACACAACTCACGGTCATGACTTACTTATCCAGATTAGGTGAGAAACCAGATTTTATGATGGATTTGGAGGGAAGTAATTTTTCTGCAAGAGAAATGACATAAGGTGGGTTAAAAAGAGAGAAGCACAAACAGTATAATAAACTAGAATTCATGCACCAGTCAAGTTGCAGTTACAGTTTACATCTATGTCTGTGAAAACATGAATGCTTCACACACATCTTCACCCCTGGCAGCACAGATCTATACAATCAGCACAGTTTCAAGGTGGACACCCAAGATTAGTGTCACCGATTCAGTATCTGACCAAATGTCTCCCCTTCTGTTCCTGAGATATGATGTTGAGTAATGGTCAGAGAAGTGTTTTATGCAGAAAATCATGATGTCATTTTATCCTGTTAGACATTTGTGTGACATTTTGTCATAATTAGTATAAGAATTCTTGAGTGACCACCAAGTTCCACCCATCGCTCTCCCCCTCTGCTGCTGAAACTCTCACCATGCCTTCATCACCTCCAGAATTGACGACTGTATCAGCATTCTTTATGGAACACCATCCAAAGTCCTACATGACCTCCAGTACATCCCGATCCTGCGATCACGTCACCCGTGTCCTCTGCTGGCTCCCTGTCCCACAACGCATCCAATTCAAAGTCCTTCTCCTCACTTACAAAGCCCTCCATAACCGGGCCCCCTCTGACCTCACTGACCTGCTCCACTGCCACACTTCTTCCAACCAACCATGCAACCTCCTGACTCCACCACTCAGGACCAAGCACCGAACCTGGGATGGCAGCGCCTTCTCCTCCCTCTGGAACTCTATCCCCAAACACATTCGAGACTGCACCGACCTCTCCCGATTCAAATCACTTGTCAAAATTAATGTGTGAATGATGCTGTGTGTATTTTACTGTATTCTCTTATGATTGTTTTTAACTAACGTAAAGTGTCTTTGAGTACTATGAGAAGTGCTCTATAAATAAAATGTATTATTATTAATTCTAATTAGTTCATTCTTGAGTCAAAGTGGACGTTTGTGCCAAATTTGAGGAAACTCTCAAGTCCTGCTTGAGATATTGCATTCACAAGCTAGAGACTGATGCAAGGTCACACTGACCTTGACCTTTGACCACTATAATCTTATCAGTTCATTCTTGAATGTTTGAATTTGAAGAAATGTGTGGAGGCATAAAAACAACAACATATGCACTGTATAAACTCACACATACTGTCATAAACAGGATTATGACTATATTTCACCTGCAGGCTGAGGAAAGCTCACACTTCTCTTCAGACTGGGACTGGGTGTCTTGAGAACTGGCACTGAATTGATGAGAGGAGATCAAAAAAAAAGAGTAGAGAAGGAGAATGAGAGAGAGAAAAAAAGAAAATGTAAAAATCCTTCAACATACGTAAACTGAAAACAGTGAACTACCCGCGACCTTTATATTAGAGACAGGTCCTTGTGTCGCTGGCTGAACTCACTTCGTTTAAAGGGATATTCCCCGGGTTTTACTGTAGGGTCCTGTGATGCTGAGATAATTGAGGACTGAGTTGTTACAGTTGATGAAGACTCTGTGTTGGGTTTGCTCATGGCAGAAAGTGGCAGGTATGGTTTGGGTTCAGTGACGTCTAAAGACAGGAAGCACATGAAACTCGTACATGAATTAATCTTTCACATTTGCTTTGATATTTTAAGATCAGAAAATCAAACCAGTACTGTAGTGTCACACTCACCACGTCTAAATGGATATTCGCCTCGCTTTGTCGTCGGGGATTCTGGGACTGAAGGATTCGGTGGAGACGCAGGACCCTGAGATCCAGAGCCTGACTGCTCCTGGGAAACCTGGGGCCTCTGCTCATGTGTTCCAGACGCACCTGCACAGGTGAAGATGGATTAGAATAATAATGAGAGAGAATCAGGAATAAATGGAGTGTAAAAAAGAAATTTACAATTTTTGTGGTTCAGCAGCTAAAGGCAAGTTAGATTTTAGACTTGTTAAAGGTAGGGTCTGGAGGATTTTCCAGTTGTTGTTTGTAAACACACATTCAAATTTGGCCCCTCCTATCAGGCTCAACTCTCCCGGGTGTACGGAGCCCGGAGGTACGGAAGAAGGCTTCACTTCAGAAGAGGAGAGGTTCAGGCACGGCACCTGCGCTCTCTCATTGGCTGGGGAAATCTCCACCCAGAAGCAGTCTGAGCTCACAAAAACATCAAAATACAGTTAAAGGGCAGGAGCTCTGCAAACAGAGTCACCACCACATATGAGTAGAAGCCCATAGGTGATGATTAAGCTGGATTTCATTTGTATATGTCTATATTTTGTTTTGTTTGAAAATCCTCCAGATCCTACCTTTAAGACTATTTAATGCCACTTGGACTGAAATGTCAGACAAATTGAAGATACCAAAAACATGAACTGACATAAATTTTAAAGTTTCTGTTTTGTAGCGAGGACGAGGATAGAGCACAGCTGGTGAATACCTGCTGTTTGTTGGCAAGTTTTCCTGACACTTTTGTGTTTCTCACTCTGCTTATGGGATTCTACTGCCCTGATGACCATCGTACTAAGTTTGAAAACATTTTTGCATGAAGTACGCTGAGCCTCGTATGCATTGCCTTTAACCGCTTTTAGCCATGCCGCAAAATTTTGGTTAAATAGCCATTTTGTTGAGTTTGCTCTTCCCTATGTTGTCTAAGGTACAGGGACAGCGAGCTAACAGACAGTGGATCCTCTGCTCTGAGCGTCCTGGCCAGAAACAAAATATGAGTGTTGTTGGTTTGGCTATTCTGACCTGTGTGACGTTAGTGCGAGAGACATTCTGTAAATTATTTAAAAACAAATAGATGTCACCAATTATTTTTAAATTTTACAACACAGCGTCAGAAAAAAAAAATCATAAAATCCTTTTTCTCACCTCGGGTAGTATGTATGTATGTCGTTTTTTGTCGAGCCGCAAGTGTCACGTAGATTTATATTACCAAAGGTTTATGACAAAATCACTTGACGACACAGACTCCTGTGTGCGCACGGCGAGAGAAGAGAGGGAGAGACGCTGTGCTGCTGCCAGAGGAGCCGCTGAATGAGTTCCCTCTGAGCGGTAAGTCACTAGAAGAGTCTGAGAAGTCTGGGGCTGTTCATAAAACATTCAGGACGCCACAGTTTATTCCACACTACTGAAGCTGCTCCTCTTTTTGGAACCACTGTGGAGTCAGTAATAATTTCACTCTCAGCCATGCTTGTTGTTGCCGTGGGTAACAGTAGGACATCAATATGTTAGCAAGTCAAAATATCGCAAGTATCACGATATGAATTTTTCATGTCGTATTAAAAATTAAACCAGTGTTATCGTGAATGATATCATATGACACACCTCTATTTCCCATGTCCTGATTTAAGATATTTAACACCAATGAAGCCTTATTTTTAAATTAATGAATTCAATGTCTTTTCAGACTTTTTAAGGATGGTTTTTCTGAAGGGAATATGTGTGTCCTTGCTGCTAAAAATTTGCAGTTGAAATATAAAACAGGTGAAATGCTGACGTGAAATGAGAAACATTTAAGGATACCTCTCTGAAGAAATTTTAAAATAAAAATATAATCCACAAAAATTCCTTTAAAGGATCAGAAAGTTTGTTCCGGCAGGTGGCTGTTAAGGGAGGGGGAAAAAACAAAGTATCGGGATAATATTGTATCATGGGTCCTCTGGCGATTCCCACCGCTTAGGTGCTGCTTAATTTTCAGCTCAAGTGTTTCCAAAATGGCGGCCAGGTAACAGACTTTCTCATCTGACAGCTAAACAGTGCACTAAAATATGTTTCTGACAACATCTGAGGCAAGAAATCGACAACGCAGCAACAGAATCTTGACAGTGCTTGGCAGTGATTGACATGATTGACAGCTGTGTTAGAGACTCCTTGACTTTGACTGATTGTTTTCGTTCACGTGATTGCAGCAAATCTGACAAAAAGTGATTTTTTCTAAAAGTTTCCAGCTGTAGCTTTAAATAAAAGCTCCATTAACTGCCCTCTTATAAAAGAATAATCCCCTGCGTCACCTGCTGGAGCGTCCACAGTAGACTGAACAGCTGCTTTAGGCACCGATGCTGGAGACTGGGCAGGTTTGTTGGCGACCGGACCCTCTGCACTGAGTTTGGTTGTCATGGCAGTGACAGGGAGGTGGGGCTGGGGTTCATCAGCGCCTGAAAAACAGAGAATCTGAATAGTTGAATTTTTAAGTAGTGAGTTTAGTGACACTGACAGAGCAAATTCAGACAGAAACAGAAAAGAATTTTCCTCTCACCACATCTAGCAGGAGACTCTGCTGGTTTGACTGGAGCTTCTTTTGTTGCTTTGGGCACTGACGCAGGACTCTGAGGGACAGCTGGAGCTTCGGAGCTTGGTTTCATCATTGCAGTGAGGGGTTGATGGGTCTTCGTCAGATGACCTGATTCTTCCTGGTCTGGAGGAAAAGAAGTTCAGCTGAATACTTTCATTCAATCAACCACAATCTCGAAGTACGCTGATCTTCTACCTGAGTAAAGATATTCTGTTACAAGTAAAAGTCCTGCATTTAAAATTTTACTTAGCAGGTCGTTACGATAAAGCCACCACAAACAAAAACATAATATGTGGTGTGAACATGTAAAACACGCACAGGAATCAACTGACCAGGCATTTTGGGCGTTTCAGTGGCCGACTGAAGAGAGTTGGTTAATCCAGAGGACTCTGTGCTTGGTTTGGTGATGGCGGTGAGAGGCCTGTGAGACTGGGGAACGGCGGCAGCAGCGTGGGCTGTATTAGAGTCCACTGCTGGGCCTTCTGAGGAGATGCAACCAAATATAACCAAAGTTTAGATCAGCTCCTCAGGTCTAGCAGAGTGACACTTCTCAGATGACCCACCTACCTTGGTTCCCGTTCTCTTGTGCAGCTGTGGCAACAGTTCTCTCTCCTTTTGCATCAGTGCCCTGTTCAGTGAAGAAAAGACAGACAAAACATGCGCTTCTGTTATTTATCTTTTTCAGGAATAAAACTAAGACATCCACAAACTGGTAGATCAGGCAACAACATGATCGACCCATGAAGAAGATCTCTGGGGTTGTGTCGGTATGTCGAGTGCCGAAACTCTCTCTTTCTCTGATGCGCTGTCTGTCGGAGCTAGATCAAATAAATGATTTATAATGGATATATTATCATCACATCTTTTTACCATTGCTTTCTCCTGAGATGTATTTTTAACTGATGGCTGTTTTACGGCATGTTTTGTTTCCATCTTTGCTGAGCAACAGGCCTGTCCCATATAGAGGCCTGTTTATTTCAGTGATTTAAGCAAATAATAACCCAGACTATTAATTGAAGTTATATATACGTATATATATATATATGGTAGAATATTGACATGCATGCACATACTGTCCAAAATTATCCAGTTCATTTATATCCATCCATCCATTTTTGTAACTGCTTATCCTCTTGAGGGTAGCGGGGGGGGGGGGGGGGGGGGGGGGGTGAGAGGCAGGGTACACCCTTACGAGACTATCACACAGAGACAGACAACCATTCACGCTCACATTCACATCTACAGGCAATCCGGCGTTATTAATTAACCTGCATGTGTTTGGACTGAGGGAGGAAGCTGGAGCACCTGGAGATGGCCGTGGCGCCACCACCCCAAGGATTGGACCCCCCACCCTGGGTTCAAACTAGGAATCCTCTTGCTGTGGGGTGACAATGCTAACCACTGCACCACCATACCGTCAATAGTATGCCAGTCTGAAAAGGTGTGTTTTCCAACAGGATTTGAAAATGGAAAGGGAGTCAATATTGCAAATGTCATGGGGTAGAGAGTTCCAGAGGCAGGGGGCAGAATGACTGAAGGCTCTAGAACCCATGGTGGTAAAGCAATCAGATGGTGATGTGCGCTGGACTGTGGAAGAAAATCTAACATAGATATGAAGGCGTTCCGACAGGTAAGAAGGGGCTTGATTATGAAGGGCCTTAAAGGTGAGAAGAAGAATCTTGAAACTGATGCGATATTTAACAGGACGCCAGTGAAGCTGATGGAGTGATACGATCTATATCAGTGGTTCCCAAATGTTCCAGCTACAAGGTCCAGATTTCTCCTTAGTCATTAGTTCGAGGTCCACACACAGTTTAATATGTTCAGAATTATATTTGCGTTGGGTCATGTCGTCGAGCTAGTTTGCTGTCTGTGTTAAGTAGCCGTCTGTTAGTCATCCAATCAACAGCAGGAAACGACACTTCAAAATAAAAGCTCTATGCCATAAATTCACTCTACTTCAAAATTTTTACAAACTTGACACATTCACGAGTCACTTGCAGTCCATTCAGAATGTAACCGCGACCCACTTTTGGACCCTGAGCCACCAGTTGGGAACCACTGATCTGTATATATCATATATATATATATATATATTTATATACATTTGTGACATACCTGTGTACATAGTGACTTGTCTATTGTTTATCTATATTTGTCCAGCCTTGTTGTCCTGTCCTTAGCTCTTCTGTCTATTTCTGTGTCAGTACATTGAGACCAATCAAACAAAATGGAGTCAAATTCCTATTATGTGTGTGTGTGTACACATACCTGGCTAATAAAGCTGATTCTGATGGAGGCTAATAATCCACCCAAAACTGGGTTATTAGTTTTAAAATAATATTAAAACATAATTAAAACTGAATGAAGGATGGTGCAAGGAGTCAGGTTTCCTTTGGATGCCATTACCTCAGGAAGGTAAATAAGTTATGTAAGACGTGCCACTGACTGTGGCTGAGTCTATTTATACATTTGTCTTAGCAACATCACTCATTGATTCGCTCAAACAAACAAAGATGGTTCTTTTGTCTGTCAGACTGCTGTGGAGCTAAAATTAATTTTAGCCCTTTATCCTCCATGGTAAATCAGTTTGTGTGTGTGTGTGTGTGTGTGTGTGTGTGTCTGCTCACTTCTCTAAAAGTGTGATCTTCAGCTGTTAACAGCTGAAAGCTTCTCCTTTAATGACAGCTGTGGCCAACAAACCCATGTTCCCACTGAGAGGCTATTTTAGATTTTGCAATCAGTCTCTTTGCGAGAGTTTCCGCTCCGCTCTTCTTACATCCCAATATAGCCCCAAATGGATGCTTTGGAAATCGGGGAGTTAGCGTGAGCAGTTCAAACAGCGCCTAAGTATATCAGCCCGAGGCCTGGCCTGTATGTGCCCCTTTCTCCAACCTCCCACCCCCTGCCTTTTGCTTTCCAGAGACTCGCAGTGCTCTGGCAGCCGCGCAATAAAGCCATCTCGGCCAGCACGTCAACTGGTCATCAGGAGGGAGATTAGCACCATGGTGATCTGCAGGCTCCACAACAGCTCCTGTAGGATATCACAGTCTGACTCTGTCTGACCCCATTAATCCTTTCAACCTCTGCCTGGGTTTACCTCCATACCACTGTGGCTCCTTCTAGAAACATACTGACAAACACACAAACCTTTTTTTTTTTTTTTTTTTTTTTGACGACTGTTGCAGCCACTATGAAATGACCTTTCTGCGTGCAAATTTATAATTTTCAAATCTAAAATTCCCCTGCGTGCAAATTTATAATTTTCAAATCTAAAATTCCCTGTAAATTAATTTCATGTCCAGCGATTGGTTGGGCAGCCACCCAATGTTGAGACATTTGAAACATCTGTCACCTCAGCAAACACCTTTTGGTGCCTCTAATAAATTTATTAACAATGGTTTCAATGATTTCTTCTATGTGAGAGATGTCGCTGCTGTTCCCCTAAACTCTGCAGAGTATTATATAACAGTAAGTTCCGACCAAGCAATTTGATTGGACAGGAGGCACTGATATACAGCATGACAGTGCTGGGACTTTTAACTCTGCCTGTATCACTTCGCTTTACAGCTGTTCTGAGCTATTAATTATGTTAACCATTAATTAGCCCACATTAAGGGTCATTGTAACAAACTTAGCACTGCAACAAGGAACTTACATTCATTCATTCATTTTCCTTACCACTTATCTTGTTGGGGGTTGTGGGTCACCAGACTATCACAGGGCTGACATATAGAGACAGACAACCATTCACACTCACATTCACACCTACGGCCGGTTTATAGTCACCAGTTAACCTGCATGTCTTTGGACTGTGGGAGGAAGCTGGAGCACCTGGAGGAAACCCACGCTGACACGGGGTGAACATGCAAACTCCACATAGAGGGGCCCCCCCACCTTCAAAACCAGGAACCCTCTTGCTGCCAACCAATTATTTAATGACCCTACATTAAGTGTTGTCGTAACAAACTCTGCACCGCAAGAAGGGACTTATGACAGAGCTAAATTAGGAATAGTTGGAAGAAAAGGATGAAGGGACAGAAAGAAGCCTGAATAATTCACTGTCAAATCTCCAGGTATGCTCATATGTCATCAGAAGACGACACAATGTACCCAGTCCAGTTGCAGAACTATTTGTGTTGGTGGAGCCAAATAAATCATGAAATAAACATACAATTCATAACCTGTTGCCACTTTTACTGTTGACAAATGGCATTTGGAGAATTGTTAAAAGCAATATCACACTGAGGTCCTGCTGTTTTACTGAATATCGACACGGCTGCGATTTGGTCGCAGGCAGGAGGCCACAGAAATGACCTTGAGTGTGGTATTGCTTAATTTTAGCTTCTTTCAGTTAATTGTTTTGGTTTTACAGCGCAAACTTTACAGTTTGATTCAGTTGCATGGCTCTGGGCATGGGGCCCAGAAAGACTTTATCTTTGAGACTTACATTGTGAATCAGAAGATACTTTTTTTTTTAGCATCACCACTGCCACAAAAGACTTGTTTCACTATTGGGATTTGATCCATTTAGTCTGATACCATTTTGAAAGTCTAGAACAGCCACAAAATAAAATAAATGTATCTCCATTTAAGCCAGCGAAAGTCAGCTGCTCAGCTGCACTGGGCCGTGCTCGGCCACCATAAGTTTCTAGTACACTTGCTCTTTTGGCCCCACAATGTGAAAGATCCATGAAATTCCATACCGTGGATATTGAGCTTTTTTGGCTTCATGTGCCACTGAGCAAATTTTGTAGGAATAAAGAGGAGCCCGCCTCTAACGCTGTATCCAGTTCTCTTCATATATCCATTCTCGAAATCCACTGCCCACTACCTATATCCAGCACCAAATGGCAGACACTGACAAAGTTAGCCACAAACTGGTGAACAAAGTGGAGCATTCAGCAGCTAAAAAGCCAGAAATTCCCCTCAGGAGTTGATGGAGACAAAAACAAAGCTGAAACAAGAGTGTATTTCTGACTTTGGACACAAATAAAACTCCAAATAAACCCTAATGTTGCTTAGTACCTGCTGGAATTATGTAACTCTGATAACACATTTGTGGTACCAACTTTATCTGGTCAAACAGAGTCGGGCTGAAGCTGTTATAAGAGGTTTTCTGGAGCGAGCAGCGAGTGGTCATTGGTGGTACTATAGAACATCTTCAGGCACTTGGCACTGGCTTCAGCTTGGTGGCAACATGAAATGAGTCCAAATAAAGATAACAGTTCACATTTTGAGGTCGAGTCTGATATTCGTGGCACATGTGTGCATGGTTGAAAAGTAACAGAAGCAGTTTCAGAATGAAAAAAATGAAAAAGGAGAGCTTGAGGGAGAAGTTCCCGTCTTGCGCAGTTTTTTGTCAGATTGTCAGCTTCATAAAGTTATAAAAATTGTTGGACGCAGCATCTTCCTGACCTCAACAGATTTTAAAAATGCTGAGGGAAAATTGTGTTGCATTTGAAAATGATGGGGCAAAGTGTTAAGTGATGAATCAGAGAGCTATCTTGGTACTGTGGGGGGGGGGCTGTGGTACGTCAGAGTTGGGGGCTGACGGGTTGGAGAAGACCCGGTGATTTCAGTGGAGGGGAATGTTGGCAGGGTGTGTGTTTCGACAGGACAGCTGGTTGTCCCTCTCAGGGTGTGGGCTGCAGGGGGTATTATTGACAGGGACGTAGACGCAATTCAACTTTCCGTTCGGAGATTTGAGACATGGCTTGGCTGGGAGGCAAGATTCCTGAGCGATTAGAGGATATAAATGTATTAATATACCTGTCTTCAGAGTGTGCTTACGAGTTACGTCATAAAAATACAACACAATGTGTATGGCAGCCTCTGTTAGAGGCATGTAGTGTTGACTACTTCTTTTGATAGTCAGGTAGTCCACTACTCTCTACCTGTGGATCTGAGTACACCTCCAAAACTTTACGGACTAAGCAGATATGGCTTGAAAGACCTGCAGCTCTGTCCAAATCACAGACCCCAAAATACATGTGCCCTTTGGAGGACTTGCTGTTATAAAAGCAAGTCATGAGCAGAAGAGTTGGGGGGGGGTTGTAAGTGTGTAAGCATTGGACATTCATTTGGACCAGTGTAAAGATATAACTCATGTAGTAATTTAAATATTCAAGGCCGATAATGCCAGATATTATTATTATTGGTCTGCGATTGAAAATAATGATTTGAGAATATCTAGTAATACTGATGGCAGGTGATGCTGAGCCCATACAGCAGTGCTGTTACAGCTGCTCCCCGGATAAGTGTGTGAGGCTGGTGTCAGAGGTTAAATCTATAATGGTCTCAAATGGAGACCAGGAAAGCTCAGTTCATAAGCACATCTGACATTTTAGAGATTTAATCATTATTTTATTGAATTTTTCAGGGATCATATAAATGAATACAGGGAAGGACCGGATATAAGCAAGATACCATTGATGTGGCGGCATCTCCCTATCATGGATGTTTTAGGGGAACTGAATACACCATTAAACACGGGCCCCGTTCATTCCTATGAAAGTTGCTCAGTGGCGCATGAAGCCAAAATGGTTCAACTGCGACCCTTAAAATTACCTAGATGATCCTGGGATTATTGACCCTACCTCCGAACTGTATGGCCCATAGAGCAAGTACACTAAAGACTTACGGAGGCCAAGCGTGGCTGAGGGTAGCTAACTTCCAGTTTAGCGCTCTGCTAACTTGAATGGGGATAAAATCAATTAATCTTGTGGCTCTTCTAGAGCAGTGGTTCCCAACTGGCCCAGCCCCGGGGGCCTCGTTTCTCCTCAGTCATTAGTTCAAGGGCCAAATGGTTAAATACATTCAGCATCACACCTGAGTTTGGCCATGTCGGCGAGCTACTTTGCTGTCTCTGTCAAGTAGCAACCTGTTATTTACTGACTCTACAGCGAGAAACAACACTTCAAAATAAAAGCTCTGTGATGGAAATTCTCTGTACTTCAAAATAAAGTGTTTTTTTACAAACTCGACACGTTTGTGAGTAAATTGCAGCCCACTCAGAATCAACCCGCGACCCACTTTTGGACAGGGACCCACCAGTTGAGAACCAGTGGTCTAGACTTTCCAACTGATGGTGAAACGGGTCGTTTTGCGGGGCTGTGATCTTTCTATCTACATATGGAGCGGATCCTCTTCCACGGAGTCCACCGTGTTATTTCTATAGAAGCCCAGAGTGGCCAAACCAAACACTGGCTCTAGATAGAGCCATTTGCATTTTCGTATCTGCCATTGTAGTTCTCCTACACACTTGGCAGAGGGGAGAAGTTTTAGTTGGTTGCACTAGACTTTTGATTGGTGACTTTTAGCTGAATACATCCGTTGTTGGTCGTAGTAACTTACATAAATGGTTGGCATAGATGAGGTGACGAAACACAACGATTAGTCTTAGTCTCAGGTGATTACACGCTAATGAAAACATAGCTATGAATATTATTTCCTCTATTGTCAATATATTCCCCTAAATCCTGAACACTGGACCTTTAACACGATCTTCAAACTGAAACACCTGCAGCTATGTTTAGTATAAGTGAGTTCTTTTTTTAACCTTGGAAAACCTCACTGTTATTTGGCAGACAGTCAATAATCTCTACATTTAATGCTAATTAGCTGAGTTGATTTGGAAAATACTGGCGGTGCCGCAAGACGGCGGAGGACACAAAGCAGTCACTGGATTTTTGTATACATGCATGCTCTTTGGGTCGAAAATTTAAAGTGGTTTCTGGTTCTATGATGCAATGATCTACTGTGATGTTTGGAAGGATGGTAGTGTATTCGGCACTGTTTGAACATTGAACACAGGCACAGCTTTGTGGACTGTACGTTTTGCTATGCTAAATTAACTTGGGAGAGGAGGTTGGACAGAGTCAGGTACTGTAAAAGAGCTATTGAGGTTCCTTGGCATGGTAGGGTGCTGTAGTAGAGTTACAATGAGGTTGTTTACAGTCAGACATTAGCACAGCGTGAAAAACACAACCACATCATCAAGGGTTGTTTGGCATAAAAGTTTAGGCAGATTCAAATTTTTCCACAATGCAATGTGGAATCATCTGGCAACTCACTGGTTTATAAAATACGTCGAAGCACACTTCTGTGTAAGGACCCTGACACACCAAGTTGACAGTCAGTGAGCACTGTTGGCACTAGGTGGCCCTTGTCAGCTTTTTATCGGCTGACTCAGGAAGTTATATCGGCAGCAGAGATGGCAGTGCCTGTCAATGAATGAAATGTGTGTGTTCAGGTGCAACTATTTGGCCGCGACAGAAGCGACACGAGGCGACCCAACAGTTGGCCTTTTGTCACTACTATTTCTTTGATGTCGGTTTGGTGAGTCTGGGCCTTCAAGTGATCGCTGTATTTCAACTGTTTATCTTACGAAAACAAAATGATTGTCAGCGTAAGAACTTTCCAGACTTGTAAAAGTCTGCCTCATAATAACACAAACCACTGTGCAATGTTTGGGTGTCTAAGAAGCTGTCAAACTCATGAGCCTGGACTTCTTGGAGAGTTATGCTTTAAGCCCCGTTTCCATCGAGCAGTACAGCACGGTACAGTTAAGTTTGGTACGCATTTTCTCCTGTTTCCATGAAAAGTTGTGGATGGTACCAATGGAGCCATTCTGCACCATCCCCATTTTGGTCACCCCTCTGTTGGGGTACCAAGCACAAAGATCCAGTAGTAAAAGGTGGACGGCATATATCCAAATCCTCACTCGGAGAAAAAAAAAAAAGCGTTGTGGATTGCGTTCCTGTGGGCTCAGGTTGGCTGCACTTGCCTGATAACGACTAAATGCACAAAGCTGCTATTTTTAAATATCCCATGGAGAGAGACTCTCACTGCAGCCTGTTCTAGTTTACTCTGAAAATGTTGGCATGCAGCCTCGTTCTGTGGACGATAAACGAGGTGCAGACTTCCATCTGTGTCACCGGTGATGAGTAAATACAGCGAGTGCTGGATGGAGCAGTGAGTGACAACAACCCGCCCACATTTAAGAGGACTATTTGTGGGGAGGAATGCTAGGGTCTAGGTACCATGTCTGAAGGGTACATACTGAAAGTGTTTGGTGGAAACAAGGCTTTAGTGTCTCACCTTTACCTGAAGCAACATGCTTCCACCAGCCTTTGACATTTTTTTCACACAGAGCTGTTTGCAGTATAGTTACCATGTAGCAAGTTAAGATAAAATCAGGAACCAAGTCATTAATAAATAGCTAACAAGCCATTTCTGAACAACTCTGAATCAAAGAGAACACAGCAGATAATGAAAAGCTATCTAGAACTGACCTTCATTTGTGCCTCTTTAAGTAAAGTGGTGCATCATCATCAAGTTGTTATGATGCATTTTACTATGCGTATTTAATTATTTATTCAGTCGAGCACCCTCTTATCCAAGTGATGAGCTGGTCGACGGAAGTCAGCCTTATAACTGTGACCAGGTGCATCATTTTTTGGTGACCAGGCCCATTTACAACATCCTAAACCTCTCGTTCACCCATCCGTGCATGAATTGTACTTCTTATATTACAGAGATATCTTATGATATGTAGAAAGATAGAATGAGTACTCACATTTATTTCAGCATGTCTCTTTACTCTCCATGGAGGAAGGGCTGAGTTGTTGCTTGAAGCAGCAGCAGGATGGCTTGATCCTCCACTTGACCCTGATGATTCAGTGAAAGTGGACTGACTTGACTGGCTCATCTCTGATCTTCCAGAGTTCACCAGACCTCCCTGGTCTTCCGCTTGTCCGTTCACGACACTACCCTCCACATTCTTCCCCTTCACTTCAGCAGGACTCCTCTCGATCTTGACCCCGGCGAGACCCTCCACCAGGTGGCTGAGGGCCTCCAGCTTCGTCCTGAGCTGCAGGTTCTCCTCCTGCAGCCTGGTTACCGCGTCGGCCAAGGGTCCGTTGGAAACACACAGCTCCTCGATCCTATGCTCTATGCGCTGTTTGAAAGCACTCACATCCACATGTACCTCCCTCACGGCAGCTTGCAAGGTGGCCCTGAACTGAACCAGAGCCTCGCTTACCATTGCCTCCTGAACACACTCTGTGGCTCCCTCCATGGCTTCTTCCGTGGCCCTCACCACCCCTGAGATTCAAGTCAGATGAGTAATGGGGTGGTCGGTACAGGGTTCAGACACCAAACCTTCAATCTTTCTGTCTCTTTTCAGTTTGTTCTCAGATTCTTGTCCTTAAAATCAAACGAAGGGTTTGAGTTATTGACCAAAAATTTTGTAATGTCTACTAATTCCTTCCTTCAACGATGTTCCATGCCTTTTCAGCAAAGTTGAAGATGCAAAAGGCTTTTAAAGGATGACTTGTCTCGGGGAAGATCCCTTGGCGGCAACTTAAAGCCCCATCAAGATCCATGGAGGACTTCTCTCAATGTGCGTATTCTCTTACGCTCTCCTCTCATCTGGTCAAAGCAAGAGCAGTTGTTATTTATAAGTGGTGGAAAACTCATGCACAATGTCATCTTGGGAAAAGAGATTACGTACTGCACAGGCAGATCGTGTTCTCAGTGCATGCAGGAGCTGAGGAATGATCGAACTAACCTTTCGGAGGGATCCGGTTGAAGTGGCAGATGATTGGCGGTGCATCTACTGTGTGTTTCCTAGATGCTTACCCCTGCTGTCCTTACCCCAGTGTGTTGTCTGAGCTATCTGCGTCTCCTAAGCTTGGGAGCAACAGGTTAGACTCTGTATTTTGGGACAGAAAGGGGGCGGGAAAAGATCGAATGGGAGGGAGGGGCCTGGATTTTTCAAATGTTTTTGTCTGTCGCTGCTGGTAAAACTGCAGTATTAGACAGCGTGACAGCCGATTCCTGGGGGTCAATTTCAAGATGTTTTATCACCAATTTTATTCTGAAAGGGACTCAGATAACAAGGGAGAAAAAACATTTCATTTACTCTAAAAATTCCCTCCAGTTTCTAGATTAAAACACATAAAGGTTATAATTCTTTTTTATAATTTTCTTGAGCTCCACCTTCAAACGGTTCCATAGTTTCTCTCCACAGATAGAAATACAAAAACTTTTTCTTGTCGTACGCACAGACAGAGTCTTGAAATTTAATTTTCCATTTAAGTTATAACCCCCTTGGCTTTCAATTAATAATTTTTGAATATTTCCTGGCAGTCAATTGTTTTTTGCTTTAAATATCATTGCGCTGTCTGTAATTCCACAAGATCTTTAAATTTTAAGAGTTTTAACTGTAAGACTGTCCCCATGAATGATCCTGATTGCTTTCTTTTGCAAAATAAGTAACACTGATATATTTAAGCTTATATCAACTGAAAATCCCTTAGATTTACGGTGTTCTTTGCCATTACTTAAAACCTAATATTAAGCAAATGAAGAAAAGATTTCCATCACTCTGATAACATGTCATATTTGAAGAAAACTAATGAATATGTGAGTAATTAGCAAAAACCTAACGCTAGCAATAACCCCTGTAATATGAGAACCAGGGAGTCAGAATATTAAAATATGCATTTCTTTATATATGTATTGACAAATCGGCAAATGTGTCCCTTAATTTATTTGCAGCACTTTTTCTCTTTCAATTGCAACATGTCTTCAGCTTCCTGGTTTTTCTCCATTTTGCTATACGTTGCAGTGTTGACCTCTTAGTTACCGTGCAACCAAATACCTAAAAATAGGTATTTTCCCACAATGACACACTCCTTTCTTTTGGTTTCTTTTTATGTTGCATGCAGATCTATAAAAAAAGGAATGAATGTATAAATTAGTAACATACATACAGTAAATACAAAAGAGGACCTTAAACTTTACGCAATCATCATCGGCCACTTGTAAAAGAGGGATATTTATACTGTATCTTGTGTTAGAAGCTGATAAAGAAGAGTTTACGTTAATGCCAGAAGTCTAAATCCACGTTTGTCAAGGTGCAGATCGCTGTACGAGTCAGTCATCTCTGCGTTTCCAGCAGCTTTTTAGTCACTAAAATGTGGGTGTTTTTTAGCGACCCGTCACTGTGTTTCAAGCAGGGATAATGTCACAAAAAGTGGTAATTTTCTACTGAGTCACTGCTGTATATTTACTGCCAGAATAGTTCCACATAAGCAATTGTTTTTTACAGAGCCATCACTGCATTTTTTGCTGGGATAGTTCCATGAAAAGTGGTTATTTTTTACCCAAGACAAGGCTGTGTTTCCAGCCGGGATTTTGCCACCCATGCAAACATGCAAACATAAAGAAAAGTTTCAACGTATCTGCAACATAATAACGTACAACTGTAACTTATCTGTCGTTTGCAGAAATGTACAAAGCCAACCTTCATTCTGGTGATTGGTTTGACATATACAATCATACATAACTTCAAATAAGAAAGCTATGGTAATCATTTCTAGGCTGCTATTTAAATGTTACACTTACAGAAATGTGATTTGAAAAATCATGGTGTGGTTTATTCTACCTACAGATTTGAACATTGTTCTTCTATTTATACCTGGTATGAGAGTGTCTGATTTATCAGAGAGGCAGGATGACATGCACTCCAGCAGCTGAGCAGCTCAGCCTCAGCTTGAGCCAGCAGCGCCTCTCGGTGGCCATAACTTCACATTACAGCTGAAAGAAGCACTGAAGGCACCATGACAAGGCACAGACAGTGTACACACTAGATAAAAAAAGAGGCAATGCAAAGCATGTGAGAAGAAAATGTAGATATTTTTTATTTACAGCACACAGAGGTTATGACAGTGGCTTCCTGCTCTGTAAGTTTCACATTGTTTTCACACTGCCATCTGATATTAAAATATAACCGCTTTAAAGGTCCAGTGTGCAGGATTTAGGGGATATGAGAAATGGAATATAATATTCATAACTATGTTTTCATTAGTGTATAAGTCACCTTAAAACTTTTCCATGACTTTTCAAGGATCTAAAGTCATTATTTTCTTTCTTGCCCCACTTATCTGGCATTTTTCAAACAAATCAATTTCAAACTCTATTCAAACATAATGCAGCCAGTTGGTACATAAAGCAAGAAAATGTAAAAACATGTATTATAATAAACAAAATATTACACATCAATGCATATTAGAACTAGGGGTGTACCATATCACCTCATTCATGATAATAATATATGAAAAATTCATATTGTGATACTTGCAATATTTCGTCTCATTGACATATTGACGTCATACTGTTACCTACGGCAACAAGAAGCATGGCTGAAAGTGAAATTAATACCGACTCCACGGTGGTTCCAAAAAGAGGAGCAGCTTCAGTAGGGTGGAATAAACTGTGGTGTCCTGAATGTTTTATGAACAGCCCCGGACTTCTCAGACTCTTTTAGTGACTTACCGCTCAGAGGGAACTCATTCAGTGTCTCCTCTGGCAGCAGCACAGCGTCTCTCCCTCTCCTCTCTTGCTGTGCGCACACAGGAGTCGGTGTCGTCAAGTGATTTTGTCATAAACCTTTGGTAATGTAAACCTACGTGACTCTCAACTCCATATATGTGAATGTGTGATAGTTGTGGTATCATAACAGCCTGTCACAGGTTACAGCGTGATGATTAGAGGAGAAATGGCAGAGCATAAAGGTCCAGGTGGGAAAAAAACAACTCAATCATTTAGGATTTTACTAAAAGAAGTAACTCACCTGTTGATTTATATATATATAGATCCCAGGGGACAATTTACATTTTTAAATTCTAAATATTGTGATATTATTTTAGGGCCATATCACCCACCCCTAATTAGAACTGCATAAAGTTGTCAGCTACAGAAAATATATTTGCTGTTATGTTGCATTACATGGAAGTTTATCCCTGAAAGATAACTGTAACATTTTAATTACACACAGCAAAATTCAAGGACTTTTCAAAGGTATTCCGGGAACCCTTAAAGTCCGCCATATTGTTTCTACAGTAGCCAAGCAAGGACAAACACTAGCTCTAGATGGGGTCCTTCGTAGTTCTCCTACATGCTTGGCACAAGGGAGAAGTTTCAGTTGGTTGCAATCTGCAACTTCACCACTAGATGCCACTAAATCCTACACACTAGAACTTTAGTTTACAGTTTCTAGCAGCTCTTATGCAGCCTCTGTGTCAAAAGAAGTCAGGGCCCCAGGAAAGCTGCTCAGGCTTGATGCCAATTTTCCCCAGTGGTGACTTGTGGTATTGCAGCGGCAAAAAGTATTTCCCCCATAGACCACCATTATAAAAGAGACGTCAGTAAAACTGTTGTTGACAGGATATCTTGAACTGCAGACAAGGTCAACTATGAATCTTTTTATTGTGAATTTTTGAGCCTTGGAGGATTTATATTTGTAAACTTTGCTCAAGCCACAAAAAGCGATTTGAAAATGCATGCTCTCATCGCAACTTAAAGTCTATGAGTCAAACGAGAACTCACGGGTGGGGCCATCGGTAGAAACACTACTGTGCATAATTCAATGGGCGTATGCACCAGGTGAGCAACTCCACTGGAATGAACAGGCGCCATCTTGGGATCTGGTATCTAGTTGTTATTGAAATCTATGAATAAAATGTATAAGTGACATGCTACTTATTGGAGTAAAACAAAACAAATGACTCCCTCTGCCAACATGAAAATGGGCTAACATGACCACACAGTGTCGGGGTGAATAAAAGTGCAACGAGAATATTGAATGGGATAAAGAAATACTGAACATTTGAAGCAAGTTTTCAGGGGCTTTACAATAAAAAATAAAAAGTATCTTTTAATGGATGCTGATGGTGTGCAGGGACACAGGTAACAACACAAGGAAAACAAAACCGACACTTGTTCAAAACAGTCTATCAAATCAAATTTATTGAATTTTAAAGGGGTGCTCTGAATTCACAAGTTGCAGCTACAGTACATAACTCCTCTCACATCAATAGTTTTAAACTATCTCGTAAAACAGTCCAGTCTCTTTTTCAAATTTCAGAAATCTCCTCAAGAAAAGGTCACGCTACAAAAAAAAAGAGACAGATGCATCAAATCTGATATATATATATGAAAAATTAGAACGCTATCAAAAATAATGTGGGGCAGGAAGTGTTAAAGGTTGTGAAGGTGCTGCATTTAAATCAGTTACACGCCCGATGGCGCAGCAGTGAGTGATAATGGACAGCAGGTCAAGATTCAAATCCAAATCTCCAAAACATACACATCCACCAAAACTGACAGATTAAAAGGTCTAAAACAAGAGACACAGCAAACAAATTGACAATATATCTATGATTTAAAAGGGTTCAACCTCAAATGATGCATGTCCATTAAAAAAAAAAAAAAAACATTATAGGATTTGTTTGATAATTTGAAAATATAGATTCAATGCTACAAAATATGAAACACTAAAAAATATTAGTATAAAGGCCTTTACGTCAACAGAATCACAGGACAATTACTCTCATTCTAGCAATTTAAAATAGGTTCAATTGGTAAAATTTGGATATGATTTTTTTTTTTTTAAATAAACAAAGAGATCTTTCTGGATGATTGCAGTAAAGTCGTTTGATGACGATAAACATGATAAATACAGCCACAACCTGTAAACACCACCTGCCATCTTAGCTCTTTTACACTGACTTTTGTGGGTATCACAAATAGATTTTTCACAAGGCACTGGAGACTAAATTTGGTTCACTGTCCGCAGCTCAAAATCAGTCCCAGCAACACTTTTTGTTTTTTTTGCAGTGTTTAATATCCAAGCTCATCCAAAATCTGTACAATGAAACGTCTCAGTCAATTTTTGTGCAGGTCATCAGTCTAATGCCGCATTCACGTCATATCAGAGGAGACCGAACAACTGAATGTTGTTGCGACGTGTTTAAAGACCACCAGTTGGGTCACGACAACCCCTACAAACAATTACATGTTTTACTGGTAATACCTATTAATGCTGGGATCAGACAACACAATATTTCTGCATTTTGAGATGGTTGCTATAAACTGTGAACACGATGCATGATGGAAAAAGAGGTACCAGGGACTGGCTTCACTGTTGCACCTGACAGCACCATCACAAAATTTTCATATGAAATTAATTCACGTATTCATCTTTACAGTTGTGCATGGAGGAGCAATCTGTGCTTCTATGGGTCACCATCATGGTTGTAAATGTTGTCAAACTAGTTGAGACATGGCAAATAAAATATATATTTTTTGGCCATGCATAGTGACGCATCCCAGATTAGAGCTGCCCCCTAATAGTTGACCAAACGTTAGTCGACCAGAAAGGTCTTTAGTCGGCAAGATTTCATTGGTTGCTTAGGTGCACAAAAAAAAAAAAAAAAAAAAAAAAAAAAGAAACTCTATTCGGAGCTGCACCTGATCAAAATATATCAAAACCTATATGAGTGGACCATGTGTGACTTTAATTTGAAAGGACAGACACAGGAAGTGCCCACGCTCAGCAGTCAGACAGGAGTCAGGTTAATTTCCAGGGCTGGTACCTGCGGTTATTCCACAGGCTAGTTAATAACATGTCGGGCAGGAAATCCAAAGTGTGGGATCATTTTGAGAAGGTGAAGGACGAACCCAAGGTGATATGTAAACTCATCTTCATTGGTCGACTACAAACATGACGTATCATCTGAAACATGGAAGTAGCTACATGCCCATTAGCCCACAGCGTCATTAACAGGCGGCTCGCTCAGTGTGTGACGTGCACTTGTAGATAAAATATAGACCTATATTAATGAAGGTTCATTAGTACGCTTTTGTATTTCTCTGTAATGTAGCACAGTGTTAACAATGTTACTGATACTATTCTTTCTCACACCTTCTACTCAAACCACCAAAATATATCATTTAATAATTAAATTAATGCCGTAAACATGCAGGCGACTAGTCGACTAATGGCGCTAAATGGCGACTACTGGTCGACTAGTCAGGGGCAGCCCTATCCCAGATGCTATGACAAACTAAAAAGCAACAGAGCAACAGATTCATCTTTGTTACCGAGGTTATTATTGGGCCGATATTGTGTAGTCTGATCCCAGCATACGATGATGTGAAAGTTACTCTCTGGGAAGGGAGCCCCGTCATCATTCCCATATACATCTAAACAATCTGCCGAAACTCCAAACTTCATACTGCTAATATTTTGTTTGTTATTTTTGTATCACCCTGGATGTAAAATGATAACGGAATTAGCATTAGCATGTTGACTTAAATGATGGGAACACAGACACCAAAATTTGCCATGGCAGTTGTGCTAAAAGATACACGTCATTAGTTTAGCCTTAAATGTTATGGAGCTCTTTCGTAGTTATGGACGAAATAAAAACAGAAATAAAATGTGATAAAAGTAGTGTTGTATACATTTCAGCATTGTTGGCAACAACTCCAAACCATAAAGAAATCCTGCCCATTCATAACCCACGTTTGACAGGGTTTAAGCATTCTATATTTTTCAAATTTAGTGTAGACTTATGCTAATGTATTAGCATGGAGGCTGCTATCACTTAACAAAGTGTGTGATAAGGTGTTGGCTTAAATTCAACTGCTGTTCTTCATATATTAAGTGTTAGCATGGTTCTTGCTAGCATTAAAAAGATAAGCATTTAGCACTCAGTACTGTGTGCTAAAGTGTTAGCATGAAGTGTACTCTCATTCAAAATACTATTAGCAAGAGGCCGACTGTTGCACTTAAGTGTTAGCATCAAGCATACTATAACTTAATAGTGTAAGATGACTCAACATAAAGTGTTAGCTTCAGCTTGGTATGGCTCAACAATGTAAGACAAAGAGTTAGCATGAACTCTACGACCATTCAACATAAACATGATGCTAAAGTTTCAGCATGGTTCTTGCTAGCATTAAAAAGATTAGCATTTAGCACTCAGTACTGTGTGCTAAAGTGTTAGCAAGAGGCCGACTGTTGCGCTCATAGTGTAGGCAAATGCTAAATAGTGTTAGCATGATGTGCTGTTGCTGCATATGGGAGACCAGGAGCAATTGTAACAAGGGGAAACTGTAACATCTTGAATTGCACTAATCAGACATAAAATATAACCATGAAACTCCTGTATATAGGTTGTGTCAAAAATCATTCACTCATTCACTACTCCTTGCACACTATAATTTCAGACACTACTCGGGTCATTTTGTCATACATGTCACGATGACACAGACCTCCTGTCTGTTTTTGTGAGCTGAAACCATTTCCCTCAGTGGAAACAAAGCTTTTATTTACTTTAGTTTCACAGATAATAAACAATAAATTGTGAAGACAAAGCCTCCACAAAATAGCATTTTAAGTCTTGTGTGTGATTTATCCTGGCTTCATATGAGCAGAGGAAATCTCCGCTCATCGCTAGGCTAATGAATACAATGCAAAATACCACAGGCTTGTGCTAATAACGTTAGCATGTTGTATTTGTTTGGAAAACATGTTTAGTATAAGACAGTTGTTTTGTCGGTGAACCATGTGAGTTGAAATGGAGTCGAATTTTGTAACGTGACCTTTGTTAAATGTTGCTGTTGTCCCTGGCTTCATATGAGTAGAGGAAAAGTCTGCTAGCTGCTAGGCTAATTTATACAATGTAAAATGCCATAGGCCTGTGCTAAAAACATTAGCATGTTGTATTTGTGGGGGAAATGTGTCCAGGAAAAGACAAGTGCTTTGTCTGTGAGTTATAATGAAGCCGACTTATATACTTGTAATTGAAATTGTTGCTATTAAGCCATGTTTAATCTGTGTTTTGAATCAACTGCATTCAACAGCACTTAAGACACACCACCACACCAGTATAAATGCTCATGACGTAGGCCACGTACGTAGGCTACGGCGTAGGCTCTGCAAAGAGCTGACGCACAAGTATAAATCTCTAACATTGCTTGAAAAAACAACTGATCACTGTCAACAAGTAGAACACAGACACAAGTTACCTACGTAAAATCTCTATCCAAATAGCTAGAGATTTTTGAGTAAAAATGTTCCAACTGCCCCCAGTCTCCCCTACATGCGTTAATTATGGTGTCCATGTTCCCACTCTATCATTGCGTGTGAGCACAAGGAAAACAAAGCATATCAGTGTTTAACATGAATATTTGTTTACTGTGTAATGTGAAAGATTTTCAGTATCATCATTATGTAGTTTCACAACCAATACAGTCATTGTGTAAAATGTCTGCGCCCAACACCTTTAAATGTACTGTATGAATAGGGTGCGTGTAATTGGAGAATCAACTTGAACAGCTGGTGAGTCGCCACCAAATCCTCAGAGAAAACATCCATCACAAACCCAACAAGTTGGTCACTCCCTGGGCCCCAAAGAAAGACGTGAGACTGGAAGGTAGTTATGTTCTTAAGTGAAAAGTGTTTAACTATTAAGACAAACTATCTACAGGCATGTCTAAAATACTGAGAAGCAAATGGATCTATCTTCATATCACTACAGTCGCTGTAACTGCAGTGCCTGACAGTCTTTGGTTTACCAACCCTAAGAAGTTGACATATCACAAGCCATGTTATGCCATAAATACAAGAAAAAAATCTATTCAGAAAAAAACTTTTAAAATATCATACAGAAAAGAAACAGCATACCGTTTCCAGATGTGATCATCTTCAGAATCAGTCTCACAGTTTCATCATCTTACAATAAACCTCTATACACACACACACGTTAACAGCTTCATCAAACCCTGAGCGAAGAGGATGAACTTAAGACTTCCGATAATAAGAGTCTATCAAGTGACAAGAGATTATAGATATGTGTAGTCTGCATGCCTCGAACCTTTCTTAATTCTTACTGAGGGATTCACAGATTCAGGATCAGATGCTGTTCGTGTGGCAGTGATCCAGATTCCTAGAGATGGAAATAATGTGGCTTGTCTTCCCTTGGCTATAAAAGTTACAAGAACTATGCAGTCAAGTCAGTCTGGCAAGTTTTGGGCAAACTTCAGATCGGACCAATCAATTGGATATTGTTTTTATTATTAAAAATCAGGTATTGGCAGGTCAGTGTCATTAGTTGGTTTGGGTATTCTTTTGTAAGTGTAGAAATTACTAGGGCTGCCCCCTAATGGTCGACCAGACCTTTCACTGATTTCACTGGTCGCTTAGTCGCAGAAAACTTCATTAGGAGCGTCAAATTTGATTAGAAACTGTGCTTTGTAAGAATAAATCAAAACCTATATGACTGCACCATGGGGGAATTTAATTTGAAAGGACAGACACAGGAAGTGTCCACGCTCAGCAGTCAGACAGGAGTCAGCTACATACCCATTAGCCCACAGCGTCATTAACAGGCGGCTCGCTCAGTGTGTGACGTGCACTTGTAGATAAAATATAGGCCTATATTAATGAAGGTTCATTAGTACGCTTTTGTATTTCTCTGTAATGTAGCACAGTGTTAACAATGTTACTGATACTATTCTTTCTCAAGCCTTCAACTCAAACCATTGTGTTGCCCCGCCCAAAATATGTAATTTAATAATTCAATTAATGCCATAAACATGTTGGCGACTCATCGACTAATGGTCCTAAATGACGACTATTGGTCAACAAGGAAAATTCTTAGTTGGGGGCAGCCCTAGAAATTACATTTGTGTTTTGGACACAGTCACTTACAAATATATCATTTTCCTGTCTTAATTACCAGAGGGACACAAAACGAAAAGAAAGAATAAACTACTTTGATAAAGAGCAAACAAAACAAAAAGGGAACTTTTGATCATGAAATGTAGGAAAATACTTAAAGTACTGAACTGTGGAATGTTATATCTTCTATATTTATTAAATGATTTTAAAGCTAAGCTTAAGGACTGCTGTTAAAATCTTAGTGAATCCAAAATTTCATCTCCTCCATTGGTCCATCTAACAGTTCCCACAACACTCTGTTAAATTTGACAGATACTTTAACAACTGTCTGTCAAACCTGACAGTCAGTGTAACTGTCAAATGGACCTGTCAATATCAGAGTCCTGGGGAAACGTGACATTCTGAAAATCAAAAAAATGATGCTCACAAAAGTCAAAAGGGGGATTTTTCTGCAAAGCACAAACTGTAACAACAGGCTTGACTTCAGGGTGATGGGGAGCTGCTGCTCCACCTCAAATAGTTTTGTGTCATGATGGTATAAATTCTGCATCAATGGCTTTTCTAGTATCAAAATCAGATTTAAATCATTCCAAACACCAGCCATGAATCTAATCAGCATAACTCTTTAAATAATATAATTATATCGACACCATATGTCTGTCTTTTCAGTGTATCTCGTGGAGGGTGAGGTCATGGTGGCATGACAGCAGAGATTCATGCATCCGAAGGCGGCAGACTACGTATGAGACATGCACAGTTTGGACAGGAAATGCCTGCACAGGCTGACTAATCCCAACTGGTCCTGCCTGTAAACTGCTGAGTGGACAAGCAGATAATCCTGACGACAGATGGCAGCAGAGAGGAGGGAGGAGGGCTCGCTCTGCTCTGCTGAAGCTCTCAGCAACTTTGTATCACTGCAGAGCACATCGGCCAAGAGGCTGGGATGAGTTAAAGGGGAAAGATGGAGCAGAGCATGATGGGAGGGGGGAGGAAGTGGGTGACACTATTTGATAATTCAAAAGGGTATGACCTGCAGGTTTTAATCTTAAATACAAAAATAAAAATGGCTGACTGAAGTGACAACCATTCCTTTTGACTGCAGTGGAAGTGGGATAAATTATTAACGAGTAAAATGGACAAACAAAGCATGTTATGAATGTAAATCAAATGTCTTTCTTGATGGCTAGAGGTCAGAGAGGTCACCACCATTTTACTTACACCACTACATATCTGGAGACAAGTGGGTTTAAGAGGACAGGGGTGAACCGGACAGTAAATTCAAGAGTTCGGCTGCAAAAAGAACCTGGGATGTTTCCAGTAAGAGTGGCCTGGTCAGCAGCAGACAAAAGAGGCCTGCACTCTGCTGGGCTCCAGCCAAACTGAGACAAACAAGCCCATCATTCAGCAGCTCAGCTCTCCTTACTCCCTCATCCTCATCCTGCTCGTCAGCAAACAGGCTGTCTGTCTGTCAACAGGAAGACTCATCACCTTTCCCCCCCACACTGCTGTTTCCACCCACCAGACGTGGATACCAATGTGTCTGCCGTGGTGCAGTGCAGGATGATAAGATCCCACACACACAGGGTACAGCACTACAGAACCCACAATGCAACAGCAGACACACCGGCACGGGGCTGCCACTTTTAATGAAAAATGAGGAAAAACATGTCAACATTTGTTTTGTAAAGATTTATCAGAATCCCAAATTCATAAACAGTCAGTCCAACATGCCTTAGGGCTGGGTATCATTTAAAAACTTATAATACCAGTACCAATACTGGCTCCCTTAAAATGATAGCGATACCAGGATACATCATTCAGCACCCATAATGTTGAGAGTGACCTGTAGTAGCCATAATTTTCAACCTTTGGGTGGCATCTCGGCACGCTAAACTGCCAACCCTGTTAAATACACCGCGCTAGGGTTGCAGCATTCACTTTGATCCCACCTTTGATTCATAGCAATAGTTACGTGGGCTCGCTTTAACACAAAGTAGAAGAATCTAGCGATCATGACACAAAACCATCTGAAACAGTGTGTAAACATTTTGGATTGGAAACCAGAGCTATAAAAATTTAGATCAAGGTAAAGCAGTTTGCTGTTTTACAGTCACGTTACATCATTATTAACAAAACTTGTAGCTTGTTAGCCAAGTAAATTCTAATTTTCATATTAGCTGTGTTCAAACTTGATTTTCTGAAAAAGTGACAGCCCTTTCAAGTCGGTATTCTAACACGTAAACTCGGTTCGGTTTGTCAACTGAGCTGCAGTTGTAAACTTCTTGGTGTGCACTACAAAAACTGTTGCTGATAAAAAAAAAATTCTCAGCACTACATGAACCTAAATGAATCAAAACTCTACTGAGTTCAGTCTAAAAGAATCAAGCAAAGAATTTTCAACTTCCGACTGAAATGCAACCTTGATTTGTAATGTGGAGTCGCAGTAGAAATGCACAGTAGAAATAAATTGTGTGGTCCCAAAATAATAACACACTGAGGCGTGGATCAATCCGATATGACTTGACATTAGTGTTGTATGCATGCACCGCAGTCTCGTTTTTGCATAGATTGAATTTGCAGGACATACAAAAAGGCCATAAACGCACACTCAAATCAGTTAGTTCACTATAAAGCTTGAATGACCAAGAATATTAAAATGTTAAATTAACCTCAGGGACAAGATTGTGTGTGACACTAACCCTGCTGCATTCTTAAGAAAATAATATCTTCTATTTACTCTTTGATATGAAGAAATAATATTCTCAAGATCAAAGTGAAGCATTGATTAACTCTCATAAAAGCCTTTAAGATAAATGTCTTTATGCAACTGTGAATCCAACAAGAACAAAAGAAAAAATGGTCCTTTCAGGTGTAATTATGTCGAGATATAGGTTTGTGATGAAACTAAAACAAGAGCTCTGAAAACATTACGTATATACAAGCCCTGTGTGAAGTGCTCAATGCAACAGCTGATACACAAGTGCATATAAATCTGTGGAGCCTCGGGGAAACTAAACACATACTGGATGTTATAGATCCATTTCAGGAATAATCTCTCCTTATATCTTTCACAAACTTCAACCCACTGTGTAAGTTTGCCCCGGTGAGCCAGCGCTCACCTTATTGCTCTGACCTTGAGTTCCCCTGAGTTCGTCCCACATTAGGCATCACCACGTCCCCATCACCCCTTTTTCTCTGAGGTCTGAAGAGCAGATCTGACTGACGTTTCACGGGAGGAAACAAATCCTCCAACAGCCTCGATAATTGACCATAAGTGACCCTCAAAGACTGTCGTCCCAAGTTGCCCTACATCAGCACTGTAGTGTTTTTATGGCAGCTACAAATGCTCCAGTGTTATCTAAACAAAGATGGTGGATTCATAAGATGAATCTCTCAGTAGCAAGAAATCTAACTAACCCTCACATATGCAAAATGATATAGACCTAACAGAAATGATAAACCTTGCACTTCGGTGTAAATTAGTCCAATGATATTATTAGGGATGTCCCGATCAAGTTTTTTGCCCCAATCCAAGTCGTTTAATATCGAGGATCTGCCGATACCGATTTCCGATCCAAAACTTCTGTTTACCTAGATCAGAGGTTGGCAACCTTTACCATCAAAAGAGCCATTATTGGCCATATTTTAGCCTCATAATAAAGGTGATACAGCCTTTTAAGTCAAATTTTGCCTATCCACGTTATTTACAGATCTAAAAGAGCATTCATTAATATGTTTTTAGCACAAGGTGGCTCCTCTGCAGTGGGCTATTTTTGATTATTGGTACTTAAATTTTGCATTCAATAAAAGCAAACGAATTTGTCCACACACTACTAAATTCTCTATTTTCTTTTGAGACTTCTCACTTTTAGGATTTGGAATAGACAGCTAGCCCAGCGAAGCCGGAATATATATTTCTGTGTCGGCTCAGCATCAACGTAGAGCCTACACCGCACCCTTCGCCATAGCCTGACATGCACCTCCCCAGAGATGTAACTACACATAGCAGCAACCCAGACCTCCTGTCTGTTTTTGTAAGCTGAAACCATTTCCCTCAGTTGAAACAAAGCTTATATTTACTTTAGTTTCACAGATAAGAAACAATAAATTGTGAAGACAATAAAGCCTCCACAAAAATAGTATTTTAAATCTTGTGTGTGATTTATCCTGGCTTCATATGAGCAGAGGATTGTGTGTGATTTATCCTGGCTTCATATGAGCAGAGGAAATCTCTGCTTGTTGCTAGGCTAATTTTTACAATGTAAAATGCCATAGGCTTGTACTAATAACGTTAGCATGTTATATTTGCTAAGAAAACGTGTTTAGTATAAGACAGTTGTTTTGTCAGTGAACCTTGTGAGTTGTAATGGAGTTTAATTTTGTAATGTTACTTTTGTTAAATGCTGCTGTTGTCCCTGGTTTTATATGATGAGAGGAAAAGTCCGCTAGCTGCTAGGCTAATTTATACAATGTAAATCACCATAGGCTTGTGCTAAAAACATTAGCATGTTGTATTACCGGATAAAATGTGTCCAGCAAAAGACAAGTGCTTTGTCTGTGAATGCTGTTATAGTGAAGTCAATTTGTGTTTCAAATTTTATCTATTAAGCCATGTTTAATGTGTGTTTAATGTGTGTTTTGGGTGTGTCTGAGCTGCAGGTTGCCTACCCCTGGCCTAGATAATACAGCTGCAAGTGCTTTAAAGGTATGAAACTCAATCCAATGTATAGCCCATGCATGACAATCAGATAGCTCTGCAATGCGTTAAGAAAAAACTGATTAGGCTACACTGATATATTACTCTCATTGGCTTTTCCACGAGGGGCTTTTGGTGCACTCGCAGTGGCGTTGTGAGAGTGGATGTCGTCGGTTCTGCACCGCTGTCTGTCTCTCCCCGTGCAGGGTGGTGAAACACCGTGCGTCATAGTTGAAAGCAAAGCATAGAGACTTTCACACAAATGGTGTTCTGTGGCACACTGGTGTGTCGTGGGATTTTATGATCGCACCTTATTATTGCAATTCAACTGGGCCTATACAAAAGTTATGAATGAATTTTAAATTGACTGTACTAGTATGTTGTGCGCACCCATTTCCTAATAAAGAGGCACACTACCTAAAAATGTAATTCAATTTAATTAAATTTTTTAAAAAATCACGTTATTGGTGCTTTTATGTAATTTCAAAATTTTTAAAATGAATTCTTCAATCATTTTGATGATAAATATTTCACGAGTAATCGTTTGTTGTCAATTGTTATTTGATATCAGTAAATAAAAACAAACATTTATGTCACAATAAGAGTGATAACACATGTTACAGAGGCTATTGCGCACAAATATAAATACAGGATTGTACATAACTTCAGTAAGTAACTTAACAGTCTCATATGGCGTTTTCTTTTATGACCTGTGGTGTTTTGCAGCGGGCGGGGCTCAGCCACTGCTCCTGCTCTTACACATGGAAGCCCAGCAGAGTGGAGGAGAACAGACAGGGGAGAGTTGGAGAGTTGACACAGCTGCACTTGTTGCATCACTGTGCATGAAAGTTTCATGAGTAAAAACATCTGTGTGACAGCTGATGTAAAACAAAGGATTGGATGGGACTCTATATCGCTCAATAAAGCAGATCCAGATCAGTTAAAAATGCCTTGATAGACCCTGATCCAGATCTTTGAGACAGGATTGGGACATCCCTAGATATTATGTAACAGAGGGTCATATCTTAGCCCTGTCTGTATGTTTTTCATTGTGATATATTTGAGGTCTTGCTTGAATTTTGTAGCATCAGCCTAAGATTTTGAGAAAAATCCAGCATGGGCTTGTTTTGTGCCGTGCATATCATGAAAATCCGTCTTGTGAAAATGAAGAATAGTTTCCACAACTGAGGTAATCCCTTGTTGGTGCCACCATTCTCCAACTCCGACACTGGCGGATATTGCCCAACTGAATTCCTGAAAGCTTTCTTGAAAAGGAAGTAAAAGTATTCCCAAGAGCATGAGTGCAGCATTAAATCCTTGGGGGTGCACCATGCATACAGAGCTAGCACCCCGTTGAAGGGGATGGCTTCTGGAAAACAAATGAGCCCGGGCTGTAAAAGTGCTCTGGATGTTACGGTGAGGAGAATGGGATTGTTGCTGCAGATTTGCAGACTGATGCCGTGATAACATGCTGTATGGGAGACTATAAACTAAATGAACAAGAGTGAGAAGTCACATTGACGGGGTTTTAACAAATGTAGCTGTTTTTAGCTCTCAAATGTGAATGAGGTGACTTGTATTCTTCAAAACTATTCCTGCTAATACTGCCTGAATTTGCATCCCGCCCACCACTATTACTAATCCTTCTCGTCAGTGAGATTAGTGAATGGATGGGAGAGGAAACGCAACTATCTGACACGTTACAGTAAAATCATTAAAATAAATAAATCCTGTCGTAACAGCCGCTCACACAAACACTGTAACAGACCTTCCGAATCAGCAGAGGCTGTAAACACAGTAGGAGTAAGAGATAAGATAAAGTCTTTCCATGGAAGCTCTTCTTCAGTTTCCGGTGCTTTTGCTCCACATTTTACTCTCAGTGAAGCAAACATGACCTTTCTTCAGTGTTGTAAATGTTGACAGACGCAATGTAGCACTTCAACAAGATCCAGGCAAGAGCCAAAATCCAAAAAGAAATAAAAACCCCAAATCATCAAACTTCAGTAGTAGAGCCGGGTCGGTGGATAGGTCCACACAGGCAGCAGATTTTGTAACAGAGGATTCAGAGTGTGCGGAAAATGCCCAGGAGTTGTGGGACAAGAGCAGGCAGTCCTGGTGTACTACAGTACAATGGTGGGGTTTGAAATGTGTTAAGTCAAACTAGTGCCTTTGCAGAAGTAGTTGCGTTAGTAGCTGAGTGTGCGGCTTGAGCGAGCAATCGTGAACTGGGTATCAATCCTCCTTAGAATTGTCAGTGACAGCAGCCGTAGGAGACAAGTCCGGCATACGGCTACGTCGGTAAAGACGGTAGCCCTTTCGGCAAAGAAGGACGAACCAGTAGACCTGCGGTGCCAGGATGCACGAGTTGCCCAAGTTGGTAGACAGCGGCAGGTGGAAGGGCACGCTGTAGAGCGGGATGCCGTAGTGGCGGCCGTACATCCAGTACATGTAGGGGAAGAGGGCGATGCGGCACATAAAGAAGGTGAGCAGTACCATACCGCCATTGGCCTTGTGCAGCCAGCAGTCCTGGAGGCTGAGCTGGTGGAGGAGACACAAACAAAGAGGGGGGGATGGAAAGAGGACATGGAAGGTGAGAACATTTTAAGGAAGCACTTAAAAATACTCAGTGAAATGAAAAATATAAAATGTTTCCTCAGGGTGAAAATCACCAGAGGTACCCTGATACGACATTGTCACGATATCTGGGTCACGATACAATATTATTTTGTGGTCCAAAAGTGGGTTGCAAGTCCATTATGAATGGAACGCAAGTGTTTGTAAACAAACTTCAAATTTCAGGCATCCAGAAACTGCGTACAGATTTTCATGGTCCCCAGAGGATGAATACTAGTGATGTTGTGACTTGTGAATACAGTGAATCTGGGTCAAAATTCCCACTCCAACACTAATAACTAAAGCTGCACTTTGAGATTCATGGTAACACAACATACAAAGTCATACTCAAAGTGCTGGTGACAGCAGTGGGTTAGAACTTAAGTCAACTTTGGCGTGCAAATAAGCGCTGCTGATACTGATCTTTGAGAGGACAAAGATTTGTAAAGGGCTACAGATTCGTTTCGGGGTGCCACCTTCTGGTATGACAGGACTTTAACATTAGCATGTTTACTGTTGACATGCACATAACTTTTAGCATATTAGTATGGTAACGTTGAGACGCTAACATGCTAAACGTTAAGTGCATGGTCATTTGCAAAGCTGATAGAAAGCACAGCCTGATGATATCATAAAATAGTGTAATAATTATTTCATTTGTTTATTCGTTATTCTTTCTATTCATCTTTTTTCACCCGCTTATCTGGGGTTGGGTCGCAGGGATGCAGGCTGAGCAAAGCACCCAGACATTACTCTCCTTGGCGACACTTTCCAGCTCCTCCTGGGGGACCCCAAGGCATTCCCAGGCCAGACGAGATGTATAATCCCTCCAGCGTGTTCTGGGTCTGCCCCGGGGCCTCCTACCAGTGGGACTACCTGGAGGTGCCTAGGAGGATCCTGATCAGATGCCCGAACCACCTCAAGTGACCCTTTTCGACTCAAAGAAGCAGCAGCTCTACTCCGAGCTCCCTCTGGATGTCTGAGCTCCTCCCCCTATCTCTAAGGCTGAGCCCAGCCACCCCACGGAGGAAACTCATTTCGGCTGCCTGTATCTGCAATCTCATTCTTTCGGTCACTACCCAGAGCTCATGACCATAGGTGAGGGTTGGGACATAGATGGACCAGTAAATCGAAAGCTTTGCCTTCTGGCCCAGCTCCCTCTTCACCACGACGGTCCAGCAAACTGCAGATCCATCTCACGCTCCATTCTACCCTCACTCATGAACAAGACCCCAAGATACTTGAACTTCTTTGCTTGAGGCAGTAATTCTTTCCCAATTATATTTTCTATCAACTTTTTGTTAAAAGCATTTTTTGTATAAAGAATACAGTGAAAACCCCACTTACTTTCTTCAAAGGAGCAAGATTTTAGTGAGCTCTAAATTCCTGGGTTTCAAGTGTTGTTGCTACCTCTTCATTCTTAACAAAGTCACATCAAACACAAAAAAATTATATGATTTTAAGATCTACCTCTTATTTTTGAAGTTAAAGTCTGTGGTAACTCCTGGTCTGCACATCAGTGATCATTAGGAATCAACACTGCTCCTTTAGTGCTGATCCAGGCCAAAGGAGGGCAGCGGTTTGTTTTTTTTAAGACAGAGACGAGCAGTGGAGCTTTGCTTTGCTCTTTTTCTCTGCTGACACCAGATGTCAGCAAAGACCTGAAAGCCCACGGTCCACTGATTTCACTGGGCTCCACAATAAGGCTCTTCTATTCTTAGATTACAGCTTTGCTAAAACACGCAGCCTCTAACTGTACAGCCCACATGTGCTTGCCAAAGAGCAGGATGTAACGGCCACTGTATTATGGGTGGAACTAATGAGGGCATTAACTGCTGTTAACGGGTTAAGGGGCAGGAAGAGTGAACAAGGCCAGGGCCTCTGAGCTGAATGCTACTGACTGATGGTTTCTTTTTTTGTTGTTTTTTGGGTGAGCCGTGTACCTGAATTATTGATGGCACAGTGACAAGCTACATCCCAAATGAAACACAGATACTCTGGTTTTTGATGATGCAAGACACTGAACGTGACCTGAGCAGGAAGAGAAAAAGGATGAATGACTTTCTTTTGCCCAAGCAGTGAGTCATAACATGGATGCTACCTGGCTTCAGTTCATCTCACATAAATTACATTTAAGTGTGAAATATATAAAATAAATGATAAAAAAAATAATAAATAACATGTTTTTTTAAGAAATGCACTATGACTTTAACTAAACCTGACGTTACAAACAACAGTATCTCTGACAGGCTTTTTTGTGTTTAACAAAATCTAATTGCAAAGTTGAGGTGTTACATTTTATAACATGAAAGCATCATTTGAAACCCTAATGGACTTTTTCAGATAAGTTATATGTAAATGGTTCAGCTCATTAATTCAAGACATTTGTAGCAGAAGTCGTAGTAGCACTGAAATGGCTGATAAATTAAAGGCAGCACTTATTGTACTCATGAAATTATAGATGAACTCTGCATATATCCTTTATTTAAGATCTTTTTGACCAAGGTACATTTAGCACAAGTTCTTCCTTATAGGGCATTATAAGTGTTTGATTTTCCAGAGCAAGTTTCCATTTCCATTGCAACAACATAAACAGTGGACTCAGTGTGATACACGTTTTCTGCATGTATGGAAAGCAAGCATCACACACCTTGGACGACACGTGCAGTCTACAGTGCTGACTGGTGGCAGTTTTGACACTTAAAATTCGTACTAATCCTTAAAACAATTGTTCTTTGAGTTCAGACAGAGGAAGACAAAAGCAGCCTCTCAATTTTCAGCGACTGCCGGTGTTTGTCAACTGAAAAAAACAACTTTCGCAAGTAGATTTTATCTGCTGTAGTTAGTAATTAAGCCAACGTGAGCTCCATGAGTGTCTCTGGGAACTGATTGTTCCCAGTTGAATCGTTTTAAAACGAAAACCATGTAAATGTAGTGTGAATTTTGATGCTTTTAGGTGTCTTTAAAAAGACGGTTACTAACAAGTGACTAAATGATACTACAGAACATCATAACACTGAACACTTCAGAGAACCTATGTGGTGGCAATGTTGAGTCATGCCACCGTGATGTAGTTCGTTTATAGTCTGACGTTAGCTTGTTACTTCTGGTGATTGCATTTAGGCTTCAAAAATCACAAAAGTGGTGTTCATTTGTGAAGATTATCTTGCTGAACAAAACATGCGAGGAACAAACTTTTGTTTGTTACAGAGCTTATTTTCTGAAATAATCCAAACTCTAATGGGAAAAAAATCCTGTAGGCTTTTTGTCAAGGGAACCAGGGTGAAGCTAACTTCTGCATCAGCCTACAAAATACCATCATCCCTGATGCACTCTTTATGGCTCTGGAATAACCCTGTTTGGCTGCGTAGCTCACACACTCTGATTTATGTGTTTTTGCACCTGTTTTTGAACTGTATGTTTCACTCATGACGTTAAAGGAGAAATAGCTCTATGCTGTGATTTCTGGAGTGTGAACTTTCCCAAATGCAACAGGACAGAGCCTCTAATGTTATACCAAACTTTGATAGAGTAGCATTCAAGACTGGCTTGTACAGAGTGGGGAAATTCTGCACAGTGGGAGTGCTGACTGGGAACAGGGTTGTTTAGCAATTCTCCCCACAATCTAATGTAGTTAATGATATGATCACTGGCCTTGGAAGTAATGCTTGGTTTCTACTCTAGATAGAAAGCTAGTTAGCCGGACGAGAGAGGGTTTGCAGATTATGTTAAGAGCACACAAACACTGTTAGCTCTTTATCTTAACACTTTTACTTGTGTTTTTGGAAGGGCTTCTTTTACTGTTGGTAAACAGTATGATGTTTTTGGTGGGCGGGGCTTAGCTGGAGGCAAAACCATTTTTTGACATTAGCTTGCACGAGCTAGCAAGTCCTGTTGGCTTGTTTTAGACAGTGGAGGAAGATGATACAAGTGTGGCATTCAGAAATACTCATTCTGAGTGCAAGAGCGAACACTCTGTCTGAATGTACCGTTCAGTTATCCAGAGCACCGCACTCTCAGAGTAGCAGAGCGCATTCTGGACACTCTGTCTGTGGAGACGGAGCAGCAGAGCGCCGAGCGCTGAGCGCACTGAACGTGTGATTAACTTTACTGTTTGTTAATTCATGTAGAAATATAACGCTCTGTTTCTTTGACCAACCGGGCTCTCATTTTAGTGTAGAGCGCCAGACTGAATTCATGAACGCACGATGTCAAGTCACTCACTCTCCGGGACCGCCAGTGTTACTTGAATAAGTAAAACCTGACCAACCGGACCAGACTGGCCGACCCGTATGCTCTCACTCAGTGGATGGATGATGTCACTAGAAGCCAATCTTACAAAGGAGGACGACACTTGAACGGTTTCCTCCAGTTTGTTTTGCTATGGAAGCTAACGTTAGCTAATGTGCTAAAAAGTTAGCGTTCCAGAGAAATCCAATATTCCTCTTAATCCCTCCCCAGTTTCTGATGAGGTGGACATGATAACCCTTAATACACATAACGTTATTCATCCCTACAACAGGAAATACCTTTTCTCTAACCTGATATGAAGTGTGCGCTGCACATGTGAGCATTTTTGATGATGGCCTCCGTCCAGTCCTTTCCTCTTATCACATTTAACCATAGTTTTGAGCCATGACTCCTTCTATTCTGGCTCCCAATAACACAACAAGACACCATTTTAAGACTCCTGTGTAGCCTACAGCCCTGTGGTGGATAGTCATGTTTTGCCTCCAGCTAATAAAATGATGTCACCTTGATGTCGGCCCTCATGAATACCATTTCAGCTTGTGCATGTGTTGTGGCGGGTTGCTGCTTATCTACAAATGATTGCCCATCTTGGCTTTTATTGTAGTAAACAAAGTAATGGTGGCCAATCTTATAATAGTGTTTACTCTCCACATTAAAACCTTCTGCTCTGAGAGTTTTCCATAAGAGCGACAGCATACTGTACATGACAGGTGTATGACTTGCCTGTTTCTGTCTGGTGACTGCACATGTGAACGCTCTGTCTCACCTGAATAAGTATCTTCCCCAGGGAGACGAAGGGTGTGCTGAGCTCTGTTAGAAACAAGCAGCCGATGAAGAAATCCCCCTGGTCCCTTCTGAAGAACTGAGGAACAGACAAACAGAGCGCACAAGCAGTGAGCAAACAAACATAAGCATGGGGGAAAAAACACAGCTGACATTCAAGGACAATTTCTGGAACAGTCTCAGTGGAAATATGCTAAGAGAGGCTTCAAAAGACATATCAGGTTTTAAACACGTGTGTTTCACTAGGCTGATTCTGACAGACTTGGACTGAAGGTGCAGATTCCTTAAATAGTCTTATATAATATTCTATACAGTGTGTTGAGAGAGGATGTAACAGGAAGGCTTGGACAGGATTGGACTCTCTGGCCTCTCTTCTGTTATTATCAGTCGACAGCAGCACTTTTGATGCTTGGTGAACCTGAGAGAGGTTACTGAAACAAAGCTAAGGCCGAAATGGCTTTGCTTGCCTCTCCTGGTGTTGCATGCTGTTACTGGTGTCTTTAATAAAAACTGCAAAAACAACTTCTGATCTAATTTGGCACAAAACAGGTAGTAGTGTGACAGCACAGAAAAACTAGACTTGTGTACGCCATAACTGCTGTATTGGTTTGTATTTGTGCCCAACCGTCACGGTACAGTGCACAAAGCTGCATGGAGAATACACGCTATGTAGAATGATGCATGTTATGTGGAACCAAAGTTTAAGAGCACGAGTTCTGCCTGGAGGCTTTAAGTACTACGCTGTTAGCAACATGTGCTGCGTTTAGCACAATAAGCTAATTGGTGTGAGAGTCAGTCACACGATGGTGAGCACAAATGAAACAGCGCAGCTAGATGACCTGCCTTTGGGTTGCCAGCAGGGTGTCTAACTATCGAGGCTGCCCCCTAATAGTTGACCAAATGTTAGTGAACCAGAAAGGTCATTAGTCGACAAGATTTCATTGGTCACTTAGTCGCAGAAAGAAAACAAATAAACATGAAACTCTATTAGGAGCTGTGTCTTGTCAAAATAAATCAAGACCTATATGACTGGACCATGTGGGAATTAAATTTGAAAGGGTTAATTTCCAGGGCTGGTACCTGCGGTTATTCCACAGGCTAGTTAATAACATGTCGGGCAGGAAATCCAAAGTGTGGGATCATTTTGAGAAGGTGAAGGACGAACCCAAATACCAAATTCACACCAAACAATGACTCCTGAACCGTATCATGACTTCTGTGTACTGTAACACCCCAAGTAAGCCAGGATGAAAATTGTTTGACTCATTTCATCTCTACCAACAGTCTACGTCTGTGACTCAATTTAAGGGAGGGAAGCTCCTATACATCTCACAGAGGTGGTGACTTCAGAGGACCTGAAAGCAAGGCTGAACCTGATCCTCTGTTAAAATGAAGGCATCTTGCTTCACAGCTGGGTGGTTGGTCAGTTATCACCAAGACGTTTTCCTGAAACAGTCAATGTGTAGACACTACTTGTGTTGATTAAGGCTAAAGCTAGGGCAACTTTCATGACACCCCCAGTTTACAGAATGAGCTCTAATGTTTCACTTCAACACATGGTGGATAGCCAGCCAATAATGTGCCAGGTTAATGGTACAAACTGTACATCCATATGATTGATTTGATTTGTAACATACCCAGGCTGCAAAGAAGAGCCAACAGTGTTTTGCTGGTTTATACAGGGATAAGATCTTCTGCAGTGGCTTTGTTATTGGCCCAATACAGGTGACACATTTACCCCTCACTGGTAACCACTAAAATCCAAATGCCTTGTAAACTTGACGTGGCTGTGTGATATTTCCCAACTTTATAAGTTGAGAAAGATCCCCTGACAACTCCAATAAAGTTCAGGCTCAGTTCAGTTCAGGCTTTATTTGTCACATACATAGAATCCATGTAGTGAAATGTAAACAGTTGGCTCCATGATGTATGAACACACAACAACTCTGACACAAACAACCAACAACAAGAGACTTGTTCATCGTGGAGGCTTCACATCTGTCCTACAGCCACAGGCAAAACAAGGCCGCACTTCTTAAGGCTCATTTATACTCCCTTTATGTATGAAAATAGATACGTCGGTTTCTGCCCTCATAATTCCATGCGCCCTTTAAGATGGCATAGACACAGCCAAAAGACAATGGAAGAGGTTGTAATTATGTACCTTTAAACTGAGGCAGCGTTGTAGACAGTGGTGCACTGTGAGGCCATTAAATACATCCCAACATGTGGATGGAGAATTCTTTTCACTATACTACGGATTCGTTCCGTTCTGCCATCATTTAAATTCCTACAGTTGTATCTTGCTTGACTATGCTACACTGCCTCCACAATCTCTGGTGGTACTGCTTTGTTTTGTCCGTATCCGTTAGCTTGCAGAAGTACGGACAAAATGAACAGAATACGGACAGAAACCTCTGTCCGTCTCTGCATCTGATGCTGAGCATAGATGAGCCCTTAGGCCCCGATCACACTGAAAGCTTTTGCAGGTTGCAAAATGTGAGGCCACCACACTGCCTTTTTTTATTGAATGCCACTGATAAAAAAAAAAAAAGCTTACTGCATCTTTTTATCCTTACCAGGCAACCACGCTATCACCTCCTTACCTTAACCTTCCTGTGTAATCAATCTACTGTTTATTTATTTATTTCACATTAATTAGTATCTAGTTCCTGAAATGATCAGGCAAAGGGTACATGCTGTAGCTCTGGCTGAGGGTGAGAGGCTGATCGCTCTGATTTACTTTGCACTAAGCATGCTTCAATCCAATATTAAATTTAGGTGGATTAAATTTAAGATTGACCCTTTAACAGATATTGGCACGACAAAGGCAGATGCCTTTTCTGCCACAACTTCAACATGGCAAAGAAAAGGCAGCGTGAGGCGAGCCAGGGCTGATGTCCTGTACATAAGTAATGAATGAAGCTTTCAAATATTGACCAGCGGCACAGTGCTGTGTAGTTAGAGAGGCCATCCTAGAATAGGTGAGTCAGTCTAGATGGATAAAGAGACTCCAGACAAAAGACAAGCACTGTCTGGTAGCCCAGCTTGCTGTGTGCTGATGATGAATAAAGCATGAGTGGCTCCAGACGTGGCCTTGCCATCTGCCCATGAAAGAATGAGCTGAGACCACAGAAGGGAACCTTACACCACGCCTAACCGGCTACCTGGTTACCTCACCCCACCACCACCTGCCATGGGCGTTACCTTGTGTGTTACCTTTGTCTGTGTATGTTTGAGGTGCTGCATGAGGCAGAATTTAAACTTTTCTCTGCACGTATTTTACCTGTCAAACACATACTGAACAGTGTATCTTACGGATGTCGCTTAGAGAACAATCAGAAGCCACATAAAGCTTTCTTAAAGCAGTTTTGATCCTATAACTGTAATTTGAGATACATCTGAATGTGATAAAACTGACCTGAGCTCTTAGCCGCAACACACTATTCTAATGCACCACTCCCCTCAACTAGTTTGTCTGCAGCCACTGAGAACAATAGGTGTATTTGTGTTTGCTAGCATCTGATGCTTACCATCTGTCCAGCAATTTATTTGAACATTCTACCACATACATTAGCCTGTGTGCAAATTAGGATGCATTTACAATAAGAGAATCGTGGTTAGCCACTCGCTAAAAGCTGGACATTAACATAAAATCAGTCTCATGTATCACCGGCAATCTTTACAGGATGTTGATGCAGTGAACATTAAATACCTGTGTTATTACAGGGCTAAAATATAATGATCTGTTTGTAGTGACGGCAAACTAATGATAATAGTCCAGATGTGCTTCTCGCCAGTCGTATCCCAATTCGACCCCGGCTCCTTCTGGGTTGATCTGAGGTATTGCCAGGTCAGTGTGTTCTAGGTCTGCATCCAGGTCTCCTTCTAGTTGGACGTTCTCAGAATACAGACAAAAGGCAGTCTCCAAAAGGCATTCTGATTTGATGGCCGACCCATCTCAGCTGGCTCAGGAGCAGTGGCTTCACTTTTACCCCTTTCCCACCAAGTTAGCTCAGGTTCTTGAACTTGTTCCATTCATGGTTCCTGGAACCTTGGTGTTATCTAATGAACCAGCTCACGTCTCCACCAGTTTTAAGGGGAACCATTATAATCACACAAAGCACAACAGAAGTAAACAAAAGTAGCAAAATCACTAAGGCTGCCCCCTCATAGATAACCAAACGTTACTCGACCAGAGAGGGGTGGCTTACAACACCACTTATCACCTACCTACAATGCAGTCTTGGGATCCCTCCCCAGACGACTTCACACCCATTCACCCCTGGTCCCACCTGACCCTAACGACTCACATGGTGGCCAGGTGGGCAAACGACTCACATTGTGACCTTAATGACTCTGAAACTAAGAGCTCACATGTCACCCCTGCGACTCTGCAAGGGTTCACACGCACACAGTCATTTAGAACTGAAGAAACTTCTTGGATGAGAGGCGAAACGTCTTCAAGAAACGCAAGCAAGCACTTACGACTCGACCAGAGAGGTCATTAGCTGGCAAGATTTCATTGGTCGCAGAAAAAAACAAACAAACACGAAACTCTATTAGGAGCTGCACCTTGTCAAAATAAATCAAAACCTATATGACTGGACCACATGGGAACTTTATTTGAAAGGACAGACACAGGAAGAGGCCAAGCTCAGCAGTCAGACGGTAGTCATGTTACAAACCAATCACAGCCGACAAATATCTTTCTCTTCTTTGGAAATATTCAGTCTGATAAATACAGAGAAGTTGATCATGTTAGTGCAGGGCTACCCAGAGCTTTACATCTGTCCCACTGACGATAGGCCTACACACTTATAAACAGCGCCTGGAAGAAGATCAGCTCTGCTCTCAGGATTTCAGGTAAATAGGCTATATGATGCTTGTTAAGGTTGCTTAGCAACCTCAGACGCAACCTGCCGTTGCGCTCTTGAAAGGTGGCACATAAAAGGCACAAGAGTAGCGCTCAACGCCTGACCTCGTGTCTTCCAGGCAGTTAAAGACGCAGCATGTGTACAGCCTCTAATTTCCAGGGCTGGTACCTGTGGTTATTCCACAGGCTAGTTAATAACATGTCGGGCAGGAAATCCAAAGTGTGGGATCATTCTAAGAAGGTGAAGGACGAACCCAAGGTGATATGTAAACTCATCTTCATTGGACGACTACAAACATGACGTATCATCTGAAACATGGAAGTAGCTACATGCCCATTAGCCCACAGCGTCATTAACAGGCGGCTCGCTCAGTGTGTGACGTGCACTTGTAGATAAAATATAGGCCTATATTAATGAAGGTTCATTAGTATGGTTTTGTATTTCTCTGTAATGTAGCACAGTGTTAACAATGTTACTGATACTATTCTTTCTCACACCTTCAACTCAAACCACCAAAATATATCATTTAATAAATTAACTAATATCACAAACATGTGGGCGACTAGTCGACTAATGGCCCTAAATGATGACTATTGGTCGATTAGGAAAATTCTTAGTCGGGGGCAGCCCTACTAATGACAGGCAAAGACCTTAACTCTGGAGCAGTAACAGTATTTCTGAAGTGCACTCTATAAGTTCTCCAAATATATTACTTATTTCATACATAACTGTGTAAATATTCTTTTTTTTTTATTTTATTTTTTTTACTGAAGGTTCTGTCTTTCCCTGTAACGTCCTGCTGGATAACTCCAGCACCAGCTCATGTGTTACACAGGTGAGCCAGAGCAGCATAAAGCTGATGAGTGGGGGAACAAGAGGAGAATCAGAGGGAGGGGTGGAGAGTTAAGAGAAAAGAGAGGATGACTGCAGCTGGAGCTGAATAATGTAGGGTAATGTGATCTCATATTGCCACTGACTGCCACTGCAAACAAAAGGGCCAGGTTTCCACTGCACCTGGCCTGCTAACCTGGGATAGTACTTGGAGAGGAGAGAGGCTCCATGACATGTTTCTGTGAACTCTTTGACATATAAATACTCTGTAGGCGGGAAAACTCCTGAATAACCTAATTCAAGTACCTTATACAATAAATATTTTCTGGAGAAAACAGAAGGCTTTGTCTTCGACTACAGCCACAGTATAAAGGAGCTTCTATTCTGACCAATGCTGAAATCATCAGAGTGAGACATTAGTCAGAAAGTGAAGCACTATTGTGAACTTATTCACATGCTTTACTGCTCGAACTGCATTCACAGTGAACTCAGGTTTAACAGTTCAGCAGGTTTCCAATTTGTTGTTCATACCTGCATTAAAAGTCATCATGGTCCACAGTACCTCTCCTCTTTTGTTACCTGCTTCCTCCCTTGGCCTTGCTAAAGAACTTCATCCATTCAAGTAATTTTTTCCGAGCTTTCTTGCACAGTGAGATCTTTGCCAGGCGCCCATTTGTCCTCTCAACAGTCCACCAACACTTGTATCTCAGCAGAAAACAACCTGCACCTTTCATTCTCTCTTCCTGTTCTTTATTTTTGCATCTATTCCTTTGCAACACGTACAATTCAAGGACGTAAAAGAAAACAATCAAGAATAATTTGTTGCTACTCGTTCAAAGAGAGTAATCAATAATTAATAGCTTACTGTTCTCCTCTCTTTCCTGCCATTTACTCCTCTGAAGCCTGAACACTAGTTGTTGCTTTGAACTAAGTTGGACTGTTTACAGACCACACAGTCAATCAAATCAGTGAAGTGTTTCACTCTACTGCATAAACCTGAGACCTTCACAGTCTGACCAGTACTTCAGTTTTTAAAGGGGAACTAATGTTTTTTTCAACCTGGGCCCTATTTTCCGATCTACTTTTGTCTAAATGAGTGATAGGATGTTCAATATTTGACATTTCTCCAGTACGAAGCTAGGGCTGACCTGCCTGCAGCCCGTGAGCGCATGCTATATTAAATAATAGGGCACTCGGACAGCGTCAAACAACGTCAAAATACGTCCACTAAAAGTGCATTTTTTTCACACAGATAGGCTCGGATTGTTAGTATAATTATCCGACAACATAACGGAAAGGAGAAATGAACGTCTGTGTCTCAGCTTTTCATTGGTATCACATATGTTTTGTTTGGACATTTAGAGGTTCCGTAGTGAACATGACTACGCCATTGCATTTTGCAACATTGATTCCACAAGAAAACCAAAGTAGTTCAGTCCTCTGAGCCAAACAGCTGTCTGTGTGTAGCTACTCTGAGGTGTTGTACACATAGTAGCACGGTGACATAATACATGGTTTGAAGACCAACATTAGCATGTTTTTACACTCATGTCCTTAATTTTATGTATGTTTTTACACTCATGTCCTTAATTTTATGTATGTTTTTACAGTGAACCACTTTTTAAAGCATAACACTGTCAGTATTCGAGGCAGCCTCCAGGTCCATTTATATAGATACACGTTGAAATTTGACTTGCAGAGACTTGAAAATGACTTGGCTGGTAATCCATGACAGAGAGCATCATGTCTGTTTTATTGTTGCCACTTAAGTAATCATTAGGAGATAATGCAGCTTAAAGCAAGGGTTGATTTGTAAACAATGCACTACATTACAGCACACAGTGATAAAGCATTACTGGCAGTGGACAGGACTAAAAGGACACACAACTTACCACAAGTCATGTGTTCATACCAGAGTAGTGTATGTATAATGATGTAATGTACAGTGTGAACAAAAGGAGTATAATCCTTCAGTTGGATTGATTTTCTCAATTAACAGATCATTTGCTTGGCCTCTACACCAGTCAAGTTTCTCTTACAATTTACATCCATGTCTGTGAAAACATGGATGCTTCAAACACATTTTAACCCCAGCAGCACAGATCTATACAATCAGCACAGTTTCAAGGTGGACATCCAAGATTAGAGTCACTGATGCAGTATCTGACAAAATGTCTCCTCTTCTATTCCTGAGATATGACAAATAATGGCCAAAGTGTTTTTGCAGAACACTGTGATGTCACAGTGAAGTTGACCTTTGACCTTTTGGATATAAAGGGTCTTCACTTCATTCATTTTATCCTGTTAGACGTTTGTATGAAGTTTTGTCATAATTAATGTATGAATTCTCAGTTTTGGCCAAAAAACATGCTTGTGAGGTCACAGTGACCTTGACCCTTGAGCTTCAACCACTAAAGTCTAATTGGTTCATCATTTGCTAGTGAACATTTGTGCCAAATTTGAAGAAATTTTCTCAAGGTGTTCTTGAGATGTCGGGTTCACAAGAATGAGACAGACACAAGGTCCTTGACATTTAGCCACCAAAAGCTCATCAGTTCATTCTTGAGTCTAAGTGGACGTTTGTGCCAAATGTGAAAAAATTCCCTCAAGGCATTCTTGACATATCGCATTTATGAGAAAGGGACAGACGGACAAATGTATGTATGGACACACTAACAGATGGACAACCTGAAAATGTAATGCCTCCAGCCACGACCAACTCTGGTGCAGAGACATAATCATATAAATCAATCTGCTTTGAAAAATGGTAAAATGGAAAAATGAGTAATGTAAAGTGTAATGTGAACAGACTTAGTCTCCTAGCTAGGCTACCTATTGAATCTTAATCCAAAAAAGTAAATGTCTTTGAATGTAATAGTTCCAGGACAGATTTGTCTTCTCTCACCGCCAAAGCTGCATAGTTAAAGTACCAAAACCTATTGATTGCCCACTGCAGAGTAGCCATCTTGTGGTAAAACATATTGATGAATGCCCACCTAGACTTACCAGTCATCATAATTATGTTTTGTGCCTTCAGACAGATTTTTTAAAACTATTTTTGGTTGAAAATGGCTCTTTTGATAGTGAAGGTTGCCCACCCCTGATTTACACTATAAAATACTGAATAAAAAGGAAAAAAATAAATAAATAACGACCATTACTATTTCCTAAAGTGCATGCTGACATATAAAAATTCTCTGTTAGGTCCAACTAATAACCCAAATCCCAAATATACTCAGATTACTATCGTTTAAAAAGAAAAATAGAAGAAAATCCTGTTTAAGAAGCTGGAACAAGTGAATTTTTGTTTTTAAGATGACTTAAATGATTAAATGAGCATCAGAACTTTTAGACAAATTGATTTAAAAGACTAATAAATCCGATAAATAAATCAAATGTTTCACTTACTCTTAACAAAGTAGGCTAGTTTCTGTTTTTTGGGAATGTACATGAAGCAGTAATGCGCTGTGTAGCAGCTTTTGACAGCAAAATCCAACTCACATATTTTCATATTTACAGTAGCAACAATGACCCATAGATGTGGCGAGCTGGTGTTACTGTCACACATTGACCAGCCTCATGAGATCCATGACAGTTGTAGTAAAACAGCCAGTAATCCCACAGTGTAGAAGAATTACTGTGATGCTAATCGTGTTAGCATCAGTGCTGCAGGGCAGGGAATCCTACTAGCAGACACTGCAGCGAGCCAGTGATCCATCAGCACCAGCACTGCACTACATTCGGTTTTGATCTTAATTATTGGCTTTGACTGAAGACAACAAGATCTCATCAACACTGCCTCGATCTCTCCCTCATTTTTTCTCACCACCCCTCCCTCCTTGCCCTCCTCCCCCTCCTCACCAGTGTGACAGGCAGCAGGATAGTGAGCAGGGCAATGTGATGCAGCACCAGCAGGAACTCTCTTCGGACGAAGGAGTTCACGGTCCTCAGCGAATGCTGCTTGTAGTCCTCGTGCCCTTTGACGCGGAAGCGGTGGTAGTGACTGAGGTACATGGCAAAGATGTCGTACGTCATGTAGGGCACACCGTACCAGATGACAAAGTAGGTGGCCAGCCAGTGCCTGAGGAAGACCAAAGAAAATACATGTCAATATTCATATGTACATACTCAATAACACTGAGACTGCCATCTAAATTCATGCTTATTTCTCTTTTCATACAACAATGATTTTGTCAGGTTTGCCCTTCGCACTACCTAAGTGCGAGCAACTCCAAACTGTGCACAAGAAGAGGGGGGCAGGGCGCTGATGTAAATAAATCTAATGAGAGTGACAGACAGCGGAGGGAAATGAGATGACAGAAAAAGCTTTTTAGGAACAACAAACTGTGACAAAATTGTGTAAACCCAGCAAAATCACCGTGGCTGTACTGAGGAGAAGTTGTGAGTGAAATATGCTGTGCGAAACCAAACTTAGACTACTTGAAACCTGACACAAAAAAAACGGTGAAGTAATCAAGAGGAGGAAAACTTTGTCAGAAGATCTCTGTCGCCGACCTCTGCACTGCAGTGGAACCTTAAAAAACCTACAGAGGCTATGACTTATGGCTTTGCTAAAGGTTGAACCAAACAAACGCTACTCAACTGTTCATATGTTGTTCTACCTGCTTGAATGTGCCTTATAGGGGTGTGCCATGTCATCTCATTCACAATTATACCAGTACGATTTTTAGTATCATATGAAAAATTCATATTGTGAAATTATCATTGACTCCGCGGTGGTTCCAAAAAGAGGAGCAGCTTCAGTAGTGTGGAATAAACTGAATGTTTTATGAACAGCCCCGGACTTCTCAGACTCTTTTAGCGACTTACCGCTCAGAGGGAACTCATTCAGCAGCTCCTCTGGCAGCAGCACCTCTCCTCTCTCACCATGTGCACACGGGAGTCGGTGTCGTCAAGTGATTTTGTCATAAACCTTTGGTAATGTAAACCTATGTGACACTCACGGCTCGACAAAAAACTCAGTATATGTGAATGTGTGATAGTTGTGGGATCATAACAGCCTGTCACAGGTTACAGCGTGATGATTAGAGGAGAAATGGCAGAGCATAAAGGTCCAGGTGGAAAAAAAAACAAGTCAATCATTTAGGATTTTACTAAAAGAAGGAAATTACCTTTATTAAAATATATGTATCACAGGGTATTTTTTTTTTGTATTTGAGAACTGTTTAAATGTGTAATGGCACTACCCTGCTGGAGTTTGGAAGTTGAACAAAAATGTTTTGTAAAACAAAGGACCATCCATTTTGAAAGCACAGTCCCTTCATGACTGGACTAGTCCTCAATCTTTTGATGCACCAGGATATATCTCGTGATACGTAATTTGTCCATTGGGTTTATTTTCTTATCTATTTATATAGCGTGTCCTTTAAAAAAATCTCAATTTCGAGTAGGAAAAAAAATCTGATTCTCACTTTGACCTGAATCGTGCAGCCTTTTCAACATTCATGAGTCTTACGTAATATAAGCAAATGGCCATCTTACGGTCAGTGACGGGTTAAGCAGTGTTATGTCAGTATTCAGTTCTCGTAGACGCTGGAGTCGATGGTAAACTGAATGACCTTTAGTTTCAGTTAAAGTAAACACACACCACAGACTCATTTAACCTATATGCCTTGCCTCTCTCACATAAGCATTCACAGCCTTTAAGGCAGGCTTATGTAAGTACAGTATAATAAACAGCTTGGAAGGCCGCAGCACTCTAATGAGCACCGATTACCGTGATGGTTAATTATGTGGACAGCACACAGTAAAGCTGCAGGGCAGAGCTGAGCCACTGACCTCTGACCTCTGACTGGGCTCTTCGCCTCTTAAGGTCACTGAATGGAGATTAAGAGCAGTAAGGCACAACAAACAGCTCAGGGGAGAATGAAGGCTGCAGGAGCCGACTTTGTAGGATGTATGTATAGTGTATAAAGGGAAACAGAAAAAACAGATGAACTGTTTAAGGTAGTCTACAAGAAGGACTGACCTAAACAAGAATTATATTAAAGCTACCTGTTTATTTGGATTTATAGCTTTAAAGCTTTGCAGCATATATAATTTCAGTACTCTAACACATTAATGTGTAGAGCAGTTTTAAGGGATAATTCCAGTCTATTACAACTTTGGCCATGTTTTTGTGTCTTTCAGCATTATTTTCATTGGTAAAAATAATGCACCAAAGTCAACTGTCTATCATAGAAACTGGCCGGTGGCGTAGAGGCAGGAACACAAGCAGTCAGATGATCAGACAGGTTTTAAACAAATCAGCCTCATTATTTAGCCTTAAACACTTTATTTTTAGGGTAAAACCAAAAGTGATCACTGTGGTTTGATCGATAAATAAAGCAAGCTGATGTCTTAGGGTCAATTTTAGGTTATCGTAGATATATTGGTATGAGCCTACCAGAGGTGGGACCGAATCATTTGTTAAGTTTACATGACATTAGGTCTTTTAAAACACACAAACATGTTAGTCCGACTGAAATTGCACTAAGTCAAATACCTCAAAGTCGGACTAATACACCAAGATAAGTTTGGGAGTTTAATTATTCTTGCATGTATACAGTAAATTGGACCCAAACTGGCCTAAGCGTTCTGCACATGCTCCACAGTTTCCGCCCCGGGTTTTGACCCAGACGTCCAATAGCATTAAATGTATAACATAAGAAGAAGCTGGTAACAACATGGAGAAATCTACATCCAGAGCTGTGCATCTTTAGACAGATGAGGAGACACAGTTCATGCTGTGTCAGCTGAAAGAGTTGATTGTTTTATAATATATGAATGGGAGGAAAACACAGAATGGCGACTGTTTGGTCTGTGATGTCATAGGTCAACCACAAAAAGGTCCAATTCCAACAAGCTGAAAGGGGGTGTATTCCCAACTATCGTAGCAGAGTCAGACGTACTTTGATAAAGAAATCAATTTCCCTTCCCGTGCTCATATACTGGGACAAGGACAGCCAGACTCCGGGGTTTTTCGGACCTAATTGTATTGCGGAGTTTTGCACAGCGGCGACCAGATCTTTGCTCTCAAACCACAAAAAAATGTGATGGCACAACAGACTCCTTCAGTAAGTGCAAGTAATTGGTTGCTGGCAGACACTCTGTGCTGCAATAAAATGGTTAATCAGCAGTGCCGTGCACTGTAAGGCCGATGCTCTGCTGGTTCTGCCGGCCTGAATAGAATATAATGTCTATAGCCTTACTGTTGTGTACAGCCTTTATAGACTGAGCTGAGTAGTAATGCGCGGGTCAACCCATAACCCGCGGGACCCGCAAATGGACCTGCGGGTCGGGCATCAGTGATCGTCTGTTAAATCAGTCTGTAAATGATATTTTGACATTATTATTATAATCTATTAATCTATAATCTATTACTGTCATGGCATCCGAAGGTACTGATGCGTTGAGCAGGTGACAGTCCGCGGTCGTTTTCAAAACACACTTGTGTCACGTACTCCAAAAGAAACTTGTTGAAACTTTAAACAATAATTTATTGTACAAAACGGGGGAAACAAACATTGACAAAAACGGTTCCATAATTCATATTAAATTCAAAAGATAATGAAAAAACAGCTACAAGTTAGAGGGAATAGTGATAAAGTGGTAGAACTTGGCATTGATCCACAGCCTCAGACGGATGCGCTCAAGCCTGCCGTGCGCACAAGCTCAGTTGGTAGGCGATACTATATTTTCACATTTTTAACAATGCAATTTAAGTTTTGATTTTTATTGATAACCTACATTTACCAACAACAAAAAGACTACATTTAGCACCAAAAAATATGTTTAACAAAAAAAAAAAAAAAAAAGTAAATAAAAAAACCAATGTCGAATACCAAATTTTCATAACAGATACCTACCCATAGAAACGAATATTCGAATATCCAAATATTTGGGTACAGCCCTAGTGTGTATGCTCATAAATGCCAATCAATCGTAAACTGACAGTGCACTCCTGCTAGTCAGCAATTAGCATACATCCCCACCTATAAATAATCAATGACCACCTTATAAGGAGGTGATAATTAATACGGATAGGTGCATCCTGTTGACCTGCGAACATGGTGCAAACAAAGAAAGATAAAGATAACCTTTTTGGCACTGAGACTGAAATTATTTTGGTTGAAGTAGGGTTGTCTCAGGGGAGACAGCGACTAGGGATGTCACGATTATAGATTTTCTTGGTACGATTATTGTCAGAGAAATAATCACGGTTTTACGATTATCACAATTATTATGCATTAATTATTTAAACACTATAACTGTGTAAAATCACATGAACACTCCTTATAGATCTTTAAGTTTCATTTATTTCCATGCCAACATAACAAAAATAATATAGCAACAAAGAAAAGTAACCAAAAAGTAGTGTGCGGACTCTACTTTTACTACATGCCTCTTTGTGGTCCAGCAGTCTAAGTTTTTCTAGGATGTGCGTGTCTTTTTGTTGTCTTTAAATTACAATTACACAAATAAATTGAGAGCATATCTCGTGCAGTGTTAATAATAAATGAAACAGACATCGTGCTGGAAGGACAAGTCCAACATTTACTCAACACAGATGGGAGGAAGCAAAAGGAGGCAATACTAATGCTAAATGTTCACTGACTGAGGACCTTGAGAAGACTTTACGTATATCTTCCACATTGCACACTGACACTGAAACAGTCTGACGACTAAAAAAAGGATTTGAACTTGTAACAGTTGAATATATGAAATGTGCCTTTAACATGGTGTATACTGTGCTGCCTAGCAGCAACGTCATCAAGCAGCGCCTGTTATGATTTGAGTCTGTTGAGCGCACCCAACACTGGTCGGACGTATACTTATGTGCTCCTGCTTTTTCTTTTATCTCTCAAGACAACAGTGATGGTTTTAAGTACGTGTGGCGACTATTTTGTTCATGTATGAAAATGTAGTAGTCGTACAACCGGGCTTGGTAAGCTTGGAGTGTTTTTAAGTTGATGTAAAAATAAACGACGAGCATTTGTGAAATCCCACACTCGTGTGGACGTGAGTTTCTGCCTGTCGTCTCACTCCAAAGAGCTACACGGACCCACAACCATTACAACCTCACGCTGTGTGCACACAAACTGCAAAACTATCCATGAAAAAAGTTTTTGAGACGTGCCTTAGCTTGTCACGTTGCACTGTAAGCCCAACTCGTATCATACCACTACGCCATTAATTGCAAATGACACGCTAACATATAATTTTTAATTCAATGTTACATTAGATAAATTGAGATTGACGTATTTTAACCCAGTTATTGTGCATTTACCTTTACTTGCGCATGTAAAGCCGGGTGGTTGTCCCGCAGGTGTTGTATCATGTTGCTCGTGTTTGATCCTTTGGCCGCGACTTTTTTGCGGCATGTTTTACAAACTGGAAAGCCGTCGTCAACAATGACCCCTTGGTCATTTTGCGATAGCCAAAATGATCCCACACGGCTGACTTTATCCGTTTTTTGGGGGGGAATAAGTCTTCTTCATCCATACTTCATCACTCGGAGACGCCGCTTGTGTAACTTTGTTTTCGTTCCGTGCGAGTTGCGCTGACCTACTGTATATGGTTCCGTGTCCCGGCATAATCTTTGGAGAGTGACGGTGTTGAGGAATCTTTACGAATAATTAACCGTGGCGTTTAAAATTGCGGTTAATAGTGAAATCAAGTAATCGTGACATCCCTAACAGCGACATACCTCCACTGGAGCAGTTAAGAGCAAACTCAGAAGGTACAGTGATGTACATGTTATATTAGTTTAAAGTCACTACACATTCTGAGTATCTATTTTTATCACAAAACATAATAATAATTTAAGAGATCCTTTAAAAATGTTAACATATATATATAAAACAAAAAAAATCAGCCAAAAACTCTTAATTATCAGTAACAGCCATAAAAGTTGGGTGAACACACTTAAAATGTTGACACCAATCCCTTACAGCCTACGGAAAGTACGATAGGTCAAATTTCAATCAGAAAGTCAGTCTGCAAACTATGATGTAGTTTAAAATCTGTCTGCTCATGATTGTTGTCCCATTTAAATTCTATTATGGTGCTGCTGCACTCCCAAAACTGTGTCCTCACAAAGTTAATAACTGTTTTTTAACATCTGACAGGAAACCAGAATTTTCCTTTACATGACTACACAGACTTTTTATGACACTGGGTCAGTGGAGCTTTTGGATGATGAGAACAACGATACCAAAAGCATCCTTGTGTTGAGGTAGCATAAGCTACATGCTAACATACTCAGCATGTAGACATGGACATTCTCTCAGGTGTATAAAATACCTTTTCCTCAGTTCTACAGTTTTTTTCCTCTGCAGAGCGTTGCAGAAGTTGCTGCATCCGAGGCAATGAAGGCTAAATAAAGTGACAGATTGTGATGGAGCATTAGAGTATTCGTGGGTCTGACTCTGGAGCATGTGTCTCCTAAGCTCCAGGCCGTGTGCACGTCACAGGACAGCAGAACTGAGCAGCGTTGTGGAGGAATTAAGCCCTGTGGGTGAAGGGGAGGGGCGGCAGAGATTAGCAGCCTGAAACTGGGCCTGCCCAGGTCTGGCCGCTGACTCAGTGGGATTAATACGCTAGCATTAGCTTAGCGTCACACTTCCCTAAACAGTACGGGGAGGCTATTGCTATGCTAACACTAAACTGCTGCCAGGTGGCTGATGTAGGGGGACAGGGACAGATCAGAATAGGCTGTCCTTAAAAACAATATGGAGGACAAAAATATAAATACTTGTTAAACTAAAGGGAAAGTTGCCTTTTTTACCCAGACTGTACATGACATAAAAACTGTGGCCTGACCTGCCTGTGATCTGAAGTGCATCAGGATGAAAACAGTATTATAGCAACCTCTCTAGTACAGATATAGCACGGCGGTACAACTGTTTCTTCTTCAAGGATATTTAGGGCAGCTTAAACCCTGGACCATCCTGGTGTAAGTACACTGGTAAGCCTTGTTTTCACCCTCGAGCAGCCATTGTATCACAGAGACTAGAAACACTGCTGCAAATGTACAAGAAAACTGGTGCATCACGTCTCAGCTTTTTTTTCTTTCATTCAGATTCACACCTGAAAGTGCCGTCGCATTTACAGTTATACACCTATGGAGAGTGCTACGAAGATGGACTGACAGTGGATGATTCCTGATACGATCACTGACCTTTCCTCTACATTCATCATCAGGCCATACTTCACCTTGTCCCTGAGATGGCATCTCAAAAATACACTAAATTTCCTCAAATGGTCAGATTTATCTTTTGTACACAAGAAGTATATAAATGTCGAGACTACCCAGTTCATGCTCCCCTGAGGATGAACCCTTCCTATTTTGGCACTCAACAATCTTTCCTATAGATCACTGAAGGCGTTTTCAGACCAAACAGCTCCTGGGACTCCCTGACTCCATGTGACGTCATGTTCAGGGGCTGCGCGAAATGTTTCTGAAGGCTGCCATCGACCACATTTTGAAAACAATGTCATAAAGTAACAAAAAGCACATTTTGCTGGCCACTGTAAGGACAAATTTTACATTTCTAGCTCTTCTGTAATTATCAGCAAAACTGTCGGTATACCAGTGATGCACACAGGTGGGTGTGCGAGACCTTGTGAATTTCACCATCTCTAAAGTGGTTCTCTAAAGATGAAATTGCCAGGTAGGTAGGTAGTTTTTTAAGTAGTTTTTGTTAGGGCTGTAGTCAACCAAAGAAAATCTTGGTCAACTAAAGTCACACATAATCTTCAACTAATCGATTAGTTGTGGGGGAAAAAAAAAAATCTGCACTTTATTTTTACTTCTGCGGTGGTGTGTCTGTGTCACTCTGCAGTTACACCTCCAAAACACTAGTCGGCAGTGGAGGACTGTGTTAAGTGCTGTAAAGTTGAGTTCAAATCAAACTTTATTACTTTATTTATATAGTTGATTCAAAACACACATTAAACATGGCTTAATAGAGACAATTTCAAACACAAGTACGCAAATTGGCTTCACTATAAATCGCAGAACTGACAGACAAACACTTGTCTTTATCTGGACACATTTGCCCACCACCAATACAACATGCTAGTGTTATTAGCACAAGCCTATGGCATTTTACATTGTATAAATTAGCCTAGCGTCTAGCGATCTTTTCCTCTTCTCATATGAAACCAGGGACAACAGCAACATTCAACAAAGGTAACGGCACTCAATGTGGCTCCCTTACAACTCACAAGGTTCACCGACAAAACAACTGTCTTAAACTAAACACGTTTTCCAAGCAAAAACAACATGCTAACGTTATTAGCAGAAGCCTATGGCATTTTACATGGTATACATTAGCCTAGCGACGAGCGGAGATTTCCTCTGCTCATATGAAGCCAGGATAAATCCCGAAGTATAAATCCCTGAAGGATCGATGACACACAAGACTTATAATGCTATTTTAGTGGAGGCCTTACTGTCTTCACAATTTATTGTTTCTTATCTGTGAAACTAAAGTAAATACAAGCTTTGTTTCCACTGAGGGAAATGGTTTCAATTGGTGGTCCATTTAGTGCACTGTTGCGTGTCCAGACTTCCAATCTTAGCCCAGAAGCTAAAGTTAGCTATCCTGCCACTTGTTTGTGCATTTAATCCTTTCAGGCAAGCTCAGGGGTTTTAATGTTGCCGTAGCCCACAGGCACAATGTTCCGCAACACTTTTTTTTTCCTCCAAAAGAGGATTAGAATATATACAGTTGACATAATCAGACTGAAGTTAATATATATCTTTAAACACTTGAAGATCCTCTCAATACTAAAAGTGTATGTCATCCAAGAGAGACAATAAAAACTAATGGAACGGTCAAAGTTGTTACAGTGAAATTTAAGGTGTGCTGATGGATTCACGTTGTAAACCCATACATTGAGTAACATTACAAGTTAACGATCCACCCAATCTGGAAATCCATCGGTAAAAAAAAAAAAAAAAAAAATTTCTCCTTCCTTTACCTCTGGAGGCACAGCTCGGAGTTTTTTGAGTAACGGAAGTGCAGGGGCCTCGGCGATCGCTCACGCCCTTCACTTCCGGCGGTGCCCCCAGGGAATCGCCGTGTTGTTTACAAATACTTCAGGTAGAAAACCAGCAGAGTTTAGCTATATATCACATTTTTCACGTCACTATATCACCATTTAGACTAATCTGATGTTTGTTAAGTCTATAAACACGACTGAACAAACATTACTATTTCTGTGTGCACTTTTGTAATAATAACATGGTTATCGTAGATTAGCTGGGCTAACCGTTAGCTGTTAACGTTAGCCGTTAGCGGTGTCTGTAATAACCATAGACTGTATAAAAATAAGGTAATAACTCAATAAATGGTCCGTGAATAAAATATTTTTTCCAGCGGATATCTTAGTTACAACATGATTGAGCTAGCAAAGCAGTTTTGTGTTGCTATGTGTGGTATTTATTCAGTTATGGGAAATCACGATGTCTAGAAAGCAGCAGTGGCTGCAGCTGACAGGGACAGTTAGCAAAGCTAACATCAGGACGTCATCTGTTAAAAGCCTCCCCTTGTCGGATACGACATGAAACTACTCCAGTTAGCTCAATCATATTGTAACTAAGACATCCGCTGGAAAAAAAAAAAAAAATTCACGTTGACAAAACAGCGTTTTGGGTGGAGCAGTCGCTATGGACGCGGAGCTTGCTGTTTCTGTAGGTACACATTTCCTGGACACCGGCAGGTCTCGGCCACGCCCCCTCCATTGTGATTGGCTAAAGCACAGCATCGTTCAAACTCAAAGCCCCAAAAATGGGGACGGTACGAACAGTTCCATTGGTACCATCCACAACCTTTCAAAGTGGAAAATGCATACCTGATGGGTGCAGGTAAGAAACTGAGTGGGGAATGGGCCAAAACTAGTTACCACATATTACATGAAGGGGATCAATGACATTGAAGTCTAACCTGTCGTTAATTACGTTGCCCCGGCATGATGACACGACGATGACTCCTGCCGTGGTTGCCATGACAGCATGGATGGAGGACACCAGTCTGGGAGAAAGACACATAAAAAGATTATAAAAGAAGTGTCATATAAAGTGAGCAAACACATTTATAAACATTCATTAATCACACTCTGGGCGGTGACAGTATCTTATATAACATTAGGATATTTATGTCTTGTGTTTTTAGACATGCCAGCCAAGGTCAGTCCAATGTTAGCAGGCTAACACACTAAACTAAGATAGTAAACATGGTAAACATGGTGCCTGCTAAGTACAGCCTCACAAAACAAATGTCCAATAAAATTATTTTGGCCTCTCCATGTGACTGACGGCTCTATGAGGGGAGTAAAACCTGATGAATGTAGGTCAAGTTTGGAAAGAAGTGTCTCTTCAGGTGAACTCAGTCAGACCTACAAGTTCAGTGTACCATCATGGGATTAGCAGTGCTTGGCTTCGACTCTCCTCGTCTATAAACAGACCTGTGACATAGGAGAACTTGGTACAGAACTCTATTTGAAGTGTCACTGTGTGAGGTGGCGTAAGGCATACACAACATTCATAGGCGTCGCACCTATCTTAAAAGGTACACACACATGAACTTATGACATCTGTTAAACAGTAACTGGTACATTAAAAAAGTGTTACTGACTGTGATGTTTTATGGCTGTAATGAAAGAAAATCTAAATTAATGTTCAGTTTACAGTCAAAGAGATGCTGATGTTTTTTTTCCAACAGAGTTAATTTGTGGCCATTTTAAACAGGACACTGGATTATATCACCAATTTGTTCAAACTATGAATGGCCGCTTTTGCTCAGACGAGCTCTCTCCCTGGCCGCAATCCAACTTGGCAGCACTGACAGTAAGCTGCTTTGAAATCAGAAAACATGTAATTTATTCCCCAACACTCACTGCAGCCATAATAGACAGTCGCCCCTCTAACACAGCACTGTGTTTAAATGTCTCAGCTTTTCACAGCACCTTGTGGGGCTGGTTCACATCACCACCTACTCATCACCACCTACAGCAGCCAATGGAGACAAACACGGGTTACCTTGTGAATTTGCATCAAGTCCGACAATTACTCAGCCCTCGCTTGTTTTCGATGAGAGGCCTGTTTAGGTTTGAGAGAAAACTAATTTTGAATTTAAACATATTCTTGTAGTTTATCTGCCTTGTTTAGGATTAATACTGTGCTACGATTCCCTTTGCCATCAGAAATGAATCATATTTGCATATAAGACTGTACTTCTGGAGCTACACTTGTACAAATATAAAAAGGATTATGAAAGGAACTGTGGGCTTCGAAGGTCGAGATTGAGTCAGATGTTAGAAATATAATCAGCAGGGTGTCTAAAGGTATCAGACAGTTAGATTTAATGCTTTTCAAGACCCGTTCAAGACATGTATTTAACCAATTTTAGGACAGATTTTTGCACCAATCATGTTTTACTTATTTAAGCATCGCAGGTAAACATTACAGTATGTACGTGGTCCTGTGCAGAGGTAGGTGTTATGTAGGAATATGGTTATTAGAGTGAGTCAATTGACATTTTGCCAGCAGGTTAATGCAGGTATCACGTAAAATGACAGTATAATAGTTTTATTTTTTAAAGATTTGTAACATCAGAACACATCATGATAAATGTTTTAATTTACCTTCGCTTTATACTTATTTTTACCGAACAGAGTTTGAACGCATCATGATGTAACTCAATGCAACCTCTGTGGGCTGTTAGTTCAATAACGTTAATGGCTGCTAACAGCTAGGGATGCTGCGATCCAACTTTTTCACTTTCGATCCCATACCACAGCCCTAGTACCGATCCGATACCGATACCAATCCGATACCAGCACATATTTCTATCTCTCTGTTCTGACCAATAGGTTCACTTTTTTTAGTACTTATTTTGTAATAAGGCTTGATCAAGTGCTATTACTCAAAATGAGAATAACATACTTCCCGAGATGAATAGTCCACAACAGTAGGTTATTATGACAAAACTTGAGCCATTTATTAGATATTTAAATTTTTACACGTTTATACGTTTAATACACCTTTTGCATTCGGCCGTTCCGTCTTTTTCGCTTTTCAGAAGGAAGTACTGCCACACCACTGACATTTTTTTCAACTATCCATTTTCACCCGGTTGTTGTTATCACATGACCTCCCCCTCCCGCTCTCCTCTCTTCTTCGTGTGTTACAATGAAGTGCTGGATGGAAAAGCTGTAGCAGAATTGTGGAATGGAGTGCTAGTATCGCAGTGCTAGCATCGCACTTTTCCCCTGCAGTGCGATCCGATCCGATCCACGTTTTTTGGCTGGATCGCAGCATATTTCTTTCTTTCTGCACGAAGGCTTCCCAAGGAAGATCTCTGTCACCTTATTTGCCAATAGGCCGATGGCAGTCAACAAGGCGAATATTGGCCGATATGTTCAGCTGATGAATCAGTGCATCCCTATAGGTGATGCTGTTTCTGTCCTCACGGTGTGCCGGTGTTGGACGGTGGGTCGCTGCTGCTGCTCGCTGTATGTGGGTATGCGCGTTGCAAGTAGTTGCAAGTTTCAACTCGTCTCGTCACAAATCTTTGGTCTGAACTGAGTCAATGGAGCGCCTTACTAAAATAAGAGGCCTCTTGTATTTCACGGCATTTTGTGTTTCTTTTTTTCCTAAAAATTAACCGTTTAGCTACGGGTTAATGGGTTTTGGGCCATTGAAAGCAAAATTCATCTAAACTAGCATCCCTAATCTGAAGTCATAATAAGCAGCAATACACATCTTTTTTTCCTGTAATTCACAATATACTTACAGCAAATCCCCATGGAGCAACATATTGTCACAAAGCCCAAGACCCTCCCCAATACCGCCGGACCCTTAACACATGTGGTTAGAGTCAATATCATTTGGGCCCTGCCTGACTCAGGTCCTGGCTCAGGTCTCAGGTTAGCAGGAACCAAGACGACCTGAGAATTCTCCATGCGTAAGAAAAGCTTCAGACTTTTAGTCCTGCTGTAAATAATGACTAGTTTTACAAGGCCAATAAAGGCTGCCTTCTTTCTCTTTTTTTAACGAGTAAATCGTGTGTTGCAAGTGGCGAGATTGAGAAACAAAGAGTGTATTTGTGCGGCTTTCTGCTTGAACCTGCTGTCACCTCGCACCAATCTCCATGGGAATGCGGCCATGACACCGGCATCGGCAAGGCAACGAAGGCCACGTGACCGGCAACTACAAAACCACAGGCCTGAGCTGGAAAAGACTGACTGGCCTCTCTAGCCCCAGAAAACACACACACACACGCACACACACACACATTTTACCCCCACGCCTCACTGCCTTCTAGGGCTGTATGGCCGCATACTCTATCACAAGACCCAGATTTTACACAGCCCATTCATTGTGTGTCCGCCAATAACCCCCGCTCTCTCTGCTGATGAAAGGTTGAGGTTGATGGGGTGAGTAGCGTGTGGAGGGGAGAAAGGGAAGAATGCCTCGCTGCCTTGTTCGGCAATGTTGTCTTTTCTTTCCTGCTGTGTCAGGCCGGTGAACAACCTCAGCTTCCCTCTCACACTACAACCGAGTCTTCTTACTGACTGTACGTTATACACGGACGACTTGCTCTTTCATGTTCTGTCACACGCACAGTGTCTGACAGTCAGGAGTGGTGTTTTTTTTCCTCCAGTAAATGGGCTACGTAATCTGTAGTTGCATTGGTGCTGCAGCAGGGCGAGAGAAAAAGTGACAGCAGAGGCAAAAACAGCAAACAGGGAAAAGTGCATTTCATGGCAAGAAGGAACTCTCTCTATCACGGCCACTCAGTCATATGAATGGATGCAGCTACATCACTAACTGCATTGTTCCTGAACCATTTTGTTAATAGTAGAAACACTTTATCAATTACACAATCAACAGAAAATCACCTTGATACTTTTTCTAATCTATTGATGGTTTAAAAACCAGCTGGTTATGACTAAATTTGTTAACTTTAAAATGACAAAACAAGCAATCTGGGTTCTGAGAAATTCTGGTCATCATTTTCGAGACTGAATGATTAATCAAAATCAATAGATTAACCAATCATTGATTTGCAGTGCTAAAGGTGGGTGAGCTCTGGCCTCTAGTCAGTGGTCATCATAGGTCAAACAACCACCAATATAAGGAAAAAAAGCAAATTATTTTTAGAAAACATCAATTGTTTTAACTCTATTAACAGACACGTCCCTCTTGTAACTTAGAGCACCCTCAAATAATGTACTTCAATTTCCTTATGGTAAATATTAGCTCTGACAAACATACTGTTCAAAGTTCATATTTTCAGATGCGATGATTATCATGTTTTGTCATGTGCAGCTTCTGAAATGAACTTTTTGACTCAGCAGCCGAGGGCAGTGGCAGTAAAAAAAATCCACAGGCCAAACATAATTTGAGATTTCATTGAGATAATAAGGTATTATGTTGAATACAAACTTAAAGATAAAGCCATGTTTAAATGATTTTAATATGTTGAACAACTCATCACTAAAGCTTCAATATGTGTGTAAATAAAGGAGGATTTATACATGTGCATCAGCTCTATGCAGAACCTGCGCCATAGCCTACGCTGTTGTGAGCATTTATACTTGTGCAGTGGTGTGTCTCTGTCACTCTGCAGTTACACCTCCAAAACACTAGTTGGCTGTGGGGTTGATTCAAAACACACGTTAGACACACATTAAACACACATTAAACATGGCTTAATAGCGAATATTTCAAACACAAGTACATAAATCAGCTTTACTATAACTCACAGCATACACAGACAAACACTTGTCTTTATCTTGACACATTTTCCCCACAAATACAACATGCTAATGTTATTAGCACAAGCCTATGGCATTTTACATTGTATAAATTAGCCTAGCTGCTAGCAGACTTTTCCTCTACTGATATTAAACCAGGGACAACAGCAACATTTAACAAAGGTGACATTACAAAATTCGGCTCCATTACAGCTCACAAGGTTCACTGACAAAACAACTGTCTTATACTAAACACGTTTTCCCCACAAATACAACATGCTAACGTTATTAGCACAAGCCTAAGGCATTTTACATTGTATACATTAGCCTAGCAGCTAGCAGTGATTTACTGTGCTCATATGAAGCCAGGAAAAATCACACACAAGACTTAAAATGTTATTTTATGGAGGCTTTATTGTCTTCACAGTTTATTGTTTATTTGTGAAATTAAAGCTTTGTTTCCACTGAGGGAAATGGTTTCAGCTTACAAAATGTGTAGTTACGTATAGCTACATTGTTGTTGTTTCCTACTTTGTTGTGCTATCACGTATGTACAAAGTTGACACTGTTAAAAGTCTAGTAATGAATGACATGGATCAAAGATTCGTAACTGTGTTTTAGTTATTAAAAATACATTTTTTCTTATAATTACATCATAGGAAATCAATGTTTCACATACTATTAACAGGAGAAATCGATCTGCTCAGTGTTACGTGCAGTGGCTCTGTCAGAAATAGACAAGGCGTGTATTTTATTAGTTTCTGGGACTCTTCTGAAACATGTTGCAGCACATCTGCTGAAATGACAAGAATTGTCTGCAGTGGCTAAAATCAGCTCCGTCAGCTGCTTGGTGGAAATCTGCAGATCAAATGTATGTTCATTGTACTGGACTCCACCATAGTGTCAGGTGTACCTAATACTTTGTCCACCACCTTTTATTCACGAGGAAGGCAAAATATTATATCACATATATACTGAATAACAATGAAAAGTTGACGTCATCTTTACTGTGTTCTTGAGGCAAAATAGATTTATGTCAAGTTAAGGTGTTTGGCCGTTGGTCATTTTAGACCCACTTAACTGTGTACTAAAGGCACAAAGCATTGTTACCCATCTATAAGTCCTTGTACTGAGAGCACTGCTGCTGTGTGAAACTAAAAAGGCCACGTTAACTGTGGCCACGAGACTCTTAAGCCGAGAGTGTGCCAGCCGGGTGATGCTGAACATTATAATCCCTGGTGAAGTCAGGTGTTGTTCTTTAAAGTGGGCTAAAGTTGCACCTGGTCTGATTTCAGATCCTTTTAGCTGATTTTACATATTTGGTGTTGAGCAGTCATCCTGGCAGGTGTTCAGCTCTGATTGCTGTCGTGTCTCAGCACTCTTAGAGATCACCCGTCAATCAAGTAATGCGTTCAGTAATGTTACATCTTTCTGTCAGCTCAGACATGATGGTGATCATCGCTGACACTCATTACCCACTTCTCTCTTTTCCAGACACACTGGACACATATGGGGAAGTTCATCCTGCGTGGCAGACGCACAAAGTCTGAGATGTCCTGAGACATGAGACCGAAGCAACTACGTTGACATTTGATTAATCATTTATGCCATTTTTCAAGCACAAATGCAAACTGTTGTGTTAAAAAACCTACTCAATTATGATAATTTCCTGCTTTTCGTAATTTAATCTGTTAGTAAACTGAATATTTTGGGGATTTAAACTGAAAAACAAACAAACACTTAATTGAAAAAATAACTGGCAGATTAATTGATAATGCAAATAATTACCAGTGGCAGCTCTACAGATGATAAACCCCAGCATCATGGTTTTTCCATACATTAAAATGCATGTATTTTTGTTCCAGGAGAGGCAAGAATAGCAAAGTTGTCTCCCTGTCCTTTTATCTCTTTTAAAAAATTTTGTTTTGAGCATTGGTTTTTCATTATCATTTTCAGTGAAGTGAATGAAAGAGAAAAGGCCTCTCTCAACAACTTAGTCTGTGTGTATGGATTAACTTTTTCTGTGCTGACTTGAGGATTATTCTCACCCCTTATTCAATAGGCTCTTATAGGCTCTAACTATAATGGTTATGCTTCAAACACACAATGTTATTTACAAATTGAATTACTGATAAAATCATCTCAACTTAAAAAGTTACAGTGTTGACAGAGCCCACCATGACATTGCGAATCAACACAACCTTACACATCTTGAGGTCAAAGAAAACACCTCACGTTACCTCAACATCAGGACTATAAGGAGCAAGTGCGGTCTGCTTTCTGATGCCTCAAATTAAAGGGGAATTCCACAAATTTTACACATATAAAAACAGTTTAGTCGTCGTACTTGATGAATTGATGTAAAGTTGCGCCTGTGCGAGTTGTGGATGTTTCAACTTGAGCAAACGTATGCCTAATCCCAGAGTATACTGATCTGCTTCAACAAATCATAAGGAGACAAGAGGAAAAAAGGACAAAAGACTGAAGGGAAATAACAGAAAGAAGTCCGAAGTCTGTCGCTAGCTAGTTTACAGCTAATGCATAGTTGGATCATCGGCTGTTTGGGGCTAATAAATAAACGATCCAGCTGTCAAATTCGTGTACCTTTGAGACTGAGATGTGGAGTTATAGAGACATACAGGCACTTAACATGCAAAGAGGGTTTAATGAAGGATGCTATCATGTTGCATTGTGGGAATTGTAGGCTGCATGTGTACGATCTTGACCCATTCTAGGGATTAAAAGTAAATAGCTCTACCAGGGAAGAATGATATTGGATTTTTTTCCGATAACCGATATCCATATATCAACTTTTTTCCTCATCTAATTTCAGTGATCATCAAGTCTCCTCTGTAGTGGAATTAACATCATATTATACATGCATACTCATCATGACGGCTCACCAGCAGGTGAAAACATGAAATACAATACTTTTCAATGTATGTAATATTAATACATTGTGCAAAATAATTAAAAGCATGTTGGTCGATTGCAATAGTTCATTTTAAAGCCAATATCGGCCGATACCGATGATGTGCTGATATTACCGTACATCCGTAATCTCTGCTGATTTGATTTTGACCATTCAATTTTTATTTTGTCTCTCATTATCATCATCCATTCTTGAGAGCTGGGAAGACTCATGTCCTATTAAGAGAAAAAGAAAAAAGCCTAAAAAAAATTATCAAAACATTATTTCTATTTTTGGGGTAAAATATTATTTTTAAAGGATGAATTTAAACTAAATGGATATATTCTATAAAATATTTAAATCTGCTTTCATTTTTTTAACTTCCAGAAAATAGTCTTGTCCAAAACAAAATTCATGACTTCAAAGGACCTTCAAAATCTAAAACTAACTGTACATCCCGATAACACTAGTGTAAGAATATACTGCTTGAATAATCTTTGTTGTTTTTAATGAACATTTTTGCCCTTTAAAGATGTGTCCTGGGCTTTTTGTCCATCAGATTTCAACAAAAACATCATTTAATCAGGTATTGAAAGGGGTTGGCTATGTCTCAAGGACTCCTGTCTCACTTCCCGGTTTTCCAAAATGGTGGGAATGCTGCTCAAGTTCTGGTAAGCTTTCTATTTTATGATAAATTCATTCATCAACATTGCCATCGGGGTTGTCTCAACCATGACAGGTCAACTATGTAGCCCTTCTAAATCCAAACTAAATAAGAATTATGGAGTATTTTGATTAGCATTAAGAGAACTCTTGGCAACTTTGAAAAAATAAAATGGCCACTCACTACGACTGCTGTGAAATTAATAAATATGTAATTCTTTGTCAGCTCCTTAAGACTTAAACTCCGTCAGATCTTACCTCCAACATCCTTCATGTATGCTATTTAGGGTTGCAAAGGTATGAGATTTTCAGGGTACGATAACTGTCTCAGGAAGTATTGCGGTTTTACAGTATCACGGTAGTACAGAATTTATATTCATTATGATCCTTAAAGTAATGAAAATGGAAGGTTATGTTTTTTCTTGTTCATATAGTTTTCTATCTTAAGTTGAGGGGAGGTCCGTTGTATAAGCCTATAGCTTCTTGACCTCTCCTGTCACATCCTTATTTTTTCTATTATTTATCTGGATTCTATGTAGTTTTTACTATGTGTGCAAATAATAAAATAAAAAAAATAAATAAGAAGGGTTATTTTTGGTTGAACAAACGTTGCAACCTTAACACTATTCAAAATAAAATTCAATCAGACATCTAAAATGAAATTTACAAAGGATGGTAAAGGAAAGATGAAATATATAGGCTATACATTAGGCTTGAAGCAATATACCGGTTTCAAGGTATACCATGATATAGCCTATAAGAAAAAGGTTATCATACTGTGTATATTTGCTTATCTATGATACTGAAAAAACAAAAGCAACTGGATGTTAAATCCCTCCTTTTATTTTAGTTACTTTTTAAGGGAAGACTTTTTACACATACTTCCATCGACAAAATGGTTTCAAATATAAATTATAGTTGCAAAACATTTGTTCAACCAACAATAAGTTTTCTGTTTTCATTCTTTTGAGGGTCATTGGGACTGAAAATAATATAAATATTGTAATAGTGTGAAACCCCAATATCTTCTGAGATGGTTATCATATCATGAAAATCTCATACAGTTGCAACCCTATTATGTTTATGCTTTTTGTGAGGAAAGAAACACACAGTAACTTACTGGTTACAGGAATTTTCAAAAACTAAACTAAAACGGTGTGGGTGAAACCTGGTGAATTTCCTGACACTGCCCCACTACAATCAAAGACACCAGCATGATCCAAGCCTGCGACCTGTGTGGCAGAGTAGATGCTTAAGAGGCTGGTTAAGTCGTGAACAAGCACATCCCCTGAGGCATGGATGCTTGTAGGAACATTTTCCATCAGATGAGCATTAGTAAATTAGTAGAAGCGTTTTTTCAAGAGTGTAGGGTTCAATGTTTTCCAGTGCATAGCTAACTCAGCAGTCGACCCTGACCAGAGCTCAGAGGAGGATTAGCAGGAGTGACAGCGTACAAATGAGCATTGAACTGAGTTGTGCACATGTGAGCAAGTCACACTGACCCACACACACAAGATATATTCATTATTATTACTCTGCAGTACTCAAGAGATGAGTTACTGATGAGGCTACTTGATCAATAACATGGGAACTGACTATAACATATCCTGGTGATTTGAATGTGACTGCTTTGCCTGGTGGTGATGTGTATTTTTCTATTTATCTATTTATTTTGTTTTCTTTTTTTGGACTGTGATAGTTAGGTTGTGTTTTTTTATTTTTTATTTAGTTATAATTATATATTTATATAAAAAAAAGACAGTATAATAACACATGGATCAAGCTTGGGATTGTTCACACAAAAACATCTGTCCCTTCTGGGGATGTGACATCATCTCGTTCACGATTATTTTTAATATCATAGGAAAAATTCATATCGTGATACAATATATCAACTTGTTGACATACTGATGTCATACTGTTACCCACGGCAACAACAAGCATGGCTGAAAGCGAAATTATTACAAATTATTAAAAAGAAGAAAAAAAAATATCCAAAAAGAGGAGCAGCTTCAGTAGTGTGGAATAAACTGTGGCGTCGTTAGGCCTGGGCGTCCTTAATAGGACTGGACTACATGTCTACATGTGACTTACCGCTCAGAGGGAACTCATTCAGCGGCTCCTCTGGCAGCAGCACAGCATCTCTCCCTCTCCTTTCTCGCCGTGCGCACATGGGAGTCGGTGTGGCGTCAAGTGATTTTGTCATAAACCTTTGGTAATGTAAACCTATGTGACGCTCGCAGCTCAACAAAAAACTCCATATATATGAATGTGTGATAGTTGTGGTATCATAACAACCTGTCACAGGTTACAGCGTGATGATTAGAGGAGAAATGGCAGAGCATAAAGGTTTTCATATTATTCAATTCAATATTAATATTGTATACAGAATCTGAATCTCACTCTGAGTTACTGTTGTTGTTCACAAACTACAGAAATTAGAGATCATTTTTGTTTAGTTTTTAGTAAATATTTGAAGGCAAACTGTAAAACTATATCACTTATTTTGTTACAATTCTATGTAATATCTTTTATTCTATTTTTTACTATTCGTCTTATCGTCATGATAATCATTGTTGCAAAAATACCCGGAAATATCGTATTTTAGGGCCATATCGCCCAGCTCTAGGCACTAACCTGCTGGAGTTTGGTATTGTGAAAACGGTCGGTAAAATAAGCTATCATCCATTTTGAAAGCACAGTCCCTTCATGACTGGACTAGTCCCCAGTCTTTTGATGCACTAGGATACATCTAGTGATTGGTAATTTGTCCATTAGTTTCATTTTTTAAATCTATTTATATAGTGTGTCCTTTACAAGTAATGATCACACTGCTCTGGCTAGATGAAGACAGTATGGATATTCATTCATAAGTCTTACGTAATATAAGCAAACTGCCGAATAGTAGGGCTGAACGATATATCGTTATCGTATCTATATCGAGATATGAACATGCAAGATATTAATATCCCAAAAGGCAACGATACTGACAATATAATTTCCTCATAAGTTTCCCCAGCTCGACCTGCATGTACAGCTCAGCCAATCACAAACATCCTTTTGACGCTTGCCCTAAATGTACAGCTAAGGCCAGCCAATCACAAACCTCATTTCCTGCTTGCCTTGGATCGACAGCGAAGCCAGCCAATCACAAACATCCCCTTGAGCGAGGGAGATGTGCTGCTGCTAGCAACTTGCTAGTACACACTACACAGTGGGAAATTTAAGATGGACGTGGAAGATGAGATCGGTGCAGGTTTGGTGGTGAAAAATAAGTCAACCTCCATTATTTGGAGGTATTTCGGTTTTAGAAAGGAGGATACACAGAGCGCGGGGTTGTGACAAACATGCATCATCACCTAAAACAACACCACCGAGTACTGTATGAAGAGTGCCTTGCAATAAAAGACATGGCGGGGACATCTGAGGCCTCCTGTGTCAAGCCCAAGCAAGGTCGGATTGCTGATGCATTCAGTAGCATAATGCCATACGAACTGACCTCCATCAGGCACAAAGACATTACAAACGCTATAACGTAGCATATTGCTAAACGCATGATTCCCGTGTATTCAGTCACTAAAGAGGGCTTCCAGAAAATGGTTTGGACTAGTTTTTGTTTTTTTTATAAAGAATGCTAAGTTTTCACTGAACCCATAGTCATATCGTATCGTATCGGTATCGAGATATCTGGCATAAATATGGAGATATGAAATTTTGTCCGTCAATGATGGGTTGAGTAGCACTATGTCAGAATTCGGATCTAGTAGATGCTGGAGTCGACGGTAAACTGAATATTGTAAGTTACTGTTGTTGTTCACAAACTAAAAAAATGAGAAATAATATTTGTTAGCTTTTAACTGAATATTTGAAGGCAAACTGTAAAACTATATCACTTATTTTGTTGCAATTCTACTTTCTTGAATTATTGATAATTCTTACTTATTCTTAATTTGTAGTATCGTCAAGAATATTGTTATCGCAACTACACCCTGAAATATTGTGGTAATATTTTAGGGCCATATCGCCCAACCCTGGTCCCTTCCAATGTGGACCAGTTACAAGGCCGTGAACCTGGTGGGTGCAATTTAATTTTGTCCCACACTACTTACTGCATGTGAAACCACCATGAAAACATGCATGTTGGTAGAACTTTTAAATACACACACATATATGGTCTATTTTACATGCACAACACACACACAGATTAAACTCTTATGAAAAGGCTCAGTTTGCATTTAAGCTTTTGGTGTCCATCAGTCTTTTATATCTGACTGTAGCATTTATATATTCCTACAGGGACCCATAGTTTTGCTGTGATAGCTGCAAATCATCCTTCTAAAGATTTTTGGGGGATTACTGTGCCCATTTAGCTCAGAAGCACCGATGCTAAATCAAACATTACACCCGTAAAATGTTAATATACAAAGTACAGAAGCTGGTGATTCAATTTAGATGACAGTAGTCGCTGTTACGTGACATAAGAGATAAGATAAGACGTTAAGAAGCAGGCTAACTGACGGGGGGAACCGCTACCAGCCAAAAGCCACCAAACAAGGTCAAATGCTAAACATTAGCTTAGTGTTAGGAGGTGTTTTAGCTAGGTGTGGTGTAAATAAAGAGATGAATGTAGCTGGTTTACCTCTCGCTGACCAGCACCACGTCGGCATCGCTCCAGTGTTTGAACACACACGGCAGGATCCTCCTGAAGGCGAAGAAGAGACCGGGGAAAACTACGGCGCCACAAGCTAAAACTTGCAACATCCTGCCGGTATTTTCCTCTGAAGCTGCCCGGAGACCTGACTCGCTCCCCTCCGACAGTTTGGCCCGTTTACACGCGGCGTTGAGGCATTTTACTGCGGGCCGGGGGTCGGTGGTTTTTCACCGGGAACAGTCCACCACCATCCGCACACACACACTCTTACACACACACTCTCACACACACGCGCTGTGCCGTGCTGAGACTCAGCAGCAGCACCACTGTCGAGCTAAAGGCGAGGAAACACACACTGAACTTTCCCACCGTGACTGTCAAAATAAAAGTCTTGATCCGGTGCCAGAATAAAGGGGGCTACTTCCGGTGAGAGGTTTCAAAAGGCCGGAAAAAACGGATTCAGTTTGTTTGTTTGTTTGTTTTAAATTCTTAAAGGGTACATTAATATTATGTACATACCAGGGGTACCTATATACAGGGGGAAAAAATACAAGAAAATATTTAATTAAAAAAAGCAATATAATATACACATGATTAGTTTTAATTGTCTCTTATTCTTCTTTTTTATATTTTATTTTGCTGCCATATTGTTGAACTATAAAATAAATAAAATAAAATAAAACTCCGTTTTGGAGTTTGTCCATCTCTTCCTGTAAATGTGGAAATTCAAATAAATAAATAAGATTATATAATATTAACAACAATAATAATAATAATAACATAATAATAATAATAATTCTTATTATTATTATCATCATCATTATTATCAAACATAATTAGTTTTATTGTCTTTTTCTTGAGGCTGCTTAGTTATTTATTTTTTGTTTTGTTCTTTTTTTGTTTTATTTAGTTTTTGTTTTGTTTTTACCTCTTATTGTGTGCCATATTGTTGTGATTCTTAATAAAACAATTATTTAAACACAGTAGTTCAAAATCCATTTTGGAGTTTGCCCATCTCTACTTGTGAATGTGGAAATTTAAATAAATAAATAAAATTATATAATAATAATAATAATAATAATAATAATAATAACATAAATATAATAACAACAACAATAATAATAATTCTATTATTATTATTATTATTATCATTATCAAACACATAATCAGTTGTAACTGTCTTTTTCTTGAGGCTGCTTATTTATTTATTTATTTATTATTATTATCATTATTATTCTTTTAGGGTTGTTTTTTTTTACCTCTTATTGTGATGCCATATTGTTGTATTTCTTGATTTAAAAAAAAAAAAAAAATCAAAAAGTAGTTGGAAATCCATTTTGGAGTTTGCCCATCTCTACTTGTGACCGTGAAAATTTAAATAAATAAATGAATAAAATTATATATAACATTTATTATTATTTTTATCATTATTCATTCCTTCATTCATTTGGCTTGGGAACCGGAGCGTCGCCGGTTCAAGTCCCCGCCCGGACCAAACTATGAAGCGTGGACTGGTAGCTGGAGAGGTGCCAGTTCACCTCCTGGGCACTGCCGAGGTTCCCCTGAGCAAGGCACTGAACCCCCCCAACCGCTCGGGGCGCCTGTCCAGGGCAGCCCCCTCACTCTGACATCTCTCCACTTAGTGCATGTATAGGTCCTGTTTGTGCATGTGTGTGTATTTCGGGCCTGTGTGTATATGTATGTGAAACAGAGTGAAAAGATTGAATTTCCCTCTTGGAGATTAATAAAGTATATAAAATTAAATTAAAAATTAAAATAGAATTATTTCTGTCAAAACACGTAAAAATGTCTTTATCCTATAATTGAATCGTTGCCCAGTTTTTCTTCTTTTAAATTGTTAAACATCCACACATGGTAATTAAACATATGACGACCCATTCTTCTCCTAATTCACAGAGAGTACAAGAATATTTTATATCAATTCTAAATTTATTCAACTTCTTTTTGTTAGATATATTAGATACAAATTTTAAAAGAAACCTCTTTGACTTATTATTGAGACAGAACTACCAGACCAAAAAAAAAAAATGAAGAAAACACTGGGGAGAGCTGCACTGGGTCAAGACACTGTGTATAGGTAACTGAAAAATCAGGTGCTCTTCAAGGAAAGGGCAAGTAGTCATACAGGAGTAAAAAGTATGGATATGGATGCAATCAAATGACGACTGTCTAAATTTGAAATGAGTAAAAAAATTGATTTGTTTCAGTGGTAACAATCATGATGCACAAATTACCCTTTTATTCTGATGGTCAGCTCTCTTACTGACAGATGCACAACTTGAAAATCAACTGTTTGTTATTCTAAGTGACTTTATTTTGTGGTCCTTCAGAATACAAATGTAAACATTAATAGTCAGTCAATAAGTTAATGAACATTATCAACAGTTTCTCAGTTATTTTTGATGGTGTCTGTCCAACAGTAGAGAGAGAAATACACAGATGCTTTACCTAAATGAGACGAGTATTGACTCGGCACAAGTTAATTGTCTTGTGTGCCCAAAATAATAATTATATTGTGCACACAAGATAATAACTTGTTCCCTTAAGACAATAACTGTGCACAAGATTAAAATGGGCTCCATAAGATTCAACTTTGTAATTATTGCACAGAGTACACATAACCAGAGGTGCAAAGAGAAACACCAAGACACACACAGAACACATTAGGCAGTGCAGATATACATGTGTTAGTAAAATATAAGGGCTTAGTGCAGATGTCATTACAGTACTGCTAATGGTAAGATAATGTCCACAGTGTTCATTGTCTCTGTCACAAGTGCTGCATTCAAAACTTTATTTAAATTTGCATTCAATCATGTTTCAGCCACTTGGGGGCAGTGACACCAGCTGCAATCACCATGCTGACAATCATCACCTACGGGTCATATGTGTCAGCAAACAGTTCCTTATTGACACATCTAGCAGACACATTATGAGATATTTGGAGTCTCCCATATCTGTCTCTTTAGCTGCTAAATGCTCCACCATGTTCACCTGGGCAGGTTGCAAACAGAGGGTTTATCACAGCTTGTTTGTAAAAAAAAAAACATGAGTCAAAAAAGAGAGAATGTGCCGTAAAACCGAAACAATGAGCTATAAGAGTTAAAGATGCTAAACAGAGCCATAAAGATAAAAACACCACAGTTGAATCAACACCTCTGACACAGTCTCTGTATCTGCGGTCCGTCCATGCTAAACTGAGGCTATCAGCCATCAGATGCTGCTATCAGCTGTCAGGTAAACGCTCCCTTTAAAGTCAGCTGACCCGGCTTCACTGGCCTTGTTGAGGAGTGTCTGATGGCCACTTGTTAAAGACGATCTGGCATCAGGATTCACCACGATCCATGTTAGCCTCCATGTCAGAGGAGAGACGAAGGACAGTCACAACATATTTCTCTCAGTTACTCAGACTATTCGGACGACACCAACCAAAATTTTATATAGTAAACTTAAATCTGTCTTTTAATCACCCATACAAGTTCAACGTGATTACACATGAGATATCATTCACAATATTTATTTGAATAGAAAAAGTAGTATAGTATTGTTGAGGGGTGTCTATCTGACCATGTACAGTGTGAGTGTCACCACTCTAGCATGTTTCTGATTGGAGGAATAAGAGCTGTTACAACCATATTCCCTAGCTTTGTGAGGTCATCTGGGTGACACTAAGATATCACCAACTGCTGCTCTGATTATTGGATTTAAAGTCTCTATGTGAATGAAGTCACTGAGCACAGAAAAATAAAGTTTATAGTTTGTTTAGTTTTATTGGGAATAAGATATGTGAACTGAAAAAGTGGTGTTGGATTTATAATTCTTTCATGCAATAATCACTATGACAATTTTGCTAGATGTAAAAATAGTCGCAAAGAAAAATGGGTAAATTTACAAACTGATGGTATATATTAGATCTCTTGACTGTGTTGCACGACGCAGCATATGTCATTATGTTATAAAGATATAAAGATATTTGAGGCTATCCTCCCAAGATGCTCACATTCAAGTGACAAAGCCCTCTAGCTGCTGTAATAATCATGACAGGAGCAAAGGAGGAAGTCAGGTGACGTTATGGAGCAGCAAAGTCCACGCAGGAAGGAGGTAGAGGGGGACGGATTGGTCAATAAAGCATCAGATTTTAGGTCCCCAAACTCTAACAAAGTAGAAAACGTAACCCAAACCACAATCTTTCCCTAACCTCAAACCAAGTAGTTATTGTGCCTAAACCTAAGCAAGCTTTAACCATGGCTTTGTCAAATCATAAACAAGATTTGTTTGTCATCAGTACTTATTTATTTTTTAAATGTATTGGTTTAAATTGTATCAGGCTCCATCCATACAGTTATCTTTAACAAAGACTGTTATACAATTTGACAAGAAAACATAAAAAGACAAGAACAACAAAACTATATTCTTGTCAATTAACCACATTAAAGGAAAATATTTCAGGCCTTATACATTTCTTTTGTTCTCATTGCTTTACTATTTATCAGTCCATGTAATGTTTCAATATAGTGTCTGATTTCTATTTTCGGTTGTTGTATGTGTGGCATACATGTGTGAATGTAAAATGTTCCATATAAAATAAAGAGGCTTAAAATAAACCAATTTTTGCAATCAATATCATTTTTATCATTTAAAATATAATGTCTCTTTTTTTAGATAAATAATGGAACCGGTCAACGACTTAAAGAAATATTCAAGAGCTATCCAAGATAATTTCATACACAGGCATTTATAAAATAAGTGACAAATAGTTTCAAATGCATGATTACAAAAAACACACATTTAACGTCAATATCATCTCTGAATCTTGAGAGCACCTGGGGTCTCATTTATATGCACTGCGTACGCACAAAATGAGGCCTGTAAAGAGGCGTACGCAACAGACTTGATGGGAGAAACTTTGACCCATGCTTACACACATTTTGGAGACAGGAAATTGGAAGCGCAGATGGTGAGGTGGAAGCCTGATAGTAGACATTGTCAAATGTTTTTTGGCGTACACCATTTTTGGCTGTAAGTACATTTTTAGTATTGATCCCACTGAGGCCCCTGGTTTAGAGGATGACTCAGATTCAAATATGACTTCTCTGATTTTGTTAGTGACACAATAATTCTTGTTAAAATTCCAGACAGACTCCCATTTAATATTTTTAAAAACAGAGTTCCAAAAACAGCTTGGCAGGAGGAGTCGTGGCTCCCTGGCAAAATCTCCTGAGATGACAATTGGTACATGTTTTTCTCTTTGATGCACTGTAAATTACAATATGTTTCCGTAATATTTCACAATAAATTACATTATTATCACCTCAGAGGCTTCTACTGTGATTGCTAACCAAATCAGAACTTTACTGTGAAATCCATGCAGATAAATACAGTCATTTTACTGCTAAATCACAGTAATATATGGAGTTTAACTACAGTTATTTAGCAGTGGGAGCACACAGTAATCCAATGTACATAAACTGTGAAGTTACAGTTAAATACAGTTATTTTACAGGAACATTCTGTTATATCACAGTAATGTAATGGGCTTTTACTGTGAGGTTACAGTTAAATATAATAATTTTAAAGGAGCTTACTGCTAAACCACAGTAATATGAGGCATAACTACAGTGATATGTAGTATACAGCTGTTATTTCACAACATTTTACTGTAAAATGGCAGTAATTTCCTATAAATGTAAATTCAAATATTTTACAGTGTGCATATCTAACATAAGGTTACATTTAAACTGCGGATTCACATCAAGCATGTTACTTATTCATATTAAACACAACAGACCAGAAAGTATTGCTTCGAAAACAACTGTAAATTCTTTCGGAGGAACTGGAATTCCATATTTCTTGCGAAATTTGTCCATTTTTATTTAGTGTCACTAACAAAATAACCCAACTATTTATAAACAATGTTTTATTTTTAAATCTAATATCTTTATTATGGATAATATTATATTATTAGGATAATAATGCTTGTTAATGGTGGTTAAATTGTTTTGGAGGGATCTTTCTTATACCTGTGATTTGGTTTTGTTTTCCCGACTAATGGTGGTTAAGATAAGAAGACACTTCTTTGAGTCTTTCCAGAGGGCACGGACAAATGACGTATTGTGTCATTTTATCTCAGAGGACTTGATGAGAAATTTTATCTTTCATTCTGTAAATCTTTTACTGATTCATAACAGATGATTTACAGATTACTGTTTCAAGTGAGAGTTTGAACATACCGAACCTTGGAACCCTATCTCATGGCTTTGTAATTGATAATGTGCTTCCTCCATAACGCAGTCTTCTCTGATAATTATTTTGCACAACTTGCAGACTGATTACAACACTGTAACTTCAGGCTTTATAATTCTGCAGTGTCCTAAATGTGGTGTTGTGTGTGATAATGAAACTTACAGCAGAGCACGGTTTAGTGCACCTCTGCATGGCTCCATACAGACTCCGAGAAGCCATGGGATTACACCGACGACTCGCACACAGTGTTGAGGGTGACTTTACATGTACAATCCCATAGTAAAACAGAGACGTTGAGCATCATTTCAAACACAGCTCCAGGCAAAATGTGGCTGCCTTATCTATAATGCAAATATCAGACGCTTTTCCAATCATGAATATAAATGCACAGAACACACTTAAATACACTCACCTCTAACCTATGTTCGAAACATTTGTAAGCTTACACCCAAACTCAACCATCTCTAAGATAACCCCGCTCCAGATATGAAGTATTTCAAGTCTGAATTAACCTCTACAGGGCTAAGGGGTACAAGTGAGCTTCCTCCCACTGTGCATTGTGCATGTACACAAGTACCCATCAAAGACAATGCACACAGCCGCCTAATTTTCATTCTAAAACTCTGGAAACCAACTGGTACTTATAACGTGGAATACTACTTGGCACCATGTTTGCAGTGCATGATGCACAATGAAAAAGACCTTGAAGCTTCACTTTTTAGGCGCATCTTAGAGGTCCAGTGTAGGATTTAGGGGAATATACAGGCAGAAGTGGTATATAATATAATAAGTATGTTTTCTGTAGTGTATAATCACCTGAAAATAAGACTCATTGTGTTTTCGTAACCTTAGAATGAGTCGTTTTTAACTACACAGGGAGCAGGTCCTCGTCTACGGAGATCGCCATGTTGCCCTGCCATGTTTCTACAGTAGCTCAGTATGGACAAACCAATCACTGGCTCTATATAGGGACATTCATGTTGGCCGCCGTAGTTTTCTGCCCTTTGAGGCAAAAAGCATTGAAAAGTTTAAATCACTGGTTCCATTTGTTTGGCAAGGAAGAGAGTTGTGTAGATAATTTGGCTCCCGGTAAAAACCTCCTCAGTGTCAGGGGTCCTGTTGCACAAAACACCTTAAGTTAAGATGTCCTTGAAGTCCTGGTTCAGGTTTCCTCAAAGTAAAATCAGTTGCACAAAACATCCTTACGTTTTCTCCTTAAAATGTTCTCTTAAGTATTTATGATTTTCTTCTTGTCTTGGTCTTATACTTAAGGAATCCACGGACCGTTGTACAAAAGATCTTAGCAACCAAAGCAAGGTAAAAAAAACAACAACATAAGGAACCTCTGACTATCTTAACTGCAACTGTTTATGATGATAAATGGAAAAAACTAACACACCCCAAGAAGAGCGTTCTGCAACCAGGAGAAACCAATGGATATGCTTTTGATTTTACATTTTAGATTTGACTGAATTAATTTTTGCTGCAATTTCTTCCTACAATCATTTTATGTTTTTTGAGAATCAAAGTTATTTTGAAGTTTGTGCTCTCTATGATTGTTTTCCCCTAGAAGTATAATCTTTCAAACTCTTCCTCCTCTGACCGATATGGTTTTCTTGTCTTCTCCTGCAATTTTTTTCACTGTCGAACTAGAAGCCAACTTTGTGAGATGATAACAGGCGTCACAAGCGTGAATCCAAGCAAACAAACAATCTCCATAGAAACTTTTAGCGCTGTAAAGTCTCTTTCAATGCAGTAAATGAGTTAACATTTTTCCTTAACTTAGGAAACCTTTTAAGAGATTCTGTGCAACTGTTTAAGTCCCTCAGCTAAGGAGAAATTAAGCCTTAAGTGTCATACTTAGGAAGAAAACTTGGTGTTTTGTGCAACCAGTCTCTGGAACTTAAGTTTATCAGAGGAAAAAAATAAGCACAGATTAGCAGGTGCTGGTCTTAATCAGGTCTGTTTGTTTTGGAGAGGAAGAGACCTCTGTGGATAATTCAGCTCCCAGGAAAAACCTCCTCAGCAATGAACACTGAAGGAATCCTGACCAGGAGAAGTTTCAGCCAGTTGTAATCCTCACTGCTGCCCCACCCTAAATCTTATACACTGGACCAGAGCAATATCATCATCCACTTGTTGAGTGTTGTATCAAGGTGGCACTAAACGGTCGCCTTATTTTATTACTACTGCAACTTGACCCTTAATACTTGATTAAGTTTGGCAGCATGAAAGATTGCTTTTTATTAGTCAATAATAACTTTTCCTTCTAGACTGGCCTCACATGCACAGTCTAAGTAGCAATGGTGAAGTGGTTTGACACTGGGAAGCATGTGTAGCTAATAACTGATGTCACACTGGGTTTTTATAGGTTTACTAGTGTTTATGTCGGGGCACTGAGTTTTATTTTGGTTTCCCGTACCTGCTTTTATGGTATTATTTGGTCCAGAGGACAGAATCCACCAAGCATTGAGTCCACATATTTGTACCTGGCCCAGTTTGTCTTCTAAAATGTTTTTAGTGTCTGGCCTGATTCTGACTGAATGACACATGTACACATTGATTTCCTTTGGTGAATCTATCAGTTTTGATGACCTAAGAAGGCATGTGGTATTCTGAGATCATACAGGGTTGAAAGATTCAGAGAGTTTAATGACCACACCAACGAATCCCATAAAGTAGTAAGGACATTCACCATAACAATCAAATAGACTTCAAAGAGAAACTGAACTCTGGCTCACATAGGGTTTGATTCCGTGTTTCTTTACTCATTAACTCGTTCTCAGCTACTGGAGATCCAGCAGATTCATGTCTACTTACTTAGGATTGTGTGGCATTGTGGATTGTTGAGAATGTCAGAAAAGCCTTGATCTTAGGTATCTCTGTGCTCTGATGACCCTGGATTCACTCACGCAACATTCACTGCTCTCTGTGTTTTCAGGAGAAATTAAACTTTGGCGCGCTCTCATAATGGTTACAGTGGCAATAAGGAAACTCAAGGAATATTCAGGTGATTACAGCTTATCTGAAGTCACGGATGCACTCTGTGAGTCATGGAAAGTTCCAGAGCTTCAGGGTGGACGTTAGAAACGAAGATGTCTTGAGATTAAATACTGACTTCCTGAAGCCATAACTTGGTCATGCTGCTGTTCATTATGGAAATATGTGTTGTGAGCCAAGAGATTTGTCAGCTGTACTTTATAATTGCCCAATTTAGCTTCATTTAACTTTACCAATTAATTTGCATTGTGAATTTACTGTGTGAGATAAGGGTATGACGTTTGAGTTTTGGACTGTTGCTCAGACAAATCAAGCAGTCGGAAGACTTTCGATTTTAGGAAATTGTGACAGGTGTTTATTGACATTTTATACAAAGGACAACAAGGATTAATTGATTTATAAACAGCGAGTAAACATTTCTCTTGTTCCTGTTCGCATTTATCATTTTTCAAAGTACAACTTCCCATCAAGTTGCAGAATGTCATGTAGAACACAATTAGTTGCTATGTCCCAGTGCAGTGTTTATCATCTCTGGAGGGTGCCTATTCTCACTGAGTTGTGTGTCTCAGTTGAATCATTCTGTTCCAAAACACACCAGCAGTATAGCAGAAATATCAAGACAGCTGTCCTGTTATTTTCATTACAGTCTATGAGATTACACATTGTGTTTGACGTGTGCTAGTTGGGTTAAGATCACAGACTATATCAAAATAATGGATGTAGCGACCCATTGGTTTGTGTACTTATGTTTTGAAGCCTTGAGTTTACCATTTTGGTCATCACCATCTTGGATTATTGGTGCTCGATGTGACCAAATTTGGACGAGAGGATGGAGCTCTGGAGGAACATTTAAACGGGACAGTTAAATAAAAATTCAGCCCCTGTACAGTTGTCATGAACGTGGAATTAGCTGTAGGGACCAAAGCTGTTTTTTGTACCAGGTTGTGAACATGTTTATTTCTGCTGTTAAGCTGGGCATTTTAACATGGGGGTCTATGGGGATTGACTCGGTTATGGAGCCAGCCTCAAGTGGCCATCTAATGAACTGCAGTTTTTGGCACTTGCGTGTTAGCTTCATTTTTCAACCCTCTGTGTTTCCTAGAAATTCTGTCTATGTACTATGAATGAAAAAAACCAAATACGTTTTGTCAATTCTTTTAAAGCATTAGACACGACATGCACTTTTTTTTTTTTTTTAACATTTACCGAAACCACAACCTTTCCCTAATCTTAACCAAAGTGCGTTTGTTGTGGAAACCCAACACTCAGAACACCAGTGACGGAAAAACATAACTTAAAAACATACTCCGCCACTTTGGCATCGTTCTTCTATGATGTTGTCAGACAACAGAACCAGAGGTAGCTATCAGTTTCTTGTCAAAACTATAGACGGTATATAAAGTTGGACGACATGACAGCTCCCCAAAAGTGAAGCCATAACATTTGTATTGTTTCCTGACGGCAGTATAACTCATAAAGCGCACTCTCTCATGTCCAATCTAAAAACTCTAATACATTTTTCCCAAAGATTTTCAAAGGTTTCTGTCATTTAAAGTATTTTTTAATCACACTGCTGTATGTTCAAGTGTGAGTTTTTCTAATAAGTTTGGTTATAATTAGTTATTTTATGCTATAAAATGTGAATTTTACAACATGATTGACAACTGTGTGAGCCAGTTGGTGTGCTCACATACAGTGGAGCTGCTCACCATTGGTTGAATTGGTGTATGGGCAGGAAACTTGATACCAAGGAGATCGCTACTGTGCAGTCTCTGGCTCCGAATGATGTCACTAGAGCAAGATGGTAGCCGCTGTATCTAGGAGGTTCTAGCTTCACTTCTGTTCAGTGGTGGGAAGTCGAGATGCATCATCCATCTTTATATACAGTCTATGGTCAAAACTTGCTGCCTACTTTACCCACAATGCAACTCGAAGGTTGCCAGTTCAGTATGAGATTCAGAGATGAGTTATGCTCGCAGTTGCTAATGTAACCTCAAGCTGCCAGTAGGAATGTTACTGGCAAAGCAAATTAGTAGTTATATAAATGTAATTTCTGGGAGGCTAGGTATCAACACTGATCTCCGTTTTAGTTTTCCTTGGCCCCAGTGCTGCCTTTCACACAGGTGATTGTGGTATTTTAAATCACAAAGATCAGGCTATTCTAACAGGTTTTCTTCCTAATGTATGTGAAATATAGGATCATCAAATTCAATTTGCTGAAATTGATTTTTTTCTCAGGGGTACCACCAGGGTCAGTCCTTGGACATTTGCTTTTTTTTATGCATGCTTCCGCTTGGCAACATTATCAAAAGTAAATATAATACAGCTTATCATTTATATTTTGATGACACATTGACGACACACATCTCTTCCTCACTGGGTTATCTCGGTCCTATAAACAAGCTTGTAAACTCTACTGAATTGAACTGAATATCTAGGACATGATTATATCAGTTAAAGGTAACACCCAAAGAAGATTCAAATGTCAAAATGATTCAGGGGCGGGGGGAGGGGGAGGGGGGGGGGGTAGTTGAGTATTTATCTCAAGGTTAGACAGCTGTAGTTCTTTTTTGCTGGACTGTTTGCTGGAAACAACAACAACAACAAAGCAATCACAAGGCTTCAGCTCAAGTCAAACATGCTGTATTACTCCAGTACTTAACTCACTTCAGTGGCTCCCAGTGCTATACAGAAACAATTTAAAAATTCTACTAATAGTCTTTGAAGCACTTAATGGTTTGGCTCCCCAGTACATTTCTGATGTGCTCGATGATTACAGTCCAATCCAATCATGACGGATCATCATGCAGTGGTTTTTCCATCTGAACCTAAAAGAAAATACAGATTTTGTGAGATAGTGTTTTGGTACTGCGGATCAAAACTGAAATCTGTCACAACTGTGCCCTTTAAAACATTGTTGTATTTGTTTTGCTTTCTTGTATTTAATTCTTTCAGATTGTCTACAGGCATGTTAGTTGCTTGAATACAATTTAATGAAGCACCTTTTTGCCGGACACAATTGTCTTTTCCAGGATTGGCACCTCACAGAAGCATCCAGCCAACATCTGCACATAGGGCCCACATGGGTAGTAAATGGATGGAAAAATGGGCCTTATATAGGATTGTGCACAGGTTCCACATTGGCCCTATGCCAACTGCCCACAGGGGTGGGTCCATACCAACACATTCTCACTCCAACCTCATCACATATTGGCCATGGACTTTCCATGTCCAAAGACAACGTGCTAGGTACCCTCGATGCGTTGGTTGTTGATGTTCTGGGACACCGTGACAAGTTGTTTTCTTTCAAGATACACTTCCGTTTACACAGGAAATGTAAATGTAAATTACCCATACAATCACTCCACCAACTAAGAACGGCCATACACCACCACCCACAGAATCGAGAAAGAGCTATCAATCTGTCAATCCTTTCCGTGTCCGGGCTAGATGAGGTTTCGAGTGTTGAGTCAAATTAAGCCGCAGACTCCACTCCTGGTGGTGCCCTTCCATCAATTCCTTTAACTTTGAGCTTTGAAACCATACTCCCCCCGGAACCCAAAGACTTTGGTTTCCCCGACGCTACCCCACGGGTCATAGGAATGAAGCCACCAGATCGCTAGCTGGAATTGTTTACGGTCAGAACTATGACGCTATCTGATCGTCTTCAAACCTCCGACTTTCGTTCTTGATTAATGAAAAGATTCTTGGCAAATGCTCTCGCTTTCATTGAGCTAAGCTACGCTAACTAGCTGCTCATGGTAGACATGAGAGTGGTGTTATTACTCTCATCTGATTCTTGGCAATAATTTAACTCAAATGTAGCTTGCTCACCCAGCAATGTGAGTATGTAAGTCAGTGGGAAGAGTGCTTTGGGCCCCCTGGCATCACATGATGCACCCCGCATTTTGTAAATCCACGTTTGACAACTATATGAAATTGGCTTCAAAGCCAGGCAATGTTCCCAGGGCCATGGGCCCCACCACATGTACCGTCTGCAAACTGTGTTAAAATACAGTTTACACATCCATGCCAACAGTGTCTTGTATACTGGCTATCAGTGGGGAAAATCTGGGCTGCAGGGGACTGTTTTTGTTGCAGGTTGGTCACTGGGAAGAACTGGCAGCTATGGCTCCTCCACACCGTATCCATGTAAATGACATGCTGCTGTGCTGTGGTGACCGTGTGTTTTCAGCTACAGTCTGCTGCGCAGCTCACCAAGCAGAGCAAACTGAGGGACTTTCAGACAGTGAGCTTGTTCTGCAAGGCTGCCTGTTGGATCAATCTTTATTGCTCCAGCTACTGATGCTAGCTGGCTAGTTTAGCTCGTGCTGCTGGCTCAGGGACAAGCTTAAGGAAGCCACTGCAAGAGGAGAGCAATTCACCCTGTAAGTGTTTCTATAACCTGAGGCCTTGTATCTGAGTGTATTAGTGTCTATAGTGTGTTGCTATACATGTTTCATGTTTTCTGATCTGTTGCCACTATGGTAAGAGTTTGGTTCAGTTTAGGCACAAAAACTAGGCCTTTTTGGTGAAGGCTGAACAAAGACGGTCATTGTTAAGTGAAACCAATGTCTCCTTTGTCATAAAATCACAAGCTTTGCTGAGCCAACCATCCACTCCAACTTTATTCAGAAGGGTTTACAATGTCGTGCCACTTCTGCTTTTGCTTCTGCGACAAAAACGTCATAATTCATACGGGACAATGGAAAACATTTTGGGCAAGTGAACAATGCTGTCATTTTACTTATGAAGATAGACTCAGTTTGATGTTTGTGCCATATCACCGTCATACCTGACATAATCAGGATGGGTTGCCACTAAGATACAGAGAGCTTTTTTTCCAGAGGTGGGACTAAGTCATTGTTTTGCAGGTGACAAGTCTCAAGCCTTTGCATGCAAGTCCTAAACTTTGAGTTTTGTGTCCTAAGTCCTAAGTCATTATGTTTTGTCTTTATTAATTTTGTATTTATTTATTAAGACAAGTTTGTTGGAAGTTGTTACCATCTGTAATTTTCGACCTGTTTGTGTCACAGGAAATGTAAAGTTTCTGCTTGTAAACAAACTTACAACATCGGCGAAACACCTCGTATTTACATTTATTTCCTTGTGCAACAAAAGCATGTGGTTAGAAAAAAAACATCATGGATTAGCTTTACAATCATAGGGGGAGTGAAAGATGGGATCTCGAATGAAAGTCCCAGGTTTGTTGGACCCATCCACCTCCTCTCCAGCCCGCCCTCTTAAGACTTTGTAGCTCCTTCTATCATGTTGTCAGCAGCTGCATTTCAAGTACACACCATCCGCCATTATAAACGTGTAGTTGAGGGTATACGCAGGTATACAGGGTATATCCACCTCTTTCTATGGCGTTTACAGTATACCCACCTATCAGCCAAAAAGGCATTCGAATATATAGAAGGGTATACCCACTTCCTCTTTAGTAACCAAACAATCTACCTAGTAGTAAACCAAGCCCGTCAATCACCACACCACTGGTTAGAAACTGACACCGCCTGGCAGCCTATCATACCACCACGAAAGGTGCCATTTTGCGTTGGTGTCAGATGCTGAAATCACTGAGGAAGCAGTGGTATTTGACGAGTTGGGAATTAGAAGAGGCTGCGTTTTCTCCTGCGACTTCAGTAGATGCTTACGGATTACTTCAAACAAAGTGGAGATGGAGACTCAAATGTCGACTTGCTCATCTTTGAGCTTGGGGGAAATGTATCAAGTCAAAAGGCTCAAGTCCATGAGAAACCACACGTCATTGGTGTCAAGTCAAACTCCAAGTCGTGTTATACGTCTTTATCAAATTTGTCAAATTAGGTCTAAAGTCATCAAATTTGTGATTCCAGTCCACAACTCTGCTTTTTTATAGATGATTTATCTTCCTGTTAAAGACATGGCTGCTGAAGTTGAAGTGGAGTAGTCAAATCTTCCACATGGCACATATTCACTCGCAGTTTAGCCTGCTGTCAGGCTGCTACTCCTGCTTCGTCCTCCGACACTCCCAGCTCCACTTACGCATTACAGGGAGCCGATATGTACTTCCTGACCAATGTCTCCTGAATGCGCAATAGTGATTGAGCCATAAAAACCAAATATAGCCCTGTGGTAAGCATTAATAAACATATTAAAATCAATACGGGCCTTATGGCTGAGCTGTGGTGATGTATTACAACACACACACACATAAACATGGGAGGGCTGGAGATGATGGGCTGGTGTGATAAAGGGATCATAAAAGAATATCCTCTGGTCTTACGGGAACAGATGAAAGTCATATTGACAGACTCTCAGGTGAGTAACACAGCTTTCCTCATTAAGTTCTCTCAGATCTGTTAGAAAAAATCTGGAGTTTTACATAAAAAATTTCAGGCAGCACAGATAAAAATATAAATATACAACTATCTTTGTACCAGATTTTATTCATCCTGCATGGTAAGAATCATTTATGTGGAAAAAAACGTGGACTGTATTGTTAGTCCAGGTAAATAATCTTGTAATAACTCTTAGATATGACCACAAAAAAATATTATCTCGAGAGTTATATTCTTTTTTTTATATCTCCATTTGTAAATCAGTGTCTTTCACTGTACATTTTATGCAAATTATAAATTTGGGTCTGCCTAAAATGGGGTTGTAAACTCTATTCGGCAAGTTAAAAGTTCAACAAAGTGAGTTCACGTTGATTTTACTTGCTGCTAAGTTTGTCTTTTTCAGCACAGAGGTGGGTAAAATTAATAACAGGCTAAGACTAAATTTCCTGTTTGTGACCCAGAAAGGTTTGATAAGGTCTAATGTCGCAGATAGGTGCCAGAACATATTATACGTGTGCTTGGATAGGTATTAACACTATGTTCGTGCTTTTGTGTTTCCAGCAGCACAGCTCAAAATCCAAAGAGCAGCTTTCCAGACACTGATTTATTCCCTGTTTTTGTGGGACTGACACTCTGAGACGATGCAGCTGAACCTTCCTGTCCTGACTCTTTGCCTTCTGGGCACAGGTAAAAATAATATCCATATTTACTATACAGACTCTTTACAGAACTCTTGCCATCACATTCTAATAAGGGTTCCTTTACAAAGAGTTTTTATAGACAGTTATTGTTTAATGGCTTTAATTTAATTATTAATTAATGGTAGGTATGTAGGTCAGTTACTAGGAACTATCAAGAACAGATTTATTGCCAAGTTGTTGTAACATAAATGTGACACTTTCTAATGTCACAATGGAGGGACAACTACGCAGGTTGATTTTGGCACTGCTCATTGTGGACTATATTGCTGTCATTATTCATTTTAGTCAAACCATACAGTTTGAAAACGAGGCTGTAAAAATAGGAATCGTTGTGGATTTTTTACTTAAGAACAAGCTGTTTATATCTACATAGAGAGCAGGTCCTCTTCCATGGAGGACCATTTGCATTTTCACATCGTCCACCATAGTTCTCCTACATGCTTGGCACACCTGACAAGTTTCAGTTCTTCAACCACCACTAGATGTCACTAAATCCTACACACTAGACCAGGGGCTAGCTACATTCACTATCACTGGAACCATTTGCTGCAAACAAATTTGAGCGTTAACACAGCCTGTTAAGTAAAGTAGCCTATCAACAGTAATAACAGGTCTAAATGAGCATTCATGAACATGTCTTACCACAGGGTGGCTCCTCTACAGTGGGCTATTTATGAATATTTGGTACTTTAACTTTGCAGCGTTGGTGGTGAAAGACAAAAAATCTCTCCATGTACTATTTAATTCCGTTTTTCCTTCGAGACTTTAGCAAGACTTGCTAGTGATCCTATAGACTGCTGTTGCCAATGCTACTGAGGAAATTAGAAAATTTAGAGGAAAAAGAACCAGGCCGTTGACGTATGACATTTTACATCTTAGTCGACGAATTGTTAAAACAAGGGCTGAGCCGAATACATGAATAAAATGAGTATCTGGTACAGATAATGTACTTTCACGAGTATTATATGTACTTGTGATAAAGGAAAATCGTAATTTTGGTAGCTGTCTTTAATCCGTTACATTTGTGATAAAAATGATCTGAAGCTCAGTTGTTGAGGCTATTCTGTAAATACTTTTCTCATAGGTAATAAATATTGCAACTTCTGATCAATCCATCTAAATTACAACTTCTGATTAGGCCCAACTCACTTTTGTTTTAAAATTCACGCACTTCTGGCATAAACTCTGCCCATTCTGAGTACAGATTCAGATAATTTAGTTGGATGAACATAAACAGATAATGGTATACTCACTCATCCCTAGTTAAAACTTGCTGCTTTTTTAATTTGGTGCATAGCCTACACATTTTTATAGTTGGAGAACGTAAGAATTTCTTTAGGTGATAGTAAATGGATCTGCACTTGTACAGCGCCTTTTCAGTTGTTTGACTACTCAAAGCGCTGTCACACTATATGTCACATTCACCCATTCACACACACATTCATACGCTAGTGGCCGTGGCTTCCATACGAGGTGCCACCTGCTGATCAATTTTTAACCAACCCGGACAGAAAAAGCCGTCCTTTAATGTCAGCATCATATGTGGTCGGTTGCCATCATAGTTTAACAGGGAGAAATGCAGCAGGACAGGAACAAAAGTTGAGGTGGTGAAAGTCCAAGTAGGGTAGGCAGGAGGGGTCAAAAACACAGGGAGCCACTGGAGAGACGCTGAAGAGCCTCATGTGGCTTCAGAGCCGCCTACACTCTACCTTTAAAGGAGCACAAGTGAGATTACTGTGATCTCTAAATACAAAACAGTCACAAGATATCAGCCGACGGTTGATGCTGACATCTTCTTTAGTCGTTTCAAGTGACGTTGTCCTTAAATGTCGTAAAAATCAGCAAGATATTCCAAAGTGGAAAAATGTGACGTACAATAAACTGTGAGGAGGAAGTGGAAAATAAATGTGTGGCGGAGGGGTTAATGGACGTTGGACATGTGCACCTTTAGCTTTCTTAACTCATTTTTAATGCCTGTGATATGACAAAGAGCTTTCTTTGTTGAGGATGAAATTAAAAACTTTTTATTGGCGTGAGAAATACAAAAGCTGCTGTATGGCTTAACCATTAGCTAACCTTTTATTTGATGAGTCATCCATTTAATAGCGTTGGCAGAGGAATGTAATAAATAACTGGAGGAACGTAATGAAAAGAAATTACACGACATGCCACACATTTTAACAATATTTCATGATCACAGTAAGCTGATTTACTTTTGTTCACTGTGAAAGTGAATATATTTCTTTATAACCTGGCGTTATAATTCAACACAGCCGGAGAAGAAAGACAAGTTGGTGACAGAAGACGAAGGTTGATAGAGGCCATCGCTTCAGGGTGATAAATGTTAAGTGTTTGTTAAAGGTGGTCACAGTCATTGTCAAGCTGTTTTAATGGCACCGTTGGGTCAAAGATTAGGTTTATTAGCTTTGACATTGTACCCATTAATAATATAAAATATGTTGTTCCCACGTGGTAATTAAAACACTTTACATTAATACATTTTATAGATGTTGATAAAGCAGCACATAAAATCTGTGGTAAGATTTTTTAAAATAAAAGCTAAGATGAAATCAGTGCTTGTGTATAGTTGCTACCATGGGCGGATTATAAAACAATGGGCCCCTGGGCACAGATATACAAAAGGCCCCACCACCTTTAATACATAGTTGTGGTTCTGTGTCTCCTTGTGGTTGTTTTGTGTCTCTTTGTGGGTTTTTTTATGCAGTGTTACTCTTGACAGCTGTTTTATATTTAGTCTTGAGACGAAAATCCTTATTAGTTTTGGTCACATTTAAGTAAATTTTATCCTTCAGAGTTTAATTCTAGTTTTAGTTGAGGAAAATTCCAAACCTTTATGGCTATGAAAATTCATGACATTTTAGGCCCTGATGACACATCGCATGCTGCACTGCCTTTTTTTAATTGAATGTCACGGGTAAAAAAAACAACTGCGCCTTTTAACTGTTGCCAGACATGGACTCGCCTCTTTATTCTAACCTGCCCGTGTCCAGTTTGACAACCTGCTGTATATCGTCGGGCCAATATAGCTCTGGGTATCCAGCAACCGCTACCACCAGTTTCTCTACCATCGTTTACCAACTGGAAACTTGTTGTCGTGACCACCACAGAAGGCCCGCCTCTCAAATCATCCGAATGGACAATGGGTAACAAGACAACAAAAAAAAGAGATGACATGGGGCGTTTATCTGTTTTGAGTTGAAGTTTTTTCAACGTCTCCAGCTGCTAAAATGCTTTCTGTGTGATCGAGGCCTTCGTCAACTTTTAGTCATGATGTTTTCTATATGTTTGTTTATCTTTAAACTAATCCAGTGAGGCTAATTCATGTATCAGAAATTAGACTCAAGAGCCCCTTTTACACTGCCAGATTTTTGACGAATGTTGGGCCGTTTTGCCGGCAAGCTGCGAGCGTTTAGACACAGAGCCAGATTGGCAAGTTGATCCAAGGTGCCCAATTTCCCGCCTCGTAGGGTAGTCATATTGGCGGAACCTTTTTGGTTTAAACAGAATGAGTCGGCCTTCCGCAATGGGAGGGGCTGTTGATGACTTGTGGGAGGAGCAGGAAACAGCTGATAGCAGGAATTAGTGAGCAGCTAGTAGCAAGAGGGAAACGCAAACCTGACAGACACTGTAAAGATGAGCAACTGGGGAGACAAAGAATTGTGCGCCCTCCTTGCCTTCGCAAACGAAGAGGCCATTAACCGTCAGATGACGGGCCGACTTACGAGAGAATCGCCGAAGGACTGACTAGCCGCGGCTTCCCTTCCACGTCACTGTTTACGTCACACGCTGAGCTACACGTTTTGTTACTTGCCCACGCCCCCCATTGCCCCAAAAAAGGCGCATTCTGTGTAAACAAAAGTAGGCAGGCAGCATTTTCAAATTCTTTGACACCACAAATAACTAATCTGAGACAACTATGATTTGTACCCAGGTTCATTGTAAACTCTGACTTATCCATCTCACTGTTAAGAAGCAGAGAAATAACTTCTGCAACATGTTAGTCTGGAGGTTTAAACTCTCTATTTGCTCCTTTCACTGCCATTCAGCGGCTAACATGTGGTGCTAGCTGCTAACAGCCACCGCTGCAACCAACAAACTTCACAAATGCATTTAACTGTTCCACCATCCACAGTTGGACACACGGCTGATTATTTACTGCTGAATTACAGCTCACAACTTGCACCAACAGCTGATGATGCTCTGGTGTGAGTGTTTCCTGGCTAGAGAAAGATCCTGGCGCAGAATATTTACAGGAGTTTACCAGCCTGTCTCTCATGTAGCATTTGAGATAATCACAAGCACAGCTGTTATTGGCTTTCAGTGTCAGATGGTCCAATACCAATATTTTCGGCACGTCTCGTCAAGGAAAATGAAACAGATTTTGTCTTAGTTTTTATTATTAAGATCTATTTTTAACTTGTCATCATCTCATTTTCGTCATGGAAAAAAGGTCATTGATGAAAATTTTTTGTCATAGTTTTCGTCAACAGAATTAACACTGATTTTGAGCCTCTTCCTGGTACGTTTTATTTTGAGTCACATTTTGCAGGTGAAGGCCGATGGGGCCCCTGATGCTTTGGGCTCCTGGGCCTGTGCCTTGTTGTACAACCTAAGTCCTTAGCTTACGTTGTACAGATTTTAGAGATCTGAAGCATTTGAAGATACTCTAAGAAATGACATCAAAATAAGAAAAAAAACCCAATGTAGGCACATGCAGACTGTTTCTATTGCAGATTTCAAAGGGTCGAAAAAACGTATTCATTATGATGTGGCAACCATTTTAGTGGCTCTCCTTCAACCCTTTTCTATTTGTGTGCTTTTATTAACACAGCAGTCCTGTGTGTAGCACAGTCAACCACAATGAAGCCACCCCCAACAGCTACAGCCGAACCAACAACTGCCAAACCCACCACACCTGGCCCAGTCACCACTACCACAGCTGGAACTGGAACAACCACAGCTGCCGGAACTGGATCGACCACAGCTGCCGGAACTGGATCGACCACAGCTGGATCGACCACAGCTGCCGGAACTGGATCGACCACAGCTGCCGGAACTGGAACAACCGCCACTACTACGAAAACCACTTTAGCTCCCACTAAATCCACACCTTCTGTGGGTGGAGAGGGAGAAGGGCTTACATCTGGCGCTATAGCCGGAATTGCCATTGGCTCTATCGCTGGGGTGGCTGCTGTTGGTGAGTACAACAGAATAATGGGGATTTGATATTGAACAATACAGGGAGAAGATATGTTTCCTTGACACTTGCTGATTATTAGAATCTGAATCAATACAGATTTCCCCGTTCGAATCAACCGATCTGGACATACACACGTAACTGGGGTTGTAGGTCTACAACTACAACTACAATTAGTTCTATCACTTAATGTTTCAGATCTATGGACGCTCATTCTTATCAAGAAAAGACAATAAAAGTTGTAAATGATAAAATAAAATAAAAACCTCAGAATTATGAGGTACAAAATCATAATTTAGAGACAGTAATTCAAAATTATGAGGAGGTACTAAATCAGACAGTTGACCTTCTCAGTCAAAGTTATAAGATACTAAATCATAATTGAGATAGCTAAGTCAAAACTATGAGACAGTAGGTAGTTTTGACTTCCTACTGTATTGTTAAGTGTTAAATACTACAACCCGTGAGAGCGTGAGATGGATCAACAGTTTGGTGCAGTGATGCAGGCTCTGCACTGGACCATCGCGGTGAAGAGGGAGCTGAGCCGGAAGCCGAAACTTTCAATTTACTGGTCCATCCATGTCCCAACGCTCACCTATGGTCATGAGCTTTGGGTGGTGACAGAAAGAATTACATCACGAAAAGAAACAGCCAAAATAAGTTCCTCTGGATATGTGGCTGGGCTCAGCCTTAGAGATAAGGTGAGGAGCTGATATCCAGAGGGAGCTCGGAGTACAGCCGCTGCTCCTTCGCGTCAAAAGGGGTCAGTTGAGGTGGTTCGAGCATTTGTTTAGGATGCCCCCTCTGCACATCCTGTTAGAGATGTCCCAAGCACGTCCCACACGTCCCCCAGGAGGAGGTGGAAAGCATTGCTGGGGAGAGGGACGTCTGGGTTGCTTTGCTCAGCTTGCTTTGCCATGACCCAGCTTCGAATAAGCAGATGAAAATGGATTAATAGATTAAAACTGGCCGAATAGATTGGTTGAAAGACCGAACTTTGTATAAAAAAATAGTGATAGCTTTCTGAGGCCCCTCTCACCCCTTAAAGGCACAAAATGTATAGTCTGTCCCTGCACTAGGATTTGTCTCTAAACTCAGCTGAAGCCGAGTAAGTGACTGCTTATGCTGCTCGAGTCTTTCACCCATGAAAGGGAAATAAGGGCTCCAAAAAAGAAAAGAAAGAAAGAAAGGAAAGGGAAAGAGACATGGATCATGACAGGAAGGGCGTTCCACAGAGACTGCTTACCCATGGGGCCAAGAATATGGTGCTACAAATCTGCACAGCGTCCAAACTTCTTTGATATTGGGGTTGTAATTCTAATCACATTTTGAGTGTGTAACACAGGAACACAAGTAAGCAGGTTTAAACTGATCATTAAAAAGCGTCTATTCTCTCTGTTTTCAGGTGGTGGTATCTTTGGTGGGCTGAAGTACATGGGGAAGATCTGAGACCAGTTATTGGCAAACAAGAATGTAAATGGTTATGGATTGTAAACTAAAACATTTCATCCTGATGCTGTTAACTGGACAATAAAATGTCCTTTTGTCTGAAAGGCTCAAATCAGAATATGACAGTGGCTATGATATGATGATGATATGGGCCCAGAGGAAGACAGAAAAGTTAATATGAACTTTGCTCTGTTATTTTGATTGTCTGGCTGAGAGTCCGGTAGTAATCTTTAGTTGATCAAAAACTTTTGGTTGTGATAGAAAATATATTTTATCATATTTTCATGTCGTTGTCTTTAATGGCAGTAAAATAATAAGCTGCACTTTTAAATTGAATGGACAGTCCTTGACTAATGGAGTGTTTGATTTAAAATAATGAATGTACTTTATGTGTCATAATTGTGGTCTTTTGGATTTCAATATTTAGGGTAGCTAACGATAACGAGCCAGATTTTATAATAACTTTTTTTATTTTTTATGACGGTAGTTGTGGAGCCTGTGCAGCTCCTGAGGTTTCAGATAAAAATAAATTGTCACTAGATTTTAAAGATTAAGAAAAATTGTCTGCTTTCTTAAAAAAAAGAAACTTTGTAAATTAATACAGACATTTTTAAAGATGTAGTTTATTTTCTTATCATTAACTGGGCTTTTGAACCCAAATTCTGTATTCCCTGTATTCAGAGGAAAGGCTTTGAAATCACTCAATACATTTAATAAATAACTGTTTCCCATCTTTCTCTTGACTGATGTCTGTGACATAATATTACATCTTTATAAACAAGATGTAATGAAGCAACAGTAGCTCAAGCTGTGTGGGGAAAGTCCAGGTGTGCATTATATAAGTACTTCCTTGCAAACTTGAGTTGTTTGTTCATATAATGAGTGTGATGACGTTACGGTATATATGTTGTGTGTCGTCTTAAATGAGTGTTTGCAGCATACGATAATGAAACTTTCCATCTCATTTTAGACAAACTGGTCTCAGCTCAGCGCTTCATAATGCTGATAAAATGTAAAAGTTCATTCTTGTGATTGGAAATAGAAGTACAAGGAAAATAATCTTAAATTATGGGCAATTTTCCTGCCTTTTACTGAACTTTCATGCACCTCTCACAGATGGAGTTTGCTCAGTTGTCATTGTATTGGTAAAAATCTTGTCAGTAGAGCTACTAATAATGTAGTGGTCAAAATTTAATATAGCTTTGCTCTGAATTAGTCAGGAGTTGAATGCATCTTCCTTCCATCTCAGCACACTGAACTGCCAACTCCATCAAATACACGGCGCTCTACTTTAACAATCCACAGACTGTATGGGCTGTAGTTGCTGCTGCAGGAGTGCGAGCTCTGCATCTGGACTGTTGTGAGAGTCTGCCCAGCTGCAAACACCAAACACTTAGTACTAGAGGCGGATTTATACTGGTGCACCAGCTCTATGCAGAGCCTACACCACAACCTACGGATGTCGCCTACACCATTGTGAGCATTTATACTTGTGCGTTGGTGTGTTCGTGTCACTCTGCAGTTACACCTCCAAAACACTAGTCGACGGTGGGGTTTACTGTGAAGTTTACTGTGAAGTTTAGTTGATTCAAAACACACATTAAACACACATTAAACATGCCTTAATAGAGACATTGTCAATTGCAAGTACACAAATCGGATTCACTATAACTCGCAGCATTCTCAGACAAACACTTGTCTTTCGCTGAACACATCTTGCACTGTCTATATTTATGCCCCTGGTTCTGGTTAATTTAAAAATTGATTAGTGGAGCTAAAAATAATTCTTAACCATCAGTGTGAGAAAACATGTAGGTACCTCCAATATTTGATGGTGAGTTAATATTTAACGATTGGTAAAATTCTAATTTGTTATAATCAATATTTTAGAGACTATGGTGTTATATAGTTGGTGACAGCTGTTATAAAACAAGGGAAGGGCTAGGTAAAATATAGTTTGTAAAGATTCCACTATTTGCTCAAGATTCGGGGTGTAACATGTCGGTAAAAAAGCACAGTGACATTGATGATAATATTGATTTATAACTGTAGGTTATTCACAATTTTGTTTATCCAGAAGGACAGTAATGCAATATGCAGTGTGTGCAGAGGAGACCAACAAAGTAAATTTACAGTCTGGACAATCAGGATGTGAAAGTGATAGACAGTTACCATATGAAGATTGGATCCGGGATGACGTCAATCAACTTCCAGGTGTCGGCAAACAGATGGACCTGGGCCACGTGACCCCCTCTCCACCATGGAGACCTGTGGAGAGGAGAAACTAAACAAACACACCAGAGGCAAAGCTCATGCACGCCATTCACACAGATAGGACGAAGACACAAACCCACAGAGGGAGAGACAGAGAACAGAGAAAATGGAGAAAGGCGAAAGAGATCTCCTGGAGGACGAAGACGTTCCAAAGTCACCCAAACTTAGGAGAGAGGAGTCTTTAAATCAAAACAGTAACAAAAGGTGAACTTTGATGAGGTCATGGTGCTCTTTCAGCATGTGTGGCACCTTGGTGAAGAGCACCAAGACAACTGTCCCTTGCCTACAGTCAAGTATAGTGGTGGCAGCATCATGGTTTGGGGCTGCATGAGTGCTGCCGGCTCTGGGGAGCTCGGTTCATTTAGGGAAACATGAATTCCAAGCAGAGCATGATCGCCCCCCTTCAGAAACTGAGCTGCAATGCAGTTTTCCAACATGATAATGACCCAAAACACACCTGGTAGATGACAACTGCCTTGCTGAGGAAGCTGAAGGTGAAGGTGATGGACTGGCCAAGTATGTATCCAGCCCTAAACTCACCTGTGCACCTGTGGGGCATCCTCAAGCTGAAGGTGGGGTAGCGCAAGGTGTCTTCACATCCATCTGCTCCATGATGTCATCATGGAGGAGTGGGAGAGGATTCCTGAAGCAACCTGTGAGCTCTGGTGAATTCCATGCCCAAAAGGGTTAAGGCAGTGCTAGATAATAATGGCTGGCCCACAAAATATTGACACTTTAGGCACAATTTGGACATGTTCACTGTGGGGTGTACTCACTTATGTTGCCAGCTGTTTGGATGTTGATGGCTGTGTTTTGAGTAATTTTCAGAGGAAGGTAAATCTATACTACTATACAAGCTGTATACTGACTACTTTAAGTTATATCAAAGTGTTATTTCTATAGTGTTGTCCCATGAAAAGATATAATGAAATATTTGCAAAAATGGGAGGGGTGTACTCACTTATGTGAGATACTGCATATGCCTGGGTCTGACGTTGCCTTGTGAGATAAGGCACAAGTATGACAAGTGGCATCAGTTTTAATTGCATTTGTTTGAAGTTGTCTCATGGATATGTAATGATTGTATACATGTTAAGTAGCATCACTGCAGTATAATTCCTTAAAATGTTTACTTATATTTCAGTGTTGGGTGCTGTTGTAACTGATCAGCACACTGGAAACCAGCAGGTGGGTCTACCAGCTCTGGTGTATTAATTTGCACTAGTCATAGTGACTAACTGGCAAGCCAATTTCCTTTTGTTGTGCTAAACTCAGCATTTGCCTACTGTGTTTCATTTGACAGGCCCTCAAATATTCATCCCTATCTCATAAGTTATCAGACTTTGATCCTGTGTCTGGTCGTCCCTGTGTCCACAGTTATCTCTTTATTTGAAAAGGTCTAGGCTATTTAATTGTTTAATATCATCACACTGTTATTTATATAAGCAGGGGATTTTAATACAAAGTTGTAACCACTGTATGTGAATGCGTGAATCGGTCAGATCTGCACTCCAGAGGAGAGCCTTCATTAGACTATGCAATATCGGCCACTACTGGATTTGTAAGTTAATGAACTGTAATTAAAGCTCTCTGTGCTTTAATTAGCTGTTATGAAACAACATGACCCTCTTCTATTTTATAATGCCTATTAATATTATAATAACGGTAACTGGTAATATGCAATGTATTACATTTTCAAAGTAACTTGCCCAACACTGTATGTCTTATTATATATTCAATATAATTACTTATATAATTAATATAAAATGCAGTGTAATACATATTAAGTATGATTCCTTATCTCTGGAACTACTTGAAACACACCTTGTTAAGTTTTAAGTCTCACCAAGGTCGACTCAGCACTTATCTGCAGCGTCCTCTCTCACACAGTGGTCCTGCAGCATCACTGCTCCTCCACCACCCAGTGCTCCTACAGCAGGTTACAAATATACAAGATTACATCTCTAATACTGTGATAGAATATATGTTTTAACAAATCTGAAAGAAAAAAAAAGATATTTCTTCTACATAAGCTGGATTCAGTTGCTGGCTGGCCAAGAAAAAGACAAAAAGACAAATCCTATATCCCAGAATCCTTGAAATCCTAAATCCTAGAATACTTTAAAGATTCTGGACCCTGCGACAAAGTGAACCCTCTTACTAGAGAGGATCTTTGTCTCACGGCTCGTTCCCGGCGGCAGAGCAGATTGAACCGTCTTTCTCAGAGGATCTTTGTCCGATGTCAGGCAGAGCAGCCTGACATCGGACAAAGATCCTCAGCCTGTCAGGCAAAGCAGCCTGTCAGGCAAAGCAGCCTGTCAGGCTGAGCAGCCAGACAGGCTGAGCAGCCAATCAGATCGCGAGCTAGAGCACAACCAATCAGCTCACCAGGCATCAATTCGAGCAGCATCGTTTGAAAGCCTAGCAAACAAGAGCTAGTTTTTGTGTTCAAATTATAGCTAACCAAGACTATAAACAGTTCTATAACATCACCTCAAGCATAACTCCTTGTTTGAAACATACAATTAGCCTACTTGTGAAACTGTTTAGTTCAGCTGCTTGAAAACTTCAACTGCAAGTTACTGCTAACATTAGCTTAGCTAGTTTGTTGATAAGGCACCAGCCTTCAAGGCTGATCGTAGAGATTAGTGCCTTGCAGGCTAGTCACTACAATCAGCCTTGAAGGCAGCTAACTGAATAATGAAAATTATAGAATATGAAATCATCTAACCAGCCTGCAAGGCACTAATCTCTACAATCAGCCTTTCAGGCTGGTGGCTTATCAACAAACAAACTAGCTAACGTTAGCCGTAACTTGCAGTTGAAGTTTTCAAGCAGCTGAACTAAACAGTTTCTTTAACAAAATATTCACAAGTAGGCTATTGTATTCCAAAGTAAATGCCCCGTGCACAGCACTCTCAGTCCTTGGTGCAGGTGATGGCAGGAGACATCAAGTAGATCAGAAAAGTCGATTCACCGCACACAAGGAGGCTGAATTGCTTCTTATCTTATTAAATCTTCCGAACAGTCTTCAAAACAACGCGTTTCGCCCATGGCTTTATCAGGTTTGTTACATAGTCCATTGCACAGGTGATTTTAAATAGGCTGCAGCTGTACTGAAGCCAATCAGCAAGATGAACAGCCTGCTGAGTCCACACCTGCTGAGTAGGCCTATACCATGTCCAATCCTGTCCAGGATTGAGGAAGAGGAAAGACAGTACTCCTTCCTCCCCTTTCACTGCTCCCTCACCCTCACCTTGATGTAGGGATTTAGACATTTATTATATGAAATCGTTGTTGTAATTTGAGTGAGATGTGATATATTTAACTGTTTGTACAGATTGTGTGTTGTTTAACACATGACCATACATGGTATAGGCCTACTCAGCAGGTGTGGACTCCGCAGGCTGTTCACCTTGCTGATTGGATTCAGTACAGCTGCAGCCTAGAAGATTTAATAAAATAAGAAGCAATTCAGCCTCCTTGTGTACGGTGAATCGACTTTTCTAGTCTAATTGTATGTTTCAAACAAGGAGTTATGCTTGAGGTTATGTTATAGAACTGTTTATAGTCTTGGTTAGCATTTGAGGGTGGTGCTTGTGCAGCCTGACAGGCTGAGCAGACACGGAGAGGCTCCAGGGTGAAGTTGCCTTTACCCATCGACTCCCAGGCTGCTCAGCCTGTGGCAGGCGGGTGAAGGCAACTTCACCCTGGAGCCTCTCCGTGTCCGCACTGGAAACACCGTCCGCTGGCGATTTGACAGTCACTACAAGCAGATTTATGGCCCTTTGTAAAAGTTTCTGTGCGGTACCTGTGTTGTACCTGAGCTAACTTAACGTTCATCATGTTAATGTTATCGTCCCCAGTCCTGAATATCTTGTAAGCTTTAGCACAGTTAGTTAACACATTTGTTATCAGCCCATGTGTTTACTGCTACAGAAAAAAATAAATCTTTGGTTTATTTGCATGACGTCGCCTCTCTGCTGTCTGCTTGCTAACGCCAAGTTAACGTTACCAGCAGCTCTGTGAGGCACAAACTAAGGCTACAGTTAGCAGTGTGCTGATGCTTGGCGGCATTTCTTAATCTTTTCTGTGAAACTAATGTGCTGTTAAACATTCATACATTATACGTTCGCACATATCTATTTTTAGGGGCAAATGCGAGTGAAATACTCGCACCGTAGTTACAGTAACATCACATTGGACTGACTACCAAAGCCAAGTGCAACACTATTACACTAAAATATGCTCCGTAGTGTAGATAATATCCTAAATTCAGCTCTACATTAACCTTAGTCCAACTGTGTAATGTAACTATGAGAAAATATATGAACAAAAATATAATGTGACACTTACGTTTTACATTTCCTCTTCTCTTTCGCCTGTAAACAAGTAAACGGCGAGACACTGCTAGCGACCAATCACAGTCGACGTTTAACCCCGCCCAGATTCGACTTTCAACCAATCACAATCGATGTTTAACCCCGCCCAGATTCGACTTTCAACCAATCACAATCAATGTTTAACCCCGCCCAGATTCGACTTTCAACCAATCACAATCGACGTTTAACCCCGTCCCTAATTGCAGGCTGCAGGCGGGTATGTCTCGACTGACTTGGCAGAGATGGCTGCCATCTTGTTTTTACATGGATTAGTGTATTGTGCTCTTACTACCACTAGATGGCACAAAAAAGTGTCCACGAATGAGGACAACAGGTCTAAGTTAAGTAGAATAAAGTACAAGGTGCAGCAAAACCAAAATGTGATGTCCACATATGAGGACACGGGGTCTCAGGAGGATATAACATAGGCCTACTCGTTGGTAGACATTTTAATTCTGAAATGGCAAAAATGGGGCATGACCGTTTATATTTTTAAAATTCATCAGAAGCACCTTAAAGTCTGACCTGACATGGATAGGGGGCAGATGAAGGGAAGCTAAAATGGCTTTAATAGTCAGATTTTCTAGTTTTAGCCTCAAGAACCATTTCAAGACTTTTGGTACTCGTCTAACACACTGCAGGCCTGACAACAAATCATTTCAAAAATGAAGTGTGCATGAAGCAAAGGCATGAATTAGGATCTTTGCATCAGCATCGCTAAGCAAAACAACAAACTTGGTCAGTCAACTACTTCACTCTATAAAGGTGAAACACAGCTCCTACAAACCTGTGCAGCTATACTCACCCAAAGATCAGCAATGTCAGCAGTGCATGGTTAACACACCATGGGGGCAGTGAGAGGACAAACCAAAAGGAAAGTGTATGCATGAGTCAGCTTTAGTGAGCTTAATCAGCTGACGACCCTCCCATGTCAACCAATCGCCTGCTGAGGTTGAGGACAGCCTCTAAACAGTGGGAGGAAGTGGAAAAACACTGTTCAGGTTATTAAAAGTTCTCTTAATGCTATTCAAAACACTCACATTTCCAACATAATTCTTTTTTAGTTTTGATTTAGAAGGGCTACAGAGATGACCTGTTATGGTTGAGACACACTCGATAGCAATATTATTCAATTAACTGATCATAAAATAGGAAGCTCACCAGTATTTGAGCAGCATTCCTGATTTTTTGGAAACCAGGAAGTGAGACAGGAGTCCTTGGGACATAGCTAGCCCTTTTTATGCCTGATTAAATGCTGCATTTGTAGAACTCTGACGGCGTTAACAAAAAAAGGACCAACATTTTCATTTAAAAAGAATATTTTAAAACAAAGACGATTATAACAGTAAAGTTTAACAGTAAAGTTTTAGGTTTTTAAGGATTTTAACACATTTTTTAAATGTTTAAAGTTGTGAATTCTTGTCTGGACCGAGGCTGTTTTTTGGCACAGGGCAAGTTTAGAAGTTAAAAAATGAAAACAGATCAAAATGTTTCATAAATCATATTCATTTCATATAAATAAAGCCTTTAAAAATAATATTTAATCCCAAAAACAGAATAAGTGTGTTGGTGAGTTATAAATCCAAGGCTATTTTCCCACTTCCATAATCTATCTTTATATTTAATTTCATATTATTTAGTGGTAAATAGATAAACCACTACAGTTATATTGTTGGTATTGGAGTTTGTTCTGTGGTCAGTAGATAAATATAGATAATGATACAATTTTCTTATTACATCACATCTAAAGACAAAGACATGACTTTGGTGTAATTCCTTAAGGTGAGGTACCCACTGGGCGAAACTCCTGTGATGTCACGGCCGCACTGTAAAGTGGACTTCAGCCTTCATGAGGCCTTCACAGTTTCACGATATGGTCATTAGCTATGAAAGTGTCAACACAGAGAGTGCCTGGTTACAACACTGAAAACAGCTCTGCTCCCATGCAGGCAAATTACTGTTAATCCCCTGAGCTGTGTGATCAGCCCATATGGTGTGCATGGGAGCCAGAGGGACAGTGTGCATATGTGTGTGTGTGTGTGTACTTATATATCTATCTTTGTGGGAACCAATTTGAGTTTTAGACCTTGAAGGTGAGGAGATTTTTGGAGAGTGTGGACTTTCAAAGGCCTGTTTGAGGGTTCAGACTGGGTGTAATGTTCAGGTTAGAATAAGGTGTAGATCAGGGGAATGCATTATATCAATGAGTGTCCTCACAAGGGCAGATGTACAGGGTTGTGTGTGTGTGTGTGTGCGTGCACGCATGTGTGTGTGATTAGGTTTCTGTGGCTGAGACAACTGATCTGTGAGCGAGGAGGCCAATTTGTGAAGAGAAAAGATAAAGTTATCTGAGCAGAGCTGAGTGTTACAACACTAACTGTGCTGCTCCAACAACACTGTTATAGTTTAGATACACACAGTCAGTGGGATTAATGCCATGTTAGCCGTGCATACCAGGGTTTTGGGTATTAATAATCAGACACTAGCCATTCGATTAAAATGTATTTGAAAATATTGTGAAGTTTGGTTGATTTAATGTGGAGGTCTTTGCTGTTACATCAACACTGAGACGTCATATCTCATGATAAATCACGGATAATTAAGTCAAAAGTTTGATTTGACCTCATATATTTTAAGCTATGCTAGAAGCACAGCTCTCGCAATGTCACTTACACGGTCCAACATATTCACTAGTGGATGGATTGCCATGAAATTTTATACACACAGTCATGATCTTCAGAGGACACATACGGACTTTGGTGATCCCCTGACTCTTCCTCCAGCTCCATAGTTACGGTTGATATTTTTGTTTTTGTCTCAACAAATAATACAATTACAAATGCATACATCCAATAGCTTATGACTTTCATGACGCAAGAAATTCAGATGGAGGGCAGGAAGTGATAAATTCATTTACTGCGTGAATTGAAAATAGAGGAAAATGAAGGGGTTGGCTGAACCTGCGAGCCCAGTCTCTCTCCAAAGTCGTCGAAATCTGCCGCTTGGGCAGGGACTTGCGGCATCAGAAACCAAAGAAAAACGGCGTCCTTTAACGTCAGTATGATACGCGGCCGGTTGCCGTTATAGTTTAATGACGCCTGGCAGCCTGTTGGATGAGTCCAACAACCACTGACTTTCACCTGGAAGAGCAGTGTTTGTGTCCCGTAAGATTCTAAAGCTAAACCCTGTTCTCTTTTTCCTAAACCTATCCACATAACGTTAAAACGTCAATTTGCGTTGTACTGAAGTAGTGCATTTATTTTCAAAGAGACTGTATGTAAATGGTACATTTCCTGTAAAAATGGAAGTGTATTTTGAAAACAGATGATGCATGTAACAGGCTGAAGTTGACACGGCGTCCCAGAACGTTGTATCTGGACGTGGACAGTCTATGACCAAACGTCAATATGTGACGAGGTTGGAGTGAGAATGTGTGTCGTTACAAATGACCTTGTCCTCCAGAGCTCCTAATTTAAAGTTACATGGTGAGCTGATGAGAGCATACAGGAGTCCAGTGGGCAATAACTATTTTGTGTGCAGTTGGGTCCACGACTGAAATGACTGCCATCTTGATTTTGGACAGGTTTGTAAATGTGCTTGAGTATAACTGTCCTCAATATTTCAAGTCCGTATATGGATGCACCGCTGTCAGGCTGATTTACTGGGTAACATTACTAGCTAACATTAGCTAACTTAAGCCACTATTTTGTACCCACTTGGTCAACCGTTCCCACAGGTCGGGTTAAACGCTGTTAAAAACCTGGATCGTGGCTAAAAACATGGAGAAGTTGTCACAGCACATTATAATTGTATCCAGCTCCAGGCATGTTTAACCGAAAGCTTTAACAGTAATGTTAGACATTAGTTGACTCCGCTCCTCCAGATTGAAGACGGAGGTTTTTGGTCTACATCAGAATATTGCGCCTTTATGCCGCCTCGCCGTTCTGTATAAAAGGTACGATTGCAGAATGGAGGGAGAGAGTTGTCTTGCCATTAACCCGGCAGCGGAGGTAGTAACAGCGCCAAATCAATGTCTATGTAAAAGGAACAGCTGATAGGACGGGTGTGACATTTTGACGTGTCATGAGTGCAACCCACCACAGGAGATTTGAAAAGAAGCTGTTAGCAGTAAGCAGCTAACTTGAGGAAGAAGGAACAGCAGCTGAAAATGTCTGCAAATTAGGAAAACAATGAGGTCTGAACTCCCTGAAATGCCATAATTATTGTATGGAAAGGGCTATCGATGCAAATAACAAGCATTTTTGCAGTGTCGGTAGTCGTTGCCTGCAGCTGCCTGCCCACCATCTGGACAGCACACCAATATATGATCTCATAGGAAAAGAAGCAATAACAAATATAGAAATATACACTCACTTATAAACTCTAATGAAAAATATTGTTACAAAAAATGGTCATTTTAAATTTGATTTTCATTCCTTTTTTGTTTTTTTATCCTTGCAGGTACATATAGCCAGGACGCTTCCCTTCTCCAACACACACACACACACACACACACACACACACCCACATACATTTCTTTGCCCCCAGGCGTTAACAAGCTCAGTGGCTCAAGGATAAGTGTTTCCTCAGAGGGAAGCGAGAGGAAAGATGGGGGTGGTGTCCACTGTAAACCTTTGGTTCTGGGTTACACTTATTCATTGGTTTAATTTTACTAAATTACACTACATTTTGTCCCTTATAGTACACTGTACCTTTTTAAATATCAGGTATGCAGTTGTTATTTTCTACCCTCATCTTTCTAAAACAGAATCTGAGAGTCAGTTTATCTGATAAGCCGATGGACTCGTGTCGAGGTCCTGACTACAAAAAACAAACAAAAAACACCTTCAACAAATATCAGCATTGGTCCACACCAACTCAATCTATGGGCTACACACTAACACCTCTTCTGTGTCCACACACACTTCATGACCACAGCACACAGCTCCCTCTAGTGGCTGTAGTGTGAAACCAGCACCTCTGTCAGATGGCCTTGTTTTAAGTGGGTCAAAGGTGTTTCTGACATAAATCCACTCCAACCATAATCTGCTCATTTAGCCTGGAAGTTCACAGATGGCATTTCACACTCAGTGACCTCTACTTGTTTTTCTGGCTATGTGCAGGACTGGTGATTAATATAGGAAATAGCACATTTTTAACTTTTGGTGTGTTGCTAATACTGCACAAATTACCAGATAAGGCATAGTTGAGGTTTATTGTTTTGTTTTTTTGTTTTTTTACATCACTAGTCAGTGTTATTATACCATCAGCTGGGTTACATACCATTATAAAGCTGCAGTTTATTTTATTTTGTTCAGGGTTCCAACACATTTTCATGGACAAAATTAAAGAAATGTCCATGACTTTTCAGGAAACCCACAATAAAAAATAAACAAATGTGTTTGCCCCACTTGCGCTGTGTCTTTCAAACATATCAGATTCAAACATATTTTCAGCTTGTGGGTATACACGAAGGAAGAGACAGAATGCAGGAGAAACAAAATATTGTCACACCGATGCATATTAGAGCTACTGTACTTATGTTGATTAGATTACTGCAACAATCTCTTTACACACAACAAAACTCCACGGCTTATCCAACACTTGGAGTGATTTTTACTAATTCCTTGACTTTTTCCAGGCCTAGAGGATGTGATTGGGAAATTCCATGACTTTTCCAGGTTTTTAATGACTGTGGGAACCCTTTATAATATCTATTTTGTTTTATCTAATAATTCAGATTTGCCACGTCTCATTAAGCCATTTAAATGCTACAACTTAAAGCTGCAGTAATTAATATTTTTAATATTGTTCCATTAACCAATGGGTGACTTCACTGTGTGTACTCAAAAAGGTGTCACTTGTTGTGATGAACCCACAGAGAATTATCATCCAAGAGTTCCACTCAACAATATGAGGCTTTTGGTTTTAAATTTTCAGTCCACAACTATGTTCCAATTAACCTCATTTCAACAGGCAGCTCTGATGAAAGGTATACTTCACCCACAAAACAACCATATATATATATATTTATAAATTACTCACCTTCACTTACGTTGAATTCGTGAAGAATATCTTGTTTTCCTCGCATGCATACACAGTCAGTACGTTTACATGCACAGCTTAATCGAGCTATGCTCAAAATTCGATTTTGGCGTCTAATCGGATTTCGGTTTCCGGTTGTCCTATTACGTCACTTAATAATAAACAACTGGAGTCAGGTGGCAGACCGGCATTTTCGAACAACAGCAAGATGGATAATCGTACAGCTTTGTTCATCTTGTACGTATTGTACGCGTTACTGATTGTGCAGATAAGGTGCACGCTATCCCTCGTGGTCATGGTGATTTCGAGAGGCAGACAAGAACGTTGTATGCTGTTGGAGGGCTACAACAATAGCATGTCTTGTCTGTTCCGGGGTCATACGCCAGTGCAGGGTGTGTGGAGCATGCACACATGCATTGTCTAATTTAACTCCGATTAAGGCGTATACATGCCGGAGAAAATCGAATTCCAGTCGCATTATCTGGGAGTTGGAGAACTCCGATATTAGTCGGAGTACCGCGTTTACATGCACTTCAGTTGTCCAGTTATAGTTGGATTAAGGCAATAATTCGTTTTTTTTCAAGTGTCATGTAAACGTACTGAGTGAACGAAGAATCCAAAAAGGCGAACATTCTTGATGAACTGAAGTTGTAGGGGTCTGTGTTTAACAACGGCAAAACTATATCAAAACATCTGTTTACAAGCTCTAACACAACTCATGCAGTGTAATCCAAAAGTAATTTGTCGTGTGCTCAGTACTGCTCAGCATTTTGCTAAAATCTTACTATTTAAAACACGGAATAAACAGATAAGTAACGCCCCTGCGCACTTCAATGGAATACACAAGCACCTTGAGTTAGAATACACCTGGCTACCTGTGTGTGCTACTCATGTAGAAGTTTTGATATGGTTTGACCCCCTTTACTTCAATTAACCAAGAATGTTTGCCGTTTTTGGATTCTTTGTTCACCATTGAGGCAGGCGAGAAATAACAACATAACACAGGGAGAGAAACTGATATACAAATGGTCATTTGATGGACGAAAAAATCCTTTCACAAAGTGTACAATATCTGCTCAGTAGCAAATACCAAACAAAATTAAGGTGAACATAATGGAGCATTTAGCCACTAAAGAGCCAGATATTTCTCTCAGGAGGTGGTTGAGACCAAAAACAGAGCTAAAAGGAGAGCAAATACAGGAATTAAACTCCATCATGAGGCCAGAAACATGACTGTACAAATGTTATTGTTGCTTCGTGTCTGCTGGATATATTCGCAGGTAACCATTTAAAACCATGTCAAATGTTGTGTTAACAGTTTGTTCTGCTGCCCCCAGGTGGCCAAAAAACCCCCAATTAATATTACTTTTAACAAGCTCAAAGTGATCGATAGTTTGTGTTTAATTTATTGTAGTCTTGAAACAAATTGTCTCTGAATTAGCTGTGTTTTTATTTATATTTCATATTTTTACCTCATAAACTCCTCCCAAACTTTTATTTGGCTGGCTGGATACATAATGGTTAAATAAAGTAATAAACACATGATGCAGAGTAAGTTAACATATAATTTTATTCATTCATATACTCTTGAACTGACTTACATGTCAAGTCAGCAACATTATTGCTGGGAAAGAATTGTTGATGCATTTTTATACAGCAGCTTTGGTAAGTCTGGCTTTCCCACAGTCCTCATCATTGGCGGTAGCTCATGATAGTCCCCCTGGGGCATCCATTTTGTAGGTCTCAAATGGCTGAAGAGAACAATTCAACAACCACAGCCACAAACTTTCTTGCAGTGTGGGCATTGATGTGAGGTGCTGGAAGTGGAATATGGAGAGTCTTTTTGGTGGGGACTCTTCTTTTGCTGCTGCTCAACTCTGGCAGCATTTCGGAGATTGTCTTTATGGAATGTGGCTCCTTCATGTAAACTGTTCATGGGGTTCTGTTTTTAGCATAATCTGTCCAGATAGTTTGATCTGTTTATGTGATTTTTGAGGCTGATCAAAATGTTGTTCTTGAAATGCCTTTTCTGACCTTGGGATGTTTGTTGGCCAACATTTAGTTGTGAGTTATAGGACAGTTTCTGGAGGCGTGTGTCCGATATTACATGGCCTGTCCATCTTGTCTGGTGTCAAATAATGTCGGTGGCAATTCTGTCAATGGTTGCTTCCTAATGAACACTGACATTAGTGCGCTTCTCCTTCCAGCTGATGCGCAAGAGTTTTTGTAGGCATCTCTGGTGGTAGGACTTAATGTCTCTCACGACTCTTATATGCTTACTCCAGATGTCACCGTATAAAAGAGTGGGCAAGATAACTGCTTTGTAGACCTTTACAAGCAAGTCAGAGCTTTCAAATACTCTTCTATGGAGCTTTGCAACAGCCCCACTGGCACAGCAGATGTGCTGGTGTACCTCATGGCCAATGTCTGCCCATGAGAAGAGGTGACTTCCAAGGTAGAGGACCTGGTCCACATTTTTTCTTTTCTTTTTTTTTTTTTTTTTTTTACAGAGATCCCATGACTGGGAGGCAAGGAAAACCCTTTACTATGTTGGCTTTGCTTTTTTACACAGAACCAAAAAATGCAAGCATAATGCAGCCCCACTCTATGATTTTAGAAAGCATTCCAGGGTTCTGCTGTTACTACCTTTGCTGCCGGCTTAAAGGCCAGACAACTCCTTCCCCGCATTCTGAGACTGAATGGCAATGCGCAATAATGGAGCAACATTCCCACCTTGAACAGGTGGTGTAAAAGGAGCTACTGTCGCTTGGTATTGTTGGCGGGATGCAGAGGAGTCTGGTGGGAGTGCACTGAAGATCTTTAATTGTGTGGACTATAATGATGTTATCGTCTGCATACTGCAGCACACGATGGATATGTGAAAGATCTTGGTCTCAAAAGAGCTGAGCAGCTTGCCATCTGATTTATAGATGATCTGGACACAGGGGGGAACTGTGATAGGTGAGGAAAAGGCTATGGGCAATGATGCGTCCTTGTTTAATGGCAATATCTACCTTGAAAGGTTTGGTCTCTGTGCCATGACATGCTGACGTGAAGGAGCCTCAGAATCCTAATGGAGTTTCTGGACATCCACACTTTGACAGGAATGTCCAGAGGGCCTGACGGTTCACAGAGTCGAATGCTTAGGTAAGGTCGATGGAGGCCAGTTCTATTGGTTGGTTTTGTTTCCTTTCATTTTTTTGTAACTGTCTAGCTTGAAGGATCAGGTCAGTTGTACCACAGGCAGGACGGAAACTGCACTATGATTCAGGGACGACTTCTTCTGATAATGGGAGGAGTCTTATGAAAGAAATGTGGGCATTAATCTTCCCAGTTGTGGACAGGAGTGAGACGCCACTGTAGTTTCCACACTCTGTCATGCCTCACTTTTTACAAAGGATGACATCTCTGAGGTCTGTGGGTATCGCCCTCTCATGCCAGATCTTCATGGTGAGTTATTTAAATCCTAATCATTCTCTGAATTGACTTGGATGTAAAATCAGCAGCATTATTGCTGAAAGAAGTCTTGTTGATGCATTTTTATACAGCTGCTTTGGTATGTCTGGCTTTCCCACAGTACAGTTACATTCACTGTGCTGTCCATAAATACTGTACAAAAATAATATGTGCTCTGACATAAAACATCCTCACTCCAGTAGTGGATTTCCACTGTTCTAAGAGGAAACCATAAGGCTTTGTTCAATGACATATACAGTATGCACTTTCAGTTACTGGCATTATGTTAAATAGAATAAATTAGGTCTTGCAGTTGCTATGTCAGGCAAATCTCTGCAATGTCATCACACAGTAATGTCCTTAAGGTTAATAGTCCATGTTCAAAGTACATTAAAAAAGAAAAAAAAAATCCACTCAAGTGGGTGTAGATTCAGGTCTAGGCACAGCTGTAAAATGTCTTTTCTTAGAGTGAAGGTGGTCTTCTTGATGTCCAAAAAGGCATTTTAATTGGACTAACAGCTGCCTCTTGAGCTGAATTTCCACACCCTTTTAACAGTATTTTCCCAGTGTCACTTAAGTTCCATTCAACTTATGAGCTCAGCTTGACATCCTTTAGTTTGAATGTGCTTTCACATCCACCCTTTTCTCAAAAACACACTGAGTGGAAGGTCAGATGGCGTTTTGTTCTCTTTGTGCTCCATATTCACAGTCTGTAATGGCAGGACTCTCTCCACCAGGAGGAGCTCCCTTGCAGCAGGCAGTGTCTGACTCCATTCTTGAGAGCAGTTCAGTGCAGCTTGTCAACTCCTCCACGGCGTCAGAGTCGACACGTCTGATATTTGCTGTGTGGGGTGGGGGCCAGCTCGTAGAAGAGGACGTAGGCGTTGCTGCTGCGAACCTGACTGGAGGACACTGGACTCACCCTGCACAGGACACACAGTACATACTGTAGTTAGTACACAAAATATCACAGAGCATTTTTCTCTGATAACAACCACAGGCACACACAGGCACTTACGTGCATACACCTAATGTGCACATTTGCCAAAGATTTGACACCTGTATGCAGCTAGAATGAGGTCATTTCCATTTGACAGCAGCTGCAGTCAATACAATTCAACTGCACAGCTTTCTGCCAATCTGATAAGAGTAACATGATGATATACAAGTAGATGTGAGAGGTGATACCTGGCGTCGTTGTAGTTGTACCACTCTCCCAGCGCCGGGTTCTTGCAGTAGGCTGTGTAATGGCCTCCCAAAGCGTTTCCCGTGTGGTTGGATACTGCGTACAGGTTATACACAGCACGCTCTGCAGGGAGACACAACACTGTCAGTCAACAAGACTGCAAACCTTACTCATCAGATCCAGCCGACCTTGGATGAAGCATGAAATGTCCTCCTCTGGTGACAGCGTGCGTCACCTTCGGCGAATACTTACCGCCACTCTCTGAGGCGAACTCCCGCAGGTCCAGCTCTTTGAGAGGGAAGTTGACGTACGTGGAGAGTTTGCTGGTTCGGATGTTGGAGTCTGAAAAACGCTTCAGGTCTGAGAGGAACACGGAGTCAAGGAGTCGACAGAAGCTCAAAATAACATTAATGTGCTTTAAGTGACATCACTAAGAAGCGATGACACATTTTAAGAGTCTGGAGAAGACAAATTTCAATGGTAGTGAGTTTTGATTTTCTTTTAGAACATTTTTTGGTACATTTTTATGTCAAAATCTTCTCTGTCGAGCACAACATACTGTATCCACCCCATCATGCAAAAACCATGGGAATTTAATTTTTAAGTTAAATCTTTTTGTATAAAACATAATTTTTTGATTTCGCTGCATGCTAGGCGTGGTTTTAGCTTTGACCACAGAGAGAATTTTGGCAAATTACTTTGAATCTTTTCACCCTGTCACAGGCTGATCTCTGGACATAATAGGTAAAAACTAGAAATACCGCCTTGCAGTTGTACGCCTCTGTGAACCAGTCAAGTTACACTTTCATTTTACGTCCATGTCTGTGAAAACATGGACGCTTCACACACATCTTCCCACCGGCAGCACAGACGATCTATACAATCAGCACACTTTCAAGGTGGACACTAAAGATTAGTGTCACCAATTCAGTATCTGATCAAATGACCTTTGGATGTAAAATGTAATCACTTTATCGTTTTATCCTGTTGGACATTTGTGTGAAATTTTGTCATAAGTCGCGAATGAATTCTTGATGGCCAAAACATGTTTTATGAGGTCACAGAGACCTTCGACCTTTGACCACCAAAATCTAATCAGTTCATTCTTAAGTCCATGTGGACAATTGTGCCAAATTTGAGGAAACTCCCTCAAGGTGTTCTTGAGATATTGTGTTCACCAGACTGCGACAGGCGGAGTCACAGTGACCTTTGACCACCAAATTGTGATCAGTTCATCCGTGACTCAAAGTGAACATGTGGGCCAAATTTGACCAAGTTTACTCAAGGTGTTCTTAAGATATTGTGTTCACAGGAATGAGACCGATGAGGTCACAGTGACCGATGAGGTCACAGTGACCTTGTCCTTTGACCAACAAAATCTAATCAGTTCATTGTTGGGTCCAAGTGGATATTTGTGCCAAATTTAAGGCGTTCTTGAGATATCATGTTCATGAGATGGATAGGCAAACGAATGGATAACCTGAAAACATTACACCTCTGGCTACGGCTCTCGACAGCATGGAGGCATAAAAAAGTGCCTTATCTTGCAGGTCTAACGTATTCTTCATGCTATCAAAAAACACAGTTCTACATTTGGTTATGATAAAAAATCTTAGAAATCCAAGGTCCAACAGTTTCCATGGAATGACCCGCCTACACTTTATCTTATCAATATAACACTCAGCCATATATTTCTGGTGTATCACTGCTGTCACTTACATGTGTACGTTCATGCTGTAATCTTTAAACAAATGGCACAAAGCTGAGAGGAAAGGATACGAAGCACGAGGATCTGAGGGAACTTCTGAATGCTGAATCTTTTGGTGCATTTCCTTCTGGTTTTGCATCTGTTGCACGTCTGAGAGAGAAAGAGATAAAACCACGGAGAGGGCGGTGAGATAGTGCAGCTGTAAAACCCATATATCATCTTCACAAAGGAACGTGGAGGGGGTTGTGTTCAGCGAGGCCTCTTACCGGTCTCTCTTCTCCGTCCAACACATCTTCTTTTGTAAAGAGCCTCAAGCAGTCTTTGAGAGTCACTTCGCCTGTGCTCTTCTGTGGAGACACAGAACATGTCTGATCAGGAAACAGCTACATTATATTTATAGTACACTATATGTCACAGCATGACGACACTGGCCTTTTTGTCTGTTTACCATCAAAGTATGACATGGTAACCAAAAGTAACCCTTCTGAAATGGTACCTAGACCCTTATATGTGTGTGTTCTGACCTGTGCAACAGGTATGGATAGGTCCCAGAATGGATCAAACACAGTGGAGCGGAAGCCACAGACAGTGCAGGTCACAGAGCTCTTCAGCTGACCAACAAACAGATCTTAAGGCAGAATGAAGAGATGGAGAATTATATTTAATATGCACCCTAATTCAAGGATGGTTGAAGGTAATAAAGCAGCCAAACAAGGTAAATCTCTTACCCACTACTTTGCTGTCTTCTCTCTCCAAGTACATGTTCCACATCCGCTTTCCTTTTTCATCGTCCCTGTGAATGAAGTCAAACAAGTCAATTATTTTAAATAAAAATCCAATGAAAAGTTTTTCTCAGATGCAAGCCACTTTAAAAGGGACATTTTGAGTTTGAGTTGCAGAGTGTCAGACTTATCGGCCATAGAGATGTCTGCCTTCTCTTGAATACAATGGAATTAGATGGCGCTTGGCTTGTAGTGCTCAAAGTGCCAAATAAATACACTTGAAAAACTCAGCAACAGCAACGTCTCTTTCCAGAAATCATGACTCTGTAACTAGGGCTGGGCGATATGTCCTGAAAATTATATCACAATATTTTTATCGTATGAACTGTCCCTTTAAGACACCATAAAGTTCCTTTCTCAGGGTTGGAATTCCAGGTATTTCAGTATGAAAAGGACTATTATGAATATTTAACATACATGGGGTAATGGTTCCTCTGCGGAAAAGTATGAGGTTCAGAAATGGCCACTAACTGCAAAATCTTGAGTAATTAATTACGTTATAATTATAAATGATTACACAGCTTATTCCCACCTCTCAGGTATGCAGCTTGGTTTATTGGCAGAGGTCAGCGACAGGGCAGGTTATGGGTGACTTATTGGGAGCAGAGGTGAGAGGTGGGGTTAAGTGCTGACTTACGAGAGGTGGTCAAAGTCCTCGACAGACACCTTCGGTCGCACTGTCACTCTGTTCACCTCGTTATGGAGGCCGTCCAATAGGAAACGCAGGAACTCCTGGGCATCCTGCTGACTGCAGAGACAAAAGCTTGTTACTTTCTGTTAGTTGAAAAGCAAAACTTTTGCCTGCATGAGTTGAGAGGTGTCGGAGAAGACCCTGGGCCAACTATAGTAGAACAAAGAGCACACCGTCTGCTACACTTGCAATTATAAGAGATTTAGTGGGAACAATGTTTGGGTGCAGAGGCCTTTGTCATTTTAATCAGGTAAAGCACCCTGATCAAAATCTCTGTACCAAACCTTGTTACCAGTAAATCTCTTTTAATTGCAAGTGCAGGAGTTCTTTGTTCTACTTTGTTTACTCTGAAATCAGCTATAATTCTTGAACGAGACTGAATGAAACAATCTGCTTGCAGGCAGGAGGATGGGGAGGCTTACTTGCAGCCCACAAATTTGGGAGCGTATCTCTGGATCTGGCTCCTGAAGTCAGAGGGACTGATGGCCTCGTTGTTCACAGTCGTCCACAGGCTCTGAGTCAGCTTGGCAAACTCTGAGGTGAAGGAAAGACAGACAGAAAATGAGACCACGATAATGCAACACCAAAATTTAAAGGTAAAGATTTTACTGATAAAATGATGACACAGACTGGATCCTCTTACACGCAGAATTTCTTTCCTCAGAATCAGCGTTTTGCTCCAAAGTCACAAACAGGGTTTTCAGAGAATCTGTGGTCTTTAGCTTAAGATGCAAAGCTTTGACCTTGACCAGGGCATTTCTTTACATCAAACTGTGCCGCAAACCAGCCTGAACTCGTGGGAAATTTGTACTTATTTGTACGAAAATAAATGTTTCATCTCACCCTAACTTAAAATGATTATTTAAAAGGCATCAAAGGGCATACCTGCCTTCAGCTCAATGTCCACTTAACTACATCTCAAGGTCTTCATCAGCTAATGGAGCTGGCTCAGGTGTCATGGTGTAAGAGTGATGTAACACAGTTGAGGTAGGTCACCTGAGGACACCTGAGCCACTTCTGTGCACTGATAAAGAGTCAACTGAGACTGATTGATTGTGGTTGAAAGCTCTGGAACAGCTAAGAAGTGGGACCTTGAGTTGAGAATATTTTGTTGCATAAGTTAATTGCAAAAAACACTAAACTAAATAAAAACTAGCTGAGGTAACTTTTTTGTACGAATCACAGAGACACACAACATATGGCCTTTTGTACTGAGCTTTGGAAAAGTAGGATTTAATTAGGATATGCAAACACTGGAGTCAGTGACCTGTAAGAACATGCTGCACAAACACACCCTCTAAAAAGCCCTGCAGGAGGACAGTAGTCCCTTTCATTTTGTGCCAGCACAATTCTAATTCTGCTGAAACTTATAATCTCAGTTCTGTATGATCTGATTGCAGTTTTGTCACTTCGGTGTGGTCATTCTTCCCACGCCAAATGATGATGGTTTAGTCGTCATATTTTTAGCAGTGCAGCATAGCAACATGTAGTTTCAGGATTATAAAGTACATATAAACTGACAATATACAACCTACTGCCGAGCCATAAAGTGACTCATCACTGACAAGTCACGGCACAGTTTCACAGTATTCCTCGTTATGTTTACATGTGTTGTCACGTCTCTCCCCTACCTTCCATGAGAGCGGCGTTCGTCATGCAGTTGTTGTTGAGGTCTGTGCGATGGACGTTTCTCAGGCAGTAATCCCTCAGCTCGGGAGTGTTACTCAGGCATTGTAGGATGGAGTTCATGAAACACTGGAAATCGCATAAAACGCAAAAATTGATTAAATGAGGCTCCAGAATCAGCAGGTCAAAGTGCAGCATGCTGTACGATTACACCACAAAGTGAATAGAAAGCACTTACTGTGTTGCCCAGGTTCCTCAGTCCCACCAGGCCTTGAGGACCTTTGTGCTATTCAAATAGAAAGAGAGGAGATTTTTAGTTTACAGCTGCATTTTTGGGGAGTTAGAAATTAAAGAGATAACAAATGAAGGTGTCACACAGCACGACAAAGACCCAGCAGAAACATCTGACAGGCAGCTGGACAGTAGATAACAGAGTATAACAAATTCATTCAAGGATTAAAGTTCTTTATATTATGCAAGCTGTTCTCATGCACTGTTGGTTCAAAAATGAATGTACCAGAATTCATATGACCTATGTAATAATGAGCCAGTAGTTCGTATATAACCCACATAATCGGAAGGCTGTAACCACATGACCACTGCACTGACGGGTGTAAAGAAGAAAGTAGCACAAAAAACGAAAGTCTATCTAAGTAGGCAGGTTTGGGGTGGTGGATTAGTCAAACAGATATAGGACTTTTCCCCACGAGAACAGTGTTTGTGTCCTGAGTGAAACCAAGTGAACTTTGAATTGTTTTCAGGTATGTTATCACCATGTTTCTTTTCTTAAACCTAACCTACATAACTTTACTTGCCTAAACCTAACCTGAGTAACTTCACGACGCCATTCATAGGGCACTAATTGGTTAGATATCATATGAACCGTATGAGGACACATTAGATTATGTGAGCGTGCTGCAAATCTGAAGCTCAATATGTGCGTTAATCCTTTATATATCAACACTTTTAAAAACAACAAAAGTGTTGATACATGCTGCAAAAATAATATTGCAAACATCATCACAGGGGGCCCAAATGGGAACAAGTCATACAGTAGTCATACATACCATAAAATAACTAATATAGTCTTTCTGAGCTGTTGTTTTGTGAGTTAATACAATCATACCAACATGTCAAATGATTATGTAACGATGTCCTGATTCTAAAGAGACACATGAAGCCATTTTCTAAAAGTGTCCACACAGATATTTATTGTTCTTTCCCTCGTCAGTGCAGCCTGCTGTGGGCGCCAACAGATCAGCCTGCACACGCTCCCAGTATGATGTAACTACTGTATGATAGCAACCCTGTTACTTTCTTTAAGTGTGAAAAAGCCTCGAAGGACCGTCTGGCATTTATTCAATGCACACCATCTGATGGTCACATTGCTGGCAGCACTGTAGCTGTGGATATCAGCTACTCTTCCACATGCTCAGATGAAATACCACAGTGTGTCCTGACCAGCAGCCACCACTCACACCACAGTGACATCACACCGGGCATGTGACACAGACCTGGAGAGAAAAGCTCTACTGAGAATCTGCAGAACACAACGTGGTGTCGTGCTGTTTGTGTGAAGAGTTTCACATTGCTGCCTGAGTCAAGGATCAACGAGTTATACAACATATCTGGAGCCACCAGCAGCGAAGTGTTAATCATCTGTAGGGCTGACTGATGCAAAGCTCTGAAAGCCATCTGCTGATGGATGTATGACTGAGAAATTACAGAGCAATCTCAAGCATCTGGCTTTTTCTTAAACTCTAGCTCTTGTCAGAATAATGCCTTCAAACAGCATTTAGATTAACTCAGTCATATCTATCAAACCTTTATGGGTGTAATGGATCTGCAGTGGATAATGAGATTATCATTTTAGTTAGAAAATTTGACTTGTGGATCAAAAGATGTGGAGACACCAGGATTAAAACAAATTAAATGTAATTAAACATGTCACTGGGACTGCTTCATACTGAAATACTGTCACATACAGCCTGTTGCTGCCTAGGTATTTAACATGCTTTTACACTTCAACCAAATTCAGACTAGTTTTAACCTCCATGTCAAAAAACAAGTGTTAGGTTTCAGTACAGGAAAGTGCCAAAAGCCGCAGTTCCTCTAATGGCCACTAGAGGCTGGCTCCACGAGCAAGTCAATCCCCATAGGCTCAACTTACAGCAGAAAAAAAACGTGTTTACAGCCTGGTACAAAAAACGGTTTTGGTGTCTGTGACTAATTTCCATGTTAATGACAACTTTACGGGGATGAATTTTCATATATGTCACCTGTTTACATTTTATTACGGCTTAAAGTTACGCACAATTAAGAACGTGGCCGCTTTGTGTGACAGGTGGATGACAAGTCTCTTCCCAGGCAACAATGTTGGATAGCTAATGTAAGCATGGAGTATAGGCTTAGCCGTAGCTGCTGTTATTTCTGTGCTGTTTCATGTCGTGAAAGTTATTTTTAACATTCTGGTCACCTAAAAAAGTCTTGTTCAGCGTTTGGTTGAACTAAAAGACCCTTAAAGGAGTCAGACGTTCAGTTTTTTTTAAGTACATTTTGTTTGAATGGTTTTAAGCCTGTCTTCTGCTGGCTAAAATTAGCATTAGCATTATCACAGTTAATAGTAATAGACTGTGAATGCATTGTGCTAACCAAGCTAGCAGCTACTAGTGTTAGGGTTATCGCCACCCTCTTGTCCAAATACAGTCACTTCTGACTCCAAAAATCCAAGATGGTGACTTAAGGCTTTGAAACGGGAATCCACAGACCAATGGGTGACATCATGATGGCTACTATAAGAGTTTACTATATTATTTATTCTGATATTACGGCAGAGAAAGCAACAGTGGTGCCATCGCAGATATGCAGGCCCCTAAGTCAAGCTTGCTGCGACCATGGCGAGTATATTTCTCACACTAACATCTGCCGCTCATGTGAATAATTGTTGTTAATAGATAAATACCGTTGTTGACATTGTTTTCTTTAGCAACACTGGTATCTGAGTATCAACAGGTGACACTCTGGCTTGTGACCTGTAGCTCATCCTTAATGAGGGAACAAAGTAACAGTGCAACGTGATCACCCGGTGCCAGTCAGCACCGTCATGCATCAACGCCTCTGCTGACAGCTGAAGAGCTGCATGTGGAAATATCAGCGTTGAGGAACAGGCAACAGGCAACACACTGACAGAAGCATACATGGGGGCACAAATATGTACACTGAGCAGCACTGTCAGCTACCCGTAGATCATGGATATCTACTGCAATCTATTCAAAATGTCTGCTGTATCTGTTCATTTGGTATTTCTAGGAAGGAAAAAAAACATGTCTCTGCAGAAAAAGGTGTGTGTTTGCTTTTTATTTTCCAGTGTGCCTCTCCTGTGGCACTTTATCATAGCCAACGCATGATATCAGTGTAACCGCTGCCAGACTTTGAGATATGAGGTGTGATTTGCAGCTAAGCAAGCCACATACAGCCTCTTAAAGTAAATATGGACAGGTTTGTATATCCTATGTGTTATCAAGACTTTCAGTGGAGAGGTTTGATGCCTCGTGATGGCCGTCATGTTGTTCCAAAAGCTTTCCAACCCTGAAAATAGAACTGTGACAATATAAACTATCAACAGCACTCCTTGGCTGAAATCTCTGATTTTTTTTCTCCCCTTCTTCTTCTCTGCAGCATTTGAAGGTGACCATATGGTGTTGAGTCCCAATCTGCTGTGCTGCTCTTGTGAATACTGACCAGCGGGGCTCGGCACGCTCAGCAGGCGGCTCCTGATTTAAAAGACCCGTCCAGAAACCGAGGAAGTGATGCGTTCAGGTAATCTCCGCGCTCTGAGCAACAACGCTCTCAACTGGTTGGCATGACTTCAGAGAGAAAGGAGAGAACGCTATGTCCTCAACCAGCTTTGCATGCCTGCTCAAGGCCATAGGGCACGTGACGAAAAGGAAGCAACGCTCCTGCACACACATGGTGCCAGCCATGCCACTCCCTCAGAGACAGTATAAACATAAATCTCTGCTACATACCAGCAGGGCTGAGAGAGGTCCAAAGTGCCAGAGCCAAGCAGAAATATTAGTAATCTCCTGAAACTGTACAAACTATGCAGAGGTTAAGTTATGGAGTTCATTTTTATATCACTGCCAATGTTTATACAGCTTGAGAAGACACAGAAATGTTCTTGTCTCAGCTGACTGCTCCTTCACTCATTGAGCAGCTTCAGATTTTTAAGGAGAGGTGAGAAAAGTTTCCCCTGATGTACGAGATGTGCTAAAGTGATGTTGTCAATGCCTCAGTTATCATTGACTCACTAGATGAGCTGGTGACAGAGCCAGCTGGTGTCAGACAGACATTCATAACGTGCCATGAAAGCACGTTCAATTTTAACACAATAAAAAGAAGACAAGTGGGCAAACGAACAGATGTAGTGACAATCGTTCGTCAAATCTTGGCGATAATGCTCAGCTCGGTTGCAATTTGCCAAGCAGAAGAAGAAAAGCTGTCAAATCTTGTGACCGTCACAACGGCCATGTTTGATTTGAGACAACAATACCCTGCCAAAATTTGCGCACTACATGATTAAGCTAAATGCTAATATCAGCATGCTAGCATTAAAAATAGAAACACCAAGATGCTCATGTCCAGTAGGTTATCTTGTTATCTTGCTTTGAACCTTGGGATCACGTCTGGTGTCACACTGCCTGTTTCAACTGGTCAGAATCTTTGGTCTGAACTGGGCTTTACCTTCACTTTGACTTTTCAGAATATGAGCTGTTTGATAAGGTGTGAAGCCAAAATCTATTTCTGTTTGCAAGCAGAGGTTTGTGTGTTAAATGAGCCAAGTCGTAGGTGAGCAGGTATGTTCGGGCTGCAGGCCAGCGACTGAAGGGTGAGGCTAATTTGCATATTGCCTGATCTGCAAATACTAAGTTAGGTAAAGGAGTTATACCCAAGCCATTCTAAGGCATGAAGGGATGTTTTTTATGACAAAAAAAATGTGTTTTTAGATTCTGAGATACGTTTTCAGGGGTTTGATCAAAGCGTGGAGAGGAACTTTAACACAAAGAGCAGCTGGGAACTGCCCATTGGTTCGACATCCCATTGGTTCGACATCCCATTGTTCCGACCATATTAAACTCATTGTTCCGAAGTCCGTTCCGAAATCATCATGATGCCCTGTGGTTAAGGTCTGGTTAGGTTCAGGCACAAAAACCACTTGGTTAGGGTCAGGAAAAGATCATGGTGTGGGTTAAAATGAAAAAGAAAGTGACAAACACATAAGCCGTGAGCCTGCTCCGCCTCAAGCCGGTCGCGGTGCACCATACGCCCGCCGCGAGCCGTTCAGCACCGCGGACAGTCGGACTAATGGGATGTCGAACCAATGGGCTGTCGAACCAATGACATGGACCCGAGCAGCTGAGGCCAATGGGAACGCCATCAGCTGTGCAGAAAGTTGGTAGTAAAACCAAATATCATACACATTGATGGGCACAAATTGGCTACAGTTTGATAATCGCTCAATCTTTTAAATCATTTTTCAAGCAAATATGCCACATTATCCTGGCTTCAGCATCTAAAATATGAGGACTTGCTGCTTTTCTTGGTCTTAAATGATGGTAGACTGAATATTTTCGGATGACGGACTCTTGGTTGGACCAAACAAGCTATTTAACTACATCAGATTGGCCTATTGGGACATTGTGACGGGAACTTTTTCGTAGTTTCTGACATTTTATAGGCCAAAAAATAAGCTGATCAGCTATCAGATTTATTAATAACTCTTCTGGAGTTTCGATAACTGCGAAATCTGTAAAACAATTGGAGAAATATGAATGACATGCACCTATGTATATATGATTTATTAGTAATACTTTGCAAAGAATCTAAATAAAAATGTGTTCACAGAAAAGCTGACGATGGTGCCCGATGAAAGTCAGAGGGTCACCATCATCACCATGAATGTCTTAACCAAATTTCATGGCAATCTATCCCATAATTGTGGAGATATTTCAGTCTGGACCAAAGTGAGGACCAATCAGCATCACCAGGAAGCACTATAAACTACAGTTACACTGAGTGCTGCAATCATCCACTGTAAACACATGTGTGCACACCACTGAAGGACCAGTAACACCCCCTCAAGGACAAAGACTTGCAGCCTGTGACCTTAAACAAACTCAGTGCTGTAAACACTCCGGACACGAGCATGTGCTGGCTGAGTGTTACCAAAATGTACTGTGCTGATGATGAGGCGACAGTCTGGATACATTCCTTCTCCGCAGCGCTCCCTCCTGTGACGCAACTAACGTCACACTTGAGTTGTCACACTGGAAGCATCAGTTTCATGCCACTGCCTAGGTGTGTGTGTGTGTGTGCGTCCAGCCCCCATCCTTCGCCACTTAAGGGCAGATAAGGGCTTAAAGGTCAGTCAAACCTGGACCAGGCTCTCTATAGTGTTACATAAGAGGACAAAGTTTGTGCCGGGGGGTGATTTAAAGACTGTGATTACATAATTTTGTCTGAGAGGCTGCACACAAGTGTCTGCACTGTATTTCATGGGGGCTATTTTTTTCTCTGCTTAAGCACTGCTGCAATATTTTTTAATATGAGTAACTGCTTATAGTTTTACTGCCATATTTGCACAGATATACCCTGAAATATTGGTCAGCATGCTATTTTATTAAAAACAAAACTTACAGGCACATGACACAAACTTTCACTTTCCTCTTCTTAAAGGGGAACACCACCCAGATTAGGACTTTCAATATGTTGTTTCCAGGGCTTAGGAACATTCAGTAAATATTTGTGAACATGCATCTCTTAAGTCTCAGACGTATCTGTATATAACATTTTTCTCAATTTATTGTCTTCGGAGCAGTTTGATATTTCAGATTTTTATCAGTTTTTGGATTTTGGGGAGAGTTGGTTATATTTAGTGATATTTTTGAACTTTTTTAGACTATAGAAATAACATATTTGATTTTAATCGTCCCCCTTTAAGGAACGAAGGTTTAAATATCTGAGTTAAATACATATTTAAGAAAACAATACCACTGTAAATGTTCAGACTGGGTGTTCATACTTGTCAGCTAAATAATGCCCTCCTGAAAACTACTTTCCTCTCGAGGGTGCAGGGCCCAGACCCTCTCCTCAAGGCTGAGCCACCTTACAATAAAACAGGCTGCTGGTATGACACACACAAGTACATATGAACTTTACAAACTCTGCACACCCAGAAAAAAAACATGCATTAAAAAGTTCCCAAATGAAAAGGTGTGAGGAAGAGGAGGATGCTGTGAGACAGGTGAGGCAGACAGGAGCAGGGGTGCAGGGGTGCAGCGGCGGGGGACTCACCTTGGCCTGGTTGATGATCAGACCCATGAACGTGGACACCAGTTTGGACCGGGACAACGACGGACTCTTCCGCCGCAGCTCGGGCTTGTCTGTGGGGAGAGCGGCCGGCTCCTCCGGTACCGTCACCGTGTACGAGTGTCGCAGAGAAGGCATGGCAGCGCTGTTGAATGTTGTGTCCGACACCGGGACGGTAGTGTGATCCAATGCAGTTGGACACAGTGAGATCCTGCTGACAGGCTCAAGTCACTAATCAATTAGTAATCGATCGATAGGCAGTCAGGCCGTGTGTCGTCCTGCTGTGTGTGCGGGTTGTGGGTGTCTCTGTCTCTGTCCCGCACCTGTGCACTACCTGTCTGTGCTGGAGGAAAACACACGCAGTTGTGTGTGTGTTGGAGTTTTTACTGCGTGTTATAAACACCCCCCTCCCACCCTGTGAGGACCGGCGCTGCCTTCAAGGGCTGTGGGAAATATCATAACTGCTCTTGGTGCATTGACAGGAACAAAGAAGATGTGGAAAGGTATATGTAGAGGAAGTATAGATTGTTTATTTAACCCGTTCACAGCCAAATTATGTTCGAAAACAATATAGTACTGGTAGATTTCTACTCCAAATGCAATCATAAATCAATCACGAAAATAATTTATTATTATCATTATTGTTATTATTATTAAATAATTAAATGAATCAATAAAAAAGTGATGCTTTAAAACACATCATGGGGGTTGTTCTGCATGGAGCAGCAGGTGGTGGCCTCCATCAGTGAGACCCCCTTTTTATTTATTTATGTCTAACTTTTGTTATTTTTTAATACTTTAATTTATCTATTCATTTTTTATATTTTTATATTTTTTTAATTTATTCATTTATTCAATTATTTATTTATTTTACATTATGTTTAACTTTTGTGACTTGTATGTATTGAATGTATTGATTTATTTGTGACGTTTTAAAAATGTATTTATTTTTAATTCTGTGATATTTAAAAAATTTTTTATTTATTTTTAATTTTGGGTTTTTTAAAAAAAATGTATTTATTTTTAATTTTGGGATTTTTAAAAAAAAATGTATTTATTTTTAATTTTGGGTTTTTTTCTTTTAAAAATGTATTTATTAAATTATTTTTTTTACTGTTGTTATTCTTAATTTTATTTATTTATTGAATTATTTGTTTATTTCACATTATGTTTAACTTTTGTGACTTAAAAAAATATATATCTATTTATTTTCTTCTGTGATTTTTCAAAAATGTATTTATTTATTTTTCTCTTTTCTTTCTCTAACATTATTTTACTTAATCTATTTACAACCCAGACTCTTCTCCTTTCGCTTGTTCCAACTTATTTACCCTTTTTACTGCTTCATCAACACAAACACAAACACAAACACTCAAAACGCCACTCAATGCTGTCGCCATACGTTATGCCAATATGCCTGTGTTTGTCTTTTCTGTCAGTTGTTTGTTACACCTGTCTTGTCTCCCACATTGTTCCTGTCATGTCTTTCACCTGCTTTATGCCTGCATCACTTATTACAAAAAAACATGCATCACGTTTCTATTTTGTGATAGATTCATCATCACAACTCAAAATATTCTTAATTTCTGAAGCATCTCCACAAAACAGTATGTTAAACCTCCTGAGATGAATATTCCGTGAACACAATCAATGAGATGCCTTATCAGCTGATTGAATCATAGGAGAATCAAATCAGAACAGTATTTCCCCTGATTCATTTCTTATCATGCATCTTTTCCAATGAATGATATATATTTTTTAATCCTGAGTAAAAAGCTATAAATCTTTTTATATTATTTTTGACATGTATCAGTAATATAACACCTCATATTTACTTTAAACGCAGTTTAAACACACATAATGTACTTTAACAATATGATTTATAGACAAACAAACCTTGAGGTCCTCCTTACCTCATGGTCGGCCATGTTTGTTCAGAAAAGGGGGCGTGGCTATACTGCAGTCCACTTTTGATGATGTAGTACACTGTGATTGGCTCATAAACATCGCATTAGATAAGTCTGTGGGTGTGTTCTGAATGCTGACTTTTTCTATTTACTTTTAGTAGGTGCTGCAGCTGCCTTTAAAAATTATGCAATATACACACAGACCTACTTTCTCATAAAATTACACCCTGAACTTTGACCCTCTTGCTTTTATATCCATTACCTTGCAGATAAAACAAACGCCCCTTACAGAGTTCACCAGACACGGAGATCAACCCAGAGAGCTCTGCTGTTGTTACTTTGCAATGTATGTAGTTTAACTTTTAAGTTATTACTGTACAGACTGTAGATTCTAACAGATTTGTGACAGTGAGGTTTTCTGTCCTTGTTATTTTCATAGTTACGTCCTTTTGTTGTTTGTGATATTTATGATTATTTTGTTTACTTACAATCAATATTTCTATTATTACTATTCGACTGATCATCAGTTGCTTGAATGCACTGTCATCCATCACTGCGGCTTCTGACAGAGGTCAAGCTATCATCTGAGCCAGGTGTTTCCCATGATGCCTTGGGTCTTGCAATCGAGGGAGAGCAACTGCGGCGTCTGGCTCTAATTCTGAATCTTTCCGAATCTTCTCGCTCTTGCTAGATTATCGCTGTCCACATTTGTATGACGTCAGAGCAAGTCGGGATGATGTCAGACACAAAACTAACCAGCATGCATTGTGCAGGGATGGCCGCTGATCCAATCTGCGCAGGCCTGGCTCATCTCGGACAAGCCTGATGTGACGAATCTTCCGCTGCGCAGAGGATTATGGATCAGAATAGCCAGAAAAGCATGCTGGCTTGGATGTGGTAGAACATCCTGGTATTATTGGCATACTGCATTTGACCTACGATGTATTGGGCCATACTAAATCTTTTTATGGCATACTATATAGTACGGTAGTATGGGTATTAGAACACACAAAGTTTTGTCTTTGGTTGATTCAAATTTATACTTGTACCTGTAGGACAATAGTTTTTAAGCACTTCTACTCTGATTGTTTGACATTTGTCTAGTTTTGCAGTAAAAAGATTCGGTATGGTCTTTTCCCTCTGAAGTTTAGTGTCAAGGGCACAAGTGTAGAGTTCAGGTTTACTCACCTCATCATTCAGCATGAAAGTGCTGATAATGGAGAAACAGAATAGGAAGTGTTTTAGCTGAGAGACCACATGAGCATTATTATCAGTGTGTTCTTTAAGGATGTATTAATGTCTCCAGCTACAGCACCAAAATGAGCAGAAGGAAATGTATCACAGTTTGCAGTTTTATAATCCACTCAACAAAGGATATTAACATTTCACTGACAATATGGTGTTAAGAACAAGGTGCAGTAAGCCTGGTCCTCTCTGGAATGAAATCTATTGTGTCGCTATCACTGAATGTGTGGGTGGTTTTTTAAAAAGGGTATAAAAATAGAAAGCATTGGCAGAAAATTAAAGCTCTCATCAGGTTTGTTCAAACCTCAGCCCCGTGCAGAGGGACATGCTGACCTTGACTTTGATCCTTAGACTGTGGTTCTGTCTTGACACAGAAACTGAGTCTGATAAGAAGCTTGATAGCCGGCCTTGTAAACATTTTACAGGTCCTCAGAAATGACTGAGTCCAGTGCTTTCAGAGTCATGTAACACTCCATACTAAGCTGATGAATCAGACGTTATACCTATGTATAGAAGCGTACATGAGGAGGGGTGAAACCACACAATATGTCTTGAAAAGAGCAGAAACCTTGTCGATTACATCTCGATTTCTCTTATGTAAAATGGGAATTCTGGCTTGATTGTGGCTCTAGAAGAAAAATCATTGTGTCACCAATAAAATTAGGGTCTATCCTCTGGAGATTGGGAATACTAACATTAAATTTCATGGCAATCTGACCAGTAACCGATAAGTAGGGCATAACATTTAAACATGCAATCCCATTCACACCCGACTGCCACACCATGACATAACTACAGTGTACACAGTGCGTCATTGAGGAAACACCTAAGCTATAGTCGGACAAACCCATCAGGATCACTGGGTGAGGGATTCCCTCTCTATAAACCCCATAATTAATCACCCACATGCACAGAGGAAGAATGTCACTAGCTAACTTCAACACATTCCTCTCGCTGCAGGTTGGTACTGTTTGTTCTACAGCAAAGATTATTTTGTAAGATCACATTCCACATCTGTCACGTCAGGAAGAACTTGTTCGGGAGCACGCAGTGCCTGTATTGTGGCAGCGAGCTGCTGACAAAGCTTGACATTTTGTTCAACCACGCAATGAGGCTAAGGACAGATGGTCAGGAGCTGGTTATTGTCCCATACAACATGTGGGTCTCTGGTCAACCACACTAGCTGAATGCTAAATGTGAGCATGCTAACATGCTGATGTTTTGGAGGTGTAATGTTTACCTCAGTCATCATGTTCGTGTGTTACCATGCTAACCTTTGCCATTGACCACTAAACAAAAAGCAGGGACAAATGTTGATAGGACTGCTCTTGTATAGCACCCTTCTAGTCTTCCAACCACTCAAAGCGCTTTTACACGTCACATTCACCCATTCATACGCACATTCACACACTAGTGGCCGAGGCTGGCATGCATGGTGCCACCTGCTACTCAGTGACAAATCACACGCTCTCAGGGTTCTTTCAGACCTAGAGTTGTCTTACTTTGGTCTGAATCAGGGACTTATTTTGTTACAAAGTTGTATAATTGCCTAGAGTTGGTTCATGTTCTCACGGCAGCATTTACAGGAGGACCAGATCAAATGCCTTGAGTGAGAAAGCTGCTCTTGATTGGTCAGAGATCAAATGCCTTGAGTGAGAAAGCTGCTCTTGATTGGTCAGAATTTCCATGTGGGAATAATCCAGTAAGTAAACAAATCGTTGAAGAAGAGTACACTTGCAAGATAAATGTGACACTTTCTAATGTCACAATGGAGGGACAACTACGCAGGTTGATTTTAGCGCTGCTCATCGTGGACTATATTGCTGTCATTGTTCATTTTAGTCAAACCATACAGTTTGAAAACGAGGCGCGGCTCCAACTAGAAAACAATGTTTTGATGCATTGGATGTGCTGAATGTGCATATTAAGGCAGTACAGGAGGAGGTGCACATTAATAATCCTCCAGGACTGTAACATGCTCATGTTTAACCTAAACAATGTGTCATGTGACTGCAGCTGGTTCAGATCCAGGTCGGAACACCTTCTCACCACAAATGAACTGCACCAGAGTTCATTTGTAACTGGACCAAGACCACCTCTTCAAGAAGGTCTCGGTCCGGTTGTTTTGTTGCGCACCCGAGTGTGATTGCTGTGTTCACACCTGCCCAAACAAACTGCCCTTAGGGGGCAAACGAACTTGAGTTCCATTTAACCAAGCCAAACAGGGCAGGTGAAGTTTGGACACTCAAAATTGCCCAGTGTCCTACGATATTTCAAAATCGGCAGATGAATGTTTTTAAATGACCTCTGTGGCCTTTTGTTTTAACACCTCTCTAAAACAAACTTGACTGAATCATTAATCATTAATAAGTGATATCAATAAACTTAACAAAAGTGACATTTAGGGGGGATTGAACTCAATGACAGAGATATGATCAAGATAACAGCCATGTGCCACACACGTTGATAAGAGCTGTTGTTAATAATCACCTCTGAGTGCCATGTTATGTAACGAGCCGAGAGTACATGCATGCAATGACCATTAATCATCTCACAGACACACAGGTTCCAAGTTGCTACTATTTGTGTGAGAGAAAATCTCTGTGAAAGCACTCCACCAAATAATTACAGTGATGACAACTTTTAACACTTTTTCCATTGTAAAAAAGCCAATCCCTTTTTGTTCAAACATGCAAATCTGCGAGTCCACTTTGCTCCTCCGCCCTCAGTCGGGGTGAGGCAAGGTTGCACACATACACGTCAGTGAGGGAATACCTTAAGCAGCATTAATGACTGCACAAACAGGGAACCCTTTTCTATAAACTACACCTTCCCTAAACTTTACAGTGAGTCACCCACTTAGCTGCCTATATAAAGAACAGTGAATCATGCTCGTGATGACGAACACCAGCAGCATGACGACATAACAGATGCATTGAAACCACTCTTTGAGAGTGGTTTGAGCAGCACAGCTAATTACAGTAATAATCTATGTTAACTAATAATTGTTGCAGTCTTATTGTGAAAAAACATGCTTCAGTAGATACAGGTATGTAGGTAGGTACTGCAGGGCTACCTCGCTGCCCTGCTCAAGGTTACCAGTGACCTATTAATGGCTGCTGTTGACGGCATGTGCTCTGTCCTTGTGCTCCTGGACCTTAGTGCAGCCTCCTTAGATACAGTCGATCACAGCATCCTGTTTGACAGACTGAGGCACTGCGTGGCGAAATCCGTCACAGCGTTAGAACGTTTTTCATCTTCTCTGACTAACAGGAGGTTTTGTGTCTCTGTAAATGACCATTTCATTTTCTTCTCTTAAGTATGGTGTGCTGAGCTGAAAGGGGAAGCTTTCGATTAACTGGTCCATCTACATCCCAACCCTCACCTAAGGTCATGAGTTCTGGGTAGTGACCGAAAGAATGAGATCACCCATACAAGCGGCCGAAATGAGTTTCCTCCATGGGGTGTCTGGGCTCAACCTTAGACATAGGGTGAGGAGCTCAGACATCCAGAGGGAGCTCAGAGTAGAGACGCTACTTGTGTCGAAAGGGGCCAGTTGAGGTGGTTCGAGCAGCTGATCAGGATCCTCCTGGGCGCCTCCCATTAGAGGTGTTGCGGGCATGTTCTACTGGTAGGAGGCCCCGGGGCAGACCCAGAACATGCTCGAGGGATTAATGAAATTTTCATTGACTGTATCAGTATGCTGTGCCCACCCATTTCTGAATGGGAATTACAAGTGTGTGACACATCAAAAGCTCTGATTAGCAGCCATTGTGAGGGATAATACACTTAAAAGGAGTGGTATGATGGATCGCTTTATTGTACAGAGCAAATTACAACAAAGCACCAGCAAAGACGACCTACCACCAAAAGAAAAGAGAAAAGGAAACTGTCAGTAGACAGTATCATGAAAGCTACCTATTTAATTTTTTCTTATTTTTATTATCTTATGTTGTGATAAGAGTGATAACACACATTATTAAAGCAATTGTTCACAGATATAAATACAGGTGTGCCTTGAGTTTCTGGCTTGCCTTTTGGTGTGCCCTTTTGGGACAAAAAGTTTGAAAACCACTGCTTTAAATAAATGTTGCTGCTGATGGCTTTCACACCTGCCCTGTTTGATTTGGTTCAGTCAAACTCAAGTTAGTTTGCCCCCTCAGTGCAGTTTGTTTGGGCAGGTGTGAACACAGCAATCACACTCAGGTGTGCACCAAAACAACAGGACCCAGACCTTCTTGAAGAGGTGGTCTTGGTCCAGTTACAAACGAACTCTGGTTCGGTTCATTTGTAGTGAGAACGTGTTCCGACCTGGATCTGAACCAGCTGCAGTCACATGACACATTGTTTGGGTTAAACATGAGCATGTTACAGTCCTGGAGGATTATTAATGTGCACCTCCTCCTGTACTGCCTTAATATGCACATTCAGCACATCCAATGCATCAAAACATTGTTTTCTAGTTGGAGCCGCGCCTCGTTTTCAAACTGTATGGTTTGACTAAAATGAACAATGACAGCAATATAGTCCACGATGAGCAGCGCTAAAATCAACCTGCGTAGTTGTCCCTCCATTGTGACATTAGAAAGTGTCACATTTATCTTGCAAGTGTACTCTTCTTCAACGTTTGCTTTACTTCCTGGATTTTTCCCACATGGAAATTCTGACCAATCAAGAGCAGCTTTCTCACACAAGGCATTTGATCTGGTCCGCTTGTAAATGCTGCCATGAGAACACGAACCAACTCTAGGCAACTAAATTAGTCCCTGACTTGTTGTGGAGTAATGTTAGGCTGAGCCTCTGCCACTTACACTGAATATCTGAATACTTCCTCCACCACTGATGGTAATAACCTTAACGTGGAGAAAGTCTCATTTAAGTGACAAATATTTAGGATGAGTAGTAGGTGACAATGACCAACAGTCTGACACACACACACACACACACACACACACACACACACACACACACACACACACACACACACACACACCCATAAACACATTTACACCTACATACTTATGTAACCATAGATACACAACAGAGCAAACATTCACCACGAAGGGAAGGAAACGAGGACAGGGGACAATAAACCAGCGTGTCAACGGAGCACATTTGAAAGGCATGTATATAATCAGTGGCCTGACTGCCCTACATGTAACACAGTATGACTGAATGTTACTTGCATGGTCTGGCATGTAAGTGTGTCTTCTGCTTCAAGAGAGGAACAATGTGTTACATGCTGCTGAATACTGCAACTACTATGCAGTCCTATCAGTAAGAAGGGTTACTCAGTGTTTCCCAGGTCAACCTGCCCTCTACAGACACTTTGTATTTTGTGTTCCGACAGAAATACACTTTAAATCAGTCTTAATTAAAATAATGACAAGAGGAAGTTTCATTATCAGCTGTAAAGTGCATTTTTGATTGTGTACTTTCTCTTCTTCAACCTACTTCCTTTCACACCCCCTCTCATTTCACATAGCATCTATCAAATGTCACTGACAGCTGATGGATGACTACAGTGTACATTAACGCTTTGAAGGTATGTCTCACTGCGGAAAGAATTTACTTGAATAGATTTTGCAACTTCCAAGTGCCTGAACACAACCACAAGGTGTGGACTGAGTGACACAGATCATTTAATCGGAAGCTAGGTGACAGCTGCATTGTTTACTTTACTTCCTGTCAGCTACTGAAACAACAGGACATACGTTGGGCACTTTTTGGTGTAATGTAATAAAACTTTGTGCCAAGAGGTCGGGATGAAAGTCAGCAAAACCAAGTCTTGCCAAGAGGTCGGGATGAAAGTCAGCAAAACCAAGTCTGAGGCCATGGTTCTCTGTCGGAAACCAGTGGATTGCCCCCTCTGGGATGGGAAAGAGTTCCTGCCCTAAGCGNAACTTTGTGCCAAGAGGTCGGGATGAAAGTCAGCAAAACCAAGTCTGAGGCCATGGTTCTCTGTCGGAAACCACTGGATTGCCCCCTCTGGGATGGGAGAGAGTTCCTGCCCTAAGCGAGGGAGTTCAAGTTTCTCGGGGTCTTGTTCACGAGAGAGGGTAGAATGGAGCGTGAGATGGATCGATGGTTTGATGCAGCGTTTGCAGTGATGCGGGCGCTGTGCTGGACCGTCTTGGTGAAGAGGAAGCTGAGCCAGAAGGCAAAGCTTTCGACGTCCCAACCCTCACCTATGGTCATGAGCTCTGGGTAGTGACCGGAAAAATGAGATCGCGGGTGCAAGCGGCCGAAATGACTTTCCTACGAAGGGTGGCAGGCTCAGCCTTAGAGATAGGGGGAGGAGCTCAGACATCTGGAGGGAGCTCGGAGTAGAGCTGCTGCTCCTTCGCGCCAAAAGGGGTCAGTTGAGGTGGTTCGGGCATCTGATCAGGATCTTCCTGGCCGCTTCCCGTTGGAGGTGTTCTGGGCACTGGTAGGAGGCCCCGGGGCAGACCCAGAACACCCTTGAGGGATTATATATCTCGTCTGGGAACACCTCGGGGTCCACAAGGAGGAGCTGGAAAGCGTTGCTGGAGAGAGGGACGTCTAGAATGCTGTGCTCAGCCTGCTGTCCCGTGATCCAACTTCAGATAAGCAGTTCAAAGAGGGATGGATGGATATACTGACTGTGTTCACTGAATGGACATGACTACAAACTACGCAACAAATAAACTAGACTCACATTGACTTTGAGAACTTCTTCATTTATTCAAAGTCGGGTGGTGCTGCTCTCAAAGAATATTTATTCAAAGTCGGGTGGTGCTGCTCTCAAAGAATAAAACATCTTTTGGTCGTGTTTTTAAACATAAAAAAAAACCATAGATACTGATTATTTAAAAAAAAAAAAAAGTCACGACATAAACCACCAAACTGACAAGGACTGTACATTTGTACATAGAAGGTAGCAAAACAGGCCTACCTATGAAAAACTGCTACTCACTGCATAACTTACCCAAAACTGAGAATTTCAGTGGGCTTCAGTGAAGAACACTGAAGGGTTACATAAGATGTTTGATGACATATATTGGTGCCAAATAGAAAACCAGGGACCATATTTAGAGAACCTCAGTCAATGTCTTCAAATGTCCGACCTAAAAGGCAAACTGTTGTCCAGAATCAACGTCAGAGCCAACAGTCAATATTAATCAGAACTGATTAGGATAGAAATTCAATATTTTAATGGCACAACTGATTGCATATCTTACAGATCTATGACACCAAAATTTGAGTAGTATTAATTTCACACTGCGCTCTCCTCACACATTAATACTCACTGCATTCATAAACTCCACTTTGACATCCAAGATAAATGTAGGCCACCCATTCACAATATTTCTCCCACTGTTTGCATCATTAAACACACTATCCAGTTTTCTTCTTACATGAATGATGATGTAAATTTTGTGGAGGTCAAACAGTAAGTAAGCTGGCTGGTGTGTTAAGTGTCTAACTGACAGTCAGGAGAATTTATATTCAGACACTTTTAATTCCACAGCAGAACATGTATTATATTCTTGAGGATCCAGGTCATAGTTTTGTCTGTAAAATGTCCAAAAGTCATAATACCCCAAGGCCCAACAACACCAGGGATGCCCCCGGAAATCTTTCACAAGGGTGGCTAGATGGGCCTCTGAAAATCTAACCAAAAAACGTAACTGAATTTCAGGCCAGTTTCCTTTATTATGCTACTGAAGCATATTGGCTCGTCAAAACCTTTGTGTAGAGAGTTAAGGAATCGCATACTGATATACTTTGGTTTCTTATTGGTTAATATTACTAATTATCAGATGTGCATGATATCGGTATAGTTAACATTCTGAGTTCCACAACAACCCGATTTTCTTGTTTTTTGTACTTTTACCTGTGAAGCAATTCATTGTTCTTTACATAGACTGGTTGGTCTTTTCCTGAAAAAGACAAATGAGTTTTAATTTGAAGATCTACTCTGGTCGTAAGGAACAAAACATTTACTGAGAACAAGTTTTCACAAGTTTATGGGAGACTTGTCAACAAAGTCTCACTCCGACAGTGTCACGTATCGACGTTTGGTCATGGACTTTCCACGTCCAGATACAACATGAAAGGTATTGTGGGTGCATTGGTTGTTGGTGTTCTGGGACGCTGTGTCAAGTTCTGCCTGTTACATGCATGTCTTCTTTCAAAGTAAATTTAACGCTGACCAACAACTAACGCACGTGGTTGGGTTTATAAAGCCAAACCCTGTTCTTTATTCCTAATCTTGCGGGATGCGAACGCAGCTCTCGCGGAGGAAAGTCAGTGTTTCTTGGACCCGTCCACCACCCTTACACCTGACCTACTCGGACTTTTGCCCACTGTGTTTCCCCCCGATGCAAACGAGCATCGTTAAACTATAACTGTACGTTCAAACCAACCGTGACCAGAGCTTCCAAAACAGCGCAAGTCATTAATTTTCAATGAGAGCCCGGCAACTTGGGCGACTTGGGCGACCTGGTCATCAGCCGCACATCTTGGGCGACCAAAGCGACCAGAGTGGGTCTGGAGGGGAGTTAAAACTCGTTTAACTTTATGGTAATGAGCTCTGACGCGGTTTGGCGACAACTAATTGGAATGCTGATGTGCTTTGATGAAGCGGGTCCCAGAGAACCAGCCATGCAACTTTAGTTCCTACAGCACACTTGTTCCGACAGTGGATATCGAGAAGTTGATTACTTGTGATCGCGCCCACTCAGTCCTTTATAATGTGTCGCTGTTCAGTTACAAAGACCAAAATAAAAAGAAGGAGGCTTGGGACCATGTCCCGGAGGTAGTTGGTTGGTCTGGTGAGTTTTAAAGTGTGTAATGTTAGTAAGAGAGGAGAGAATTGCAGGCTAATGTTGCAACGTAGCATGCAAGTCTTCCTTGCTTGGTTTGAATGGGATGACATACTGCAAAGCAAAGCATTTTATCAACACAGCAGCAGCTACGCTGCTTTCAAACCAGTAGTCCGCTTTGCGGCTCCTTTAAATTGACAAGCATGATTGAACGTTCGAATGAGTCACGTGATGAGCGACTAGAGCGACCAAAGCTGCCACAAATATTTTTGACAGTCATGCTTCTTGGGCATTCGCGAGAGACTTTGCCTCTTTGGAAGCTTCTGGTTTGAACATACAGTAACAGCGACCGGCCGTGTATCATGCAAATAATAAAGGACAGCTTTTTTTCATCAGTGTCTGACACTTCAAGTCACTGCCCAAGTGCCGCATTTTGACGACTTCGGAGTGAGACCGGGTTAGAATCATGGGTATCTATAGAACCCATTTCCATTCAGATATTTTGAGATGAGAGTTTAAGGGACCCCTTTAAAAATGACCATGCCTGTTGTTCCCTCGCCAATATTTAGCCTAAATTTGGAGCGTTAATTGGCCCTCTTCCTGACAGGCAATGCAGACATCATTGGTACCAATGAAAACCTTAGGTAGCTAAAAAAATGAGTGCACCACAGCATCTTAAAGATAGTAATATTGGCCTGGACATCTTTATATTTCTTGTTTTGACTAACAGTCCAAAATACAAAAATATTCAGTTTACTGTCACATTAAATGAATTAAAGCAGAAAATCCTGTTAGTTGAGAGGCTGGAACGAGATCATCTTTGGCCTTTCTGCTTAAAAATGATAAATTGTTTAACTGATTACCACATTAAATGGCAAATCATTTTTCTGTCAGTCACCTGATCAAGTGCATGACTAACTGTTCACAACAGTTTATCTTATTTTTTGTGCATTTTGAGATCAGAGCACAATGTGGGCAGAATCAGGATAAGGAGATTATTAATGATATCAGGTGTAAATGCAAAGCCCTGTAACCAGATGTCAGTATCCAGATAACGCTGATGCTGACCATTATGCAACTTCAGTGTTATTGATTAGTTCTAATGCAGAATATATTGTGTTCATAGCAGGGTGATGTTAGAGTGTGGAGGTCAGGAAGTTGGGTCAGATGTTTGCCTTCAACACCAGTGTTCTTGGGTCAAGTTGACGTTGAATATGACTCAAACCAGCCAACATGTGTGGGATTATAAAATGTCCTATTCTGGTGCCATCTGGTGGCAATATAGAAAACACTCTGGCAGACCTACGCATTCATTTTTCTACAAACAAAAACCACCAGATAAATTTGCAATGTGTTGTAATCACGTTGGGGTGAAACTTACTTTTTTTGTTTAGTTACGTACATTCAGTTGCATTATGAATATGTGGTCACTGTGAATGTACAATTTACTCTGTCTACATCTTCTGACTGGAACGCAGCTGATCTACTCTGACCTACCAACGCTGATAAACTTTGTGCATCTTCAAGTCTTTTCTGTGTTTGATTCTGTTTGATGTGTTGCCCTCCTTTGCTTGCAGGGTGTTAGGAGAGGAGAGTGTGAATACGAGCCGGGAACATGGAGATCACAGCACTGATGCTCAGCAGAGAAACGGCAGGTGTGAGGTTACAGCTCGAGCTCACAGCTGGGAAGAGAAGAAAACATTTATTATGTAGGATGCGCCATGGCATTTTTTTTCTCACATAACATAATGTGTTAGATACATATATTTATTGTGTTGTTTCTTTATTGTTTATATATTTATGTTCACAAATTCCAACCAGATCCAAGTGTGCATTTTAGTTAGTTATTATTGTGGGTCTGTTGAGTTATTCTAAAACACTGGAAGGCAACAGAGGCCCCAGGATTGAAAGAATGTGTTAATGCAAGGGTGGAAATAGCATCTTATGGATGATGGTTGCTCAGCAGTATAAATGGCAATCAGGAGAAAGGAGAATCTCCTTGGGACTGGTACTAGACTCAAATCAAAATGGAAGATAAGCCTACATAAGTATTTATTTAGACTGATATATTTATATGATTTTATGCTGTTAAATATATATTTTATATAATTATATTTCCATACATATGCATGACAGTGATGTGCAAAGAGGGTCACATCGCTGTTTAGCACCTGTCAGCATCATTAGCTCATTCCTACCTGAATAAAGAGTTACTCATATGTAAATTAACTCTCTAATGCACCCAAACTCAAACTGAAGGGCGCAGTCCATGACAAACATCCTGCACTAGAGGCCGTGTACACACTGGCAGTAGAGGTGACTGAGATAAAACAAAAAGACTAATTTCTTTATCACATCTCAATCACAGTAGTGTTACGACAGCAGTGTGTAGTGACGCACGTCGCAGGTTTTTAATGCCGTCTCTCTGCATCAAATGTCCAGCTTGTGTTACTTATTAATCAGCAAACGTCAGATAGAGTTGTTCTGCCTAACTCTTGTTAAATATCCACAGCAGTGAGGTGTCTCATAAACAGACTGAGACAAGCAGGAAATTCACAGACAGCCACAGAGCAGCACAAGTTAAAAATATGAAACACAAGAGGAGATTAATTCAGCACTCATTTTGTTGCATTGTTCTGCCTTTTAAACGGGTCGTCTTGGATTTTGAATTTTAACCCAAGAATAAATAACTTTGAAGTACTCTTTGTGTCTTGTGTGTACATGTGCTCCTGGGGCTTACTTCGGCAGCTTTTCCCATCCCGTTGCAACATCCCAGTCACACAGCTGCAGACCGGTCCGGTCATCTTACTGGTGCAGATCTGCTCACAGCCTCCGTTTTCCTCCTCACACCAGTCTGATTCTAAAAGGAAGCGTCACAGATGAGGCACGAAACCCTTAGAGAAGCTTTGGAATTTGACTAAATAGCTCTGGAAATGGCTCGACTTTTGATTTTGGATATAATAACTTCTGTAAAGTTAAATACAGTGAACTTGGTTAACATCATTCCTGTTTTTAAAATGTATCTCAAGGATATTAGAAATTCACTTATGAACTGTTTTGCTCGAGGTAAAACCCAAAGACAACTATAAAAGAAACTAAGAAAGTAAGTACGTCAGGACCAGAGGTGGAAGTAAGTCACACATGTGCAAGTCTCCATCAAATCCCAAGTAAGTTCTTGTGGTGAAAATCAAGTCAAGTCCTTGCTATAAGTCATTGGTCAGGTCACAAATCAAGTCATACTCACAAATTCATAAAGATAATAGAACATAAGCTGCACCCAGTGATGGAATGTAACTGAACACATTTCCTCAGATACTGTATGTACAAATCTCCTCTCCTCCAGTACATTTATCTGACAGCTTTAGATACTACTTACTTTACAAATTAAGATTTTGACGACAGAAAATAAATTTGCTACCATTTTGATCATCTAACTTGTTTTTAATGCAAAAACATTTCCTGGTTGCAGCTTCTCAAATGTGAAGATTTTTTTTTGAAGATTGAAACACCTCCTGCTCCGAGCCTTCTGGTCAGGGTGAAAGACTCCACACACATAACACACCTGCTGCTGTGAGAGAGCAGCTGAGATAATAACGCACTGTTAAAATCCCCAAATGAGCCGAGCAGGAGCGGGAGGTAAAAAAAAGTAATTGGAGAAACTATATCATGGCATGTCATTAACCCTCAGCAGACTGAGGGGGTTTCAGGGTACTGTGATCATTTTGGCACTCTCTAATGTTGTTGTACGATTTTATCAGCATTGTCAGAATCACGTGACTTTTAGGGAGAATATATTTCTGCATCATACTTAAGAGTAAGAGTAGAGTAAAAAAAGTAAAGACAACAGCTGAAGAAAGTTCTAAACTATCATTAACAGTATGAACACAGACTCACACACACAATCACTGCAGTTCCAAAGTGTTCCATATTTTATGTGTGTGATACACTATTTTACAAATCTAATTATTCGGCAGTGGACACGTTGCAAAGTGTAGATGATGAGGTTTCTGTTAATACTTTTTTCACTCTTGTATGATAACTCGTGGAGATATTAATCCAAATGAATAACATATTAATCTAAATCCTGCCGAGCTCCGCTGGCACAGGTTTCATTGAAGACGCCCCGCCTTCACTTCCAGCAAATTATGCGCAAAGCATTGTGGGGATTTTCTACCAGCAGAGGATCCACACATGTAGCCTTGGAATTTCTCTGAAAGAAGGACTCAGTCCTTCATGAAACTCGGAAGGATCCTTGACATTGGAACAGTCCTTCGGCGGGGGTCTATGACGTAGCTTCCTTGAAATTTGGCCCTTTGAGGATCCTTCCTTGACTTTGAGAAACACCCAGAGTGTCACAGGTTGCAAAGCACGGTCAATACTAAATGAGTTACACTTAACTGACATGTGTCATGCAGACAGAACCGAATGAAACCACGCTGTGAAGCTCATGATGTAGCCATACATACTGCCTTTCCTCCGAGGGGTGCTGCAGGCAGGAGGACAGAGCTGTGGCAGAGTGGGTCCTCCCCCGCAGCAATATGTGCGTCATCATATTTTAAAAGCAAAACGTGACTTCTCAATAACTAGAAAAATATAAATATTAAATTTAAAAAGTCATCTGCCACAAGTCAAATTCAAGTTGAGTCTTTCATCAGTGTTAGTCGAGCAAGTCTCAAGTCCTCAAATTTGCAACTTGACTCACACTTGGGTCAGATCATGTGACTTGACTCAAGTCCCCCACCTCTGGTCAGGACTGGACTGGACTCACCTCTCCTTCTGATGGGGCCCACAGTCAGTATGTGCTCTTTATGGTCATTGTCCTCCGAGTACATTCTTCTCTTGTGCGGACAGTTCTGAATACACAGCACACGTATATTAATACAGCACATGTTGTTTCATCGCTGCTTTGACCTTAAAGGGATAGTGCACCCAAAAATGAAAATTCAGCCATTATCTACTCACCCATATGCCGTATTTGCGCGCGAGACCTGCGAAAGCATGTGAATGCACATGAACGCGGGGCCCATGTCTCACGGTCTCGCGCAAGTGCACACACGTGAGCGTGGTGCGCAGAGAGGCAGTTAGAGCTGCAGGCTGCAATGAGGCTAAAAACAGAGTTCAAATGACGTTTTTCCAAACAACTTTTTATGTCGGGGCTTCAGGACACTTGGATCACTATGGACGAGCAGTATGGAGATATTTTGTGGTTTCAATTATGTGTTTTTGGACGTTTGAATCTGGGGCGCTGTAAGCCTCCATTAGGTGGAGTTGTGTTGCTACCCCCTCTCCCCTTGGATCTCCGCAAGTGATGTGAGGACTCTAAAACTTCACCTGAGCCTCCATCAGCATGAGGGTGAGTAGATAACGGCTGAATTTTCATTGTTGGGTGCACTATCCCTTTAAAGATCGTAAGATTTTCTCACCACTTTGCAGGCGTTTGTTTCCGAGTCACACAGGGAGACGTCACAGTGGAGGTGCACCTCGTCGTAATCCCCGATGAACTTGAAGACGGTGACGTGGAAGCGACAGGTGAGGGACACGCCGTTCTCTGCCATGCCGATGGTGTTGTCCTTAATGTTTGGACACCTGGAAATAGTCATCATTAGTTTATGTCATTTCCCAAGCAAAAATTCACCAGTTCCGGTTTCTCAGGTGTTTGGATTTTCTGCTTTATATCATTTTGAAAGGCAATTTTCACCAGCCTACCCTCTCTCTATGATGATGTAGCGAAGCCGGTCACTGCTGTAGCGGGATGGTGTGGCCCAGCACATGTTCACAATGAGGATGAGCTGGTTTTCATCCGCCCCTTCCACAAAGACGCCCACGAACAGGATGTCTCGCGTGCTGAGCACCACCTCCCCCTCCCTGTACGGGTTTCGGTACGAGGAGTTCTTATACAGAGCCATCTTGGTGATGAAGTTTCCCTCCTGGGTCGGTAAGGTGAGATTTATCACACTGGAGGAAAGAAGAAGGAGAAATGTAGCCAGGTGTTTTATTTGAAATGAACATTTTAATCCACTGTGTCGATGTGTGCTCCGTCTGACCTGAGCATGGGCTTGAGGACAGTCTCCAGAGAGATCTTCAGGTCCAGTTCGTAGGCGCAGGAAAACTCCACGTTGATGGTTTTGTCTCTGGTGATGATGTTCCCGGTGTTGTTCACACTCTCGATCCACACGGTGTTCTTATACATTATGTGTGTGCCGTTTGACTGCCAGAGAGATGTTTCAAAGATTCACAGTCAGTAAACAAAAAGGCAACAAGGCTGTAATTTGATATTTTGGTGTTAATAACTAAAGGAACAGTCACAATTTGGGAAATACGCTTGTATTCTTCTCATAGTTAAATGTTTTGGGAAACATTTCTGTATTCGCTTTGTTTGAGTGAGATGAGGTGATCAATCAATCTCATGTCTGTGTTTAATACTGAACTAGAGTCAGGACCTGGTTAGCCTGGCTCAGCTTACACCTCTGAAACTCATTAATCATTACCTCTGCCCAGTGGTGGCCTGAGCACGTGTTGAGCCGCTGTGGAGGCATGATTGTACAAACTTGACAACCCCACTGTGACTCGCTGTCACAGTGGGCGTGAATTAAACAATTCACAAAGTCAATGTAAAGATGGATTAGATGCGAATTGCTGCTGGGAGGTGAGGTGGACGCACCACAAATAACGTATAATACAGGAATTAAGTAGTGCCAGTGAAGCGAGTAGCTGCCAAAAAAGTGTAACAAAACTGAACTTCAGCAACCTATTCGTGCCGCAAAAGCCAATCAGCATTGAGATCTTCCAGGGACGTATGACGCCGATGACCTATCTGTGGAAGTTCATTCATAGATTCAGCGATTTCACGCATGTATGAAGCGAGTCAGCACAAAATATTCTAGCATTCAAACTCGTGCAACAGTGTACTGTTGTGTTCACACCAGGCATAAATAAAGCAATTCACACTAGTGAATGACATGTAAAATCATTTCAAAGATGCGATTAGATGTGAATTCCCCCCAGGTGGCACGATGGGCACGACGTGAATGATGTGAAATACGCAAATTAAGTGGCACAAAGTAAGCAAATAGCTTGATTTCGTGTCATTTGCGAGAGTTGAAGAATCTGAACACATCTTCCAGGGACATATGACACGGAGGACGTATTGTAGCGTTCGAGCTCACACGAGTAACGCAACGCGAAAATTTGCTTTGCGTTTGGTGTGAACACACATCATTGTTAGAGCTCCTTATGAAATATATTTTTTATTCCAGATTATAAAACAAGTGAGAGGACAGAGGTGTGTTTAGGCAGTTTGTATTTTACTTTTTTTTAGACAGAGCCAGGCGAGCAGTTTCCCTCTGTTCCCAATCCTCATGCATGCTGCGCTGACCAAATTCCAACTTTGGAACAGCTATTGAACTTCTCATCTAACTCTTGTTTGTTAAAAGTGTAAACTATTACTTCTTCTCTTATAGAGATGGAGTATGGAGCTTGTCTCCCCCTTCTGGCAGTGAGAGAAATTACACTCTTAATGCATGCTTATGCCTCCAGGGGAGCACACTGCATTTCTCCCAGAGGCGCAAAGGTGGTTAAATGTCAGAAACCAAATGCAGGGTGTGTTTGTGTGCAAAGGAACTGTTTCCAAAACAACCCATCTAGAAATCAAAGTAACCAGAACAGTCAACACGCATTCATCCAGTAAGAATGGGGGCCGAATGTGAACTGACCAGTACGATGGAGCCACAGTGCCCCTTGGTGTTGTTGATGCGGAAGGAGATGAAGTCCTCTCCCTCGATGCCTGCGCAGTGCTCATCGTTGATCCTGACGTCCTCTCGTTCAAAGCCCAGCTGGAAGAGCTTGCACTTGGAGATGGAGACCTCCATCTGAGCGTGCTTACAGGTCACCTCCGCCTGGATGATGTCATCATCACCTGCCAGACACAAGGACAGATATCAACGACTGTACATGTCAGTGTCAGGCAGATATTCATGATGCTCGTACCCAGAGGCTATCCCCACCATTTACAGCTCCAGTGTGAAGGATTTAGGGGCAGATATGGAATACAATATAACAATTTAGTTTTCTTCAGTGTGTAATCAGCCAAAAATAAGAATTGTTGCGTTTCAGTTGCCTTAGAATGAGCTGTTTATATCTACAAAGGGAGCAGGTCCTTGCCTACAGAGACTGACGTGTTGCACCGCCATGTTTCTACAGTAACTGAGAACAGACAAACAAAACACTGGATCTAAACAGGGTCATTCACGTTTTCACATCGGCAGGCAAGCTGCCCTCGCTGCCCCAAGCGAGGGAGTTCAAGTATCTTGGGGTCTTAAATATAGTCTATATAGGTGATTATGTTAATACATCTGAATTGTTATTAATTATGCAAATTTAGCAACATATGCAAGTTAGCATCCGGCAGTTTCTACTCGTGATACTCCTCACCAAATTTCATACTTGTGTGACTATTTATGTCATCATAGTGCCCTAATATTTGCATTAACATCATTATCATTTCGCCAGAAACATGTCCCCAAAAAAGGGGTTTTGGGCCTCTTGAGACCAGACGGCCCCGAGTTGGGGGTGCTCATTATCAACTTGTGATGACAATGCCCAATGTACAGGCTTACAGGAAATGATAATGAAAAAAAGGTAACATCATTAGGGCTGGACCTAGCTCCCGGCCTATTACTATGAATTCCAAATTCAAAAAAGGAAATCTTCTATCTTGTATATAATCTATCTTTACCTGAAAAGTTGACTGAACTCAGCTGAAGTGCGACCATATTTCAGAATGGTAGTTTGTTTATATCATTTACTGCATACTGGGAAAGGATTTAAAAGAGGTGGGGATGGATGACATGGCGACATTGTTGCCCTGTGAAGCGCTCACCTCCAGTGCTGGTGGGTAACTCCGGGCAGCCACACAGGTCTCCTCCGTTCTCCAGCTCACAGGTGAAGTTTGTGCAGATCTCTCCTGCACAGGGGTCGTAGATCCATTCTGCTAAAGACACGTCCACACACAATGTTAGCTGTCACACACACTGTTAGCTCAAAGAAACATGCAGATTCAGTACAACGACTCAACCAGCCAAACTATGACCGATGAAAAGCACTGGGTGAAATTTCTGCCAAGGATATGTCACTTTCAATGTCCTCTCAAATTTCATAGTTTTAGCTTATTTTTCTCTCCTTAAATCTTACAGTGTCCTCTTACTGTCCAGCCAGTGAAATCCAAGTGAGACAAGAGGAGTTGAAACATCAATACACTCATCTGAAACTATTCTTGTGTGTGTGCCATGTGGCTGAGAGAGGCTGGTGCCTCGCGGTGCCCTTACAGCAGTTCTCCTGGGCGATCCACTTGGTGGTGAGGGTCCCCATGGAGCGGCAGGCCTCTGCGTAGGCTGCCAGGGAGCCGCAGACCTGAGCCTTGCGGTGATTATAGCAGCCGTCCAGGTAGCAGGACTGGTAGAAGGGCCGGGGATCCAGCAGGCCATGGCACGGCTGGAAGAAACCCTTCAGCTGGGTAAGCTTCTGACAGGCGTCCTCACCTTGCAGCGCCAGCACCGCCGTGTTGTCACAGGACTGAGCCAGAGCCACGTACTGGGTTTCATCACAGCTGGAGGACAAAGGTAAACATCCGTCACAGCTCAGTAAATTCCAGCTGGTAAATCTGAAGCCTGTTTGTCTAGACTAAGGTCAGTTACCATGTATTTGGATTTATGTTTCTGTTCACCTGACAAATTTAGGTCCAATAGCCATTTCCCACCAACATTAGTGGATGAATGTTGGCTGATGAAAACTGGCTGATTTTTTTTTCATGGATTATCTGTCTTATGTACTTCTGTCTGGATAGTAACAGTTTCAGCAAATACAAAAAAAGTTATAAAAGATACCAATTACAGCTTCGATGTTAAACGTATGAGGTGATCTCCAAAAGATTTTAAAACGATTGTACAATTCTGTATCTGTAAACCTGACCCACCTGTTCTGCATACCGTTGGTCTTCCAGCTCTGAGCCAGCTCCAGGGCGCTGACAGCCGGCTTGCCCCTGGACGTGATGTAGTCGTCACTTGGGTCTCCGTTGAAATTCCCACAGAGTCCGCACACCTTGTTCTGAAGCCGCTGGCCCATGGTGATGCTGAGGGTGTTAAAGCGGTTGTATCGAACCTGGATGTCCTGGGGCGTGTCGATGACAATGAAGCCCTCAGATGTGGACAGACGTGTCATCAGTCCAGTTAGAAACGGTACAGATACTGGTGTACCATTGACCTGTGAAGACACAGGAGATGGAAGTCTTTACATCTCTGAGATAAGACACACAGTCATTTGTATTTCATTCATTTTCAGTGACCAGCATAACGTCAACGACATTTCTCAGCTCTCACCGAAGGTTGGAAATGGAATTTCAAATCCACTTTTAATTGTAGGTGCTGATTAGTACCTCAGTGTAGATTTACCATTTTACTGGCACTGTAAATCCCTAAAAATTGCAAGATTTTGGACAGCAGTAAGTAACACAAAACACAAATAAATATTTTTGTGGAGTCTAGTCCAATGTTTTATAGCTGGGGTCGCTGAAGGCGGATTTATTCTTGTGCGTCAGCTCTATGCAGTATCTAAGCTGTCGCCTACGCAAGTTGTGAGCATTTATACTTGTGTGGTGGCGTGTCTGTGTCACTCTGCAGTTACACCTCCAGAACACTAGTCGGTAGCGGAGGTTTCTGTGAAGTGCTGTAAAGTTTAGTCGATTCAAAACACACATTAAACACACATTAAACATGGCTTAGTAGAGACATTTTCAAACACAAGTACACAAATCAGCTTCACTATAACTCGCAGCATTCACAGACAAACACTTGTCTTTAACTGGACACATTTTCCCCACAAATTAGGCTGACCAAACGTCCTCTTTTGCCCGGACATGTCCACTTTTCACGTCCCGTCCGGGGCGTCCGGGGCGTCCGGGGTTTTTTTATAAACTGATGATAATGTCCGGTTTTCCTTGTGTGTGTTTGTGTGTGTGTGTGTGTGTTAGAGTGCGGCATGGGCAGCATATTTCTGTCCGAACCCGAACCGTGCCCGACATTATTTAATGACCAAAGCACTGAGTTTGTGTCACACAGTGGTTACAGGCTATTTAACAGGCCGGGCGTGCGCCGTGGGTGCTCAGCTGCGGAGAGGGAGACCTCCGTGTTTGAGACGGGAGCGGGAGGCGGGAGGTCCGACGCTTCTAGCGAGAGGAGAGGGAGAAATAAAACAAAATAAGATAAAATAGGAAAAACCTGTCTCCCTCTTTTATTTTATTTTCAGCGTTTAATCAAGGCGGAGGCGGGCGGCTGGAGGTCCGAGACTTCCAGCGAGGGGAGAGGTAGAAACAAACAGCCAATGTGTGTCTGTGTGTGTTATGTTCAGGTGTTGTCACGTAAATAACAGTGCCCAAGCAATAAACAGGACAGACAATAGGATTTTATTTATTTTTACACTACATTTTCACTGAAAGCTGACCGAATCCGACCCGAGCCCGAATACAATTTATAGCTACATTTTTGACCAAACCCGGCCCGACCTGTCGGGTACCATCCGGCTCGGATCGCCACACTCTAGTGTGTGTATGTGTCCCCTATTGGGGCCTATCTGAATTTCTGTCTTTGAGAGATATTATTTTGTAATATAACTGAACATTCTATCCATACATATAAATTTTAAATGATAAGGCATCTTTGAGTAAACTGCGAGTATCATTTAAGTAGGCTATGTCGTGGCCGGCCGAGTGTCCTCTTTTTTGGAAATCAAAATATGGTCACCCTACCACAAATACAACATGCTAACTTTATAAGCACAAGCATATGGCTTTTTACATTGTATAAATTAGCCTAGCAGCTAGCAGAGATTTCCTCTTCTCATATAAAACCAGGGACAACAGCAACATTTAACAAAGGTAGCGTTACAAAATTCATCTCCATGACAACTCCCAGTGTTCACTGACAAAACAACTGTCTAAACCTGTTTTCCAAACAAATACAACATGCTAACGTTATTATAATAATGTTAGCATGTATTTGTTTGTGCTATAGCACAAACCTATGGCATTTTACTTTGTATGAATTAGCTTAGCGCTAGTGGAGATTTCCTCTGCTCATATGAAGCCAGGATAGATCACACAAGACATATAACGGTATTTTGTGCGTGTGTGTGGGGGGGGTTGTCCTTACAAGTTATTGTTTGAAATTAAAGTAAATAAAAGCTTTGTTTTTCATCTTACATAAATAGCCAGAAAGTCTGCATCGCCGTGACATTTCTGGGGAGGTGCGTGTCAGGCTACGCTGTAGGTACGGCGTCAATTCAACACGGGGGTATAAATCCAGCTTGAGACTACAAACAGTAATGGACTTTTAAAATATGTAATTTGGTCAAAATTATGTTCAGAAGCCATTCTCACGAAGTTAGGAAACATCATGGAAAAATAATTTAAGTATGTTTTTTGAGTGGTTAAAGAGCGTCAGAGCCTCCAGGACCCTGAACAGAACATTAGGATTAAGAATTAAAGCCAAGGTTATCCTACAGTGTAGTACTACAAGTCTGACAACAAGATATTACACATTTTCACAAAGATATCACTGAGGGGTAGCAGGACAGAAAAGAAAGGAGAAACAGACAGCCCAAAGCAAAGATTGTGACAATCTGAGTTGGTGCTGTAATGACTGTTTTTGTGACCTGAGCTTATTGCCACTGATCCCAACACAGCTCTTAAGGCAGTTTAGAAAAATGTTGCTCATTCAGATCAAGTAGGATTAAGACTCACTGAGAGTTAAGAGCAATCAGCGAGTCATTATTTACTGTTATTTAGTGCACTTTCAGTGGAATGATACGGCCTTAAGCCCGGAGGTGCTCTACCAGGCTATTAGTGATAATTGGTAAATTGGACTGCAAGTACTCTGGCAAGAAAAAGGGAGGTTTAAATTGGATCTGTTTGTTTAGTTTCTTGAGGGAAGCTTTGATAAAGGCATCTTTGACGACAGACGGCACATTGCCAGAGGAAAGTAAGATGATAACATAAACAAAAAAAACATACACTGATCAGCCAAAACATTAAAACCCTTGGTGAGTGAAATGAGTAACACTGATTATCTTGTTACAATGTTCTGCTGGGAAACCTTGGGTCCTGGCATTTATGTGGATGCTACTTGATGCGCTCCACCCACCCCAACACCGTTGCAGACCAAGTCAAGGCATCGACCTGACCTCCAAATACCCCAGATCCCAATCTGATCGAACATTTGAGGGACATGCTGGTACCCCAGAGGTATCCCGATCCATGGTGGGTCTTCCTTGGACTGGAATTGGCTCTGACCTGTTAAGGCATGGACACAGGGCCTCTGGGTGGTGTCCTTTGGTGCCTGGTATTGGGGTGTTACCATCAGATCTTTTGAATCCTGTGGGCTGTGAGGTGGGGTAACAGTACGTCCCATATATGTTTGATCAGATCGGGATCCAGAGAATATGGAGAACAGGTTGACGCCTTAAGCAATTTGTCACGTTCCTCAGGTCATTCCTGAGCAGTTTTTGTGGCGGGACGTGGTGCATTATCCTGCTGCGGGGCCACAGCTACTGAGGAGTGCCATTGCCATGAGGGGGGGTACCTGGTCTGCACTGATGTTTAGGGGGGAGCGTGTCAGGTGGTATCCACATGAATGTCAGAGTCCACGGTTTCTCAATAGAACACTGCACTTTAACAAGATGGTCAATGTTGTTCACTTCACCTGTCAGTGGTTTTAATGTTTTGACTGATGAGTGTAAAGCGAAAAGCAGTAGTGACCCATCGTCCAACATCTGCAGACGTGAGGACGGAAACAGAGGGCTCGGCGGGGACGGAGCACCTGCTGCAGCAAGCGAACATGCCATCTGCGGTCATTTTGACCTGACCAACGAACTTCACTACAAGCTGATTGGCTGTTGAAACAGGTGATGTGCTTTAAAACCAGCCGGCTGAGTTGCAGGTGACACCATCAGCCGGCTTGAGTCGAGCTCAGATCAGCCACCACTACAGCTTTTCTTCACAACATTCTAAAACGGTTTTGTCTTGTCGCGAATGTTTGGTCTGAACTGGGCTTAAGACCTTATTATTCAAAACACTTCAGATAAACAGTATCAAGTACAGATGAGTGGTGCACTGTGGCAACTAAACGAGAGTGAAGCAGTAAAAGCGAAGAGAAAGGTTTCCAGGTACACAGTTAATAAACCATCCCCAGGTGATAAACAGGTGTTGTTACAGTAGGCTGATATACTGACAAACCAATGATGGTCCAACGCTTCCCTCACCTTGACAGTGCTGCCAGAGATGAGGATATTCTCCTCGTTGATGTAAAGGTAGACATGAGAGATGGTGGTGAGGTTTGGTGTGCTCCATTTATCAAAGTTGGCGATGAGCTGGAAGGAGAGGTCGGGCAGCTTGTGACAGTTAGTGGACAGGACGAAGGAGCAGGAGGCCGGGAGCCGTAGGGACGCCCCATCGAAGGTCCTGAACACCCCGCCGCCGGATGCTATGCATTGCTGGGAGCGCCGCGCGAAGCAGCCCCTCACTCCGTAGCGCAGGGTGCACTCCTCCTCTGCCTTACAGCGCCTAGGGTCACACTGGATCAGGTTTCGTCCAATGCACTGGCAGCGTTTGGTGCAGTCGCTGTTCCAGAACAGCTGTTTGGGCTGAAATAAAGACTTCTGTTAAAATCAGAGCTGAAACAATCAGTCGACTGACTGATTAATTGAAAAGTGTTTGTCAAAATGTGAAAAAGACAATCAGTCTAATCATAACCTCAGATTTATTCAGGCTGAATAAAGTTTCCCTGCAGGTTTGTAACACCAGCCTGATTTAGTGTTCAGTTTTGCTTCCATACATCAGTGAGTTTATTCCGTGTGGTGCTGGATGTGAGACTGACCTCATAGTACTTGCCATCAGTGTAGCAGCCACAGTTCTGAGGCAGGATGCAGCTCTTGCCATTGAGCACGTAGCCCTGGTCGCACTGGCAGCCCTCGACACAGTCCTGGCTGCAGTCCCTCTGGCCGCGGGCTGGGGCACACTGGGGCGGGCAGACCGACACACAACTGGAGTAATGGCTGTTAGGTGGACAGCTCTGGACTGGGAGGAGGCAGGTTGGCAAAGATATTAGCTAACGATCGCACCGACTCCACTGTGCATATAGGACATATTTCCAGTATACATAGGTGTTGATTTTTCAGGAGTAAATATTTGTGGAGAACGGTTGACTGGAGAGTACACTCCGGAAGCTGTTTAAAGGGATAGTTCTACATTTTGATGACGAGAACATCAATATCAGTTTGAAGCCCCATTTCCACCGAACATCTTCAGTATGGTAACTTTGGAACCAAAACTAACCCTTCAGACATGGTACCTAGAATCTAGGTCCATTTCGAGTTTTCACCACAAACAGTGCTGTTAGGGTTGTTGTCACTCACTGCTCCGTCCAGCACTCACTGTATTTCCTCATTACAGGTGACACAGCTGGAAGTCTGCACCTCGTTTAGCGTCCACAAAACAAAGTTGCATGCCGACATTTTCAGAGCAAAATAAAACAGGCTGCAGTGAGAGTCTGTCTCCATGGAATATTTAAAAATATCATGTTTGTGCATTAACGTTCCACCTTAAAAGTCGCCAGCAGTCGGCCCAGTGAATTAGGTTATTTTTTCTCAGTCTACAGCTGCCGTGAGAGGCAGCAAAACATCCTTTTATATTTTAGTTAAAGTTTACTTATGTATGTAGACTTGCCACGGTATGAACAGTGGTTACATGAGCCTCAAAACCAGCCACAACTCAGCCCTGATCAGAGTGACTGTCCTCTATTGACCAGTCAACAGACTGCAATGTTCACAGCTCCAGATCTGTGTGCTAGGTACCCCAACAGAGGGGGGACCAAAAATGGGGACGGTACGTAATGGTTCCATTGGTACCATCCACAACTTCTCACAGTGGAATCAGAAAAAAAAGCGTACCAAACTGATTTGTGGAAACAGGGCTTAATACTTGCCTGTTAAATACGGAGCTGGAGTCAGGGTGCGGTTAGCCATGCTTAGCATAAAGACTGGAATTAAATGAAAACCCTAACAACACCTCTAAAGCTCACTAATTCGTTTAACCCGCACACAACCATAAATTTAAACTAGAATAACCCGTGCAGATGTCCCCGTGCACAAGTCAAGTTTGTCATATAGTTTACATCCATATCTGTGAATACATTGGTTGCTTCACACACATCTTTCCCCCAGCAGCACAGAAGATCTATACAGTCAGCACAGTTTCAAGGTGGACACCCAAGATTAGTGTCACCGGTTAAGTGTCTGATCAAATGTGTCCACTTCTGTTCCTGAGATATGACGTTTAAAACCAGCCAAGTACGTGTTTTATGCAGAACATTATGATGTCACAGTGACCTTTGACCTTACGGATATGACATGCCATTACTTGATCATTAAATCCTTTTGGACATTGATGATAAGTTTTGTCATAATTAGCGCAAGAATTCTTGAATTATGGACAAAAACATGTTTATTGAGGTCACAGTGACCCTGACCTTTGTCCTTTAACCACCAAATTCTGATCAGTTTATTCCTTAGTCCAAGTGGTCGTTTGTGTCAAATTTGAAGAAATTCTCTTTCAGTGTTTTTGAGATATCCTATTCACAAGAATTAGATGGATGCAAGGTCACAGTGACTAAGACCTTTGACCACAAAAATCTAATCAGTTTATCTCTAAATCCAAGTCAGTATTTGTGCCAAATTTGAAACAATTCATTCCAGTTCTTGAGATATGGTGTTAATGAGACAGACAAGGTCACAGTGACCTTGATCTTTGACCTATGGCCACTAAAATCTACTCAGTTCATCGCTGAGTCCAAGGGGATGTTTATTGCCAAATATGAAGAAATTCCCTTAAAGTGTTCTTGAGATATCGTATTCATTCACAATTAGATGAATGCATGGTCATAGTGACCTTGACCTTTGACCAAAAAAATAGAATCAGTTTATTTCTGACTGCACGTGAATATTCCATCACTACATCATTCCATCCTATTAGACATTTGTGTGAATTTTCTTTTTCTGAGGGCACACTTTTTTCTGAGGTCACACTAACCTTGACCTTTGACCACCAAAATCCAATCAGTTCATTGTTGAGTCCAAGTGGCCCTGAGAGGCCTCACTCCAAATTATATAACAGATCTAATATTGCCCTGCGTTCCTTCTTGCACCCTGAGATCCTCAGATGCATCTTTTCTCCTTGTTCCTAGATTAATTCCCAAAGGTGACGGAGCCTTCGCAGTCAGAGCTCCAGGATTTTGAACGACCTGCCTGAGGAGGTCAGGGCCACAAACTCAGTCTCATCTTTTGAAACAAATATCAAAACTTCCTTTCAGTGATTTTAACTGCTTTATTATTGCCTGTTTTACTCTGCTCTGTGTATTCTGTTTTTATTGCTTTTGTCTTTTATTCGGTTTTGTAAAGCTCTTTGTAGCTGTGTTTTGAAAGGTGCTATATAAATAAAGTTTATTATTATTATCAACCCGAAAACACAACGCCTCCGGCTTCGGCTATCGCCAGCGCAGAGGCATAAAAACACAGGGGGAGTTTAGGGGGAGTTGAGTGATGGAACTATTTTCTGCAGCAGCAGCTGGCGCAGTGACTGTGCCAAATGTTTATATTCATATCTCCTCATATTGCTGTTTTAGCCAGTTCACCCAAATGAAAAAATGATATGTCCTCTCACTTTGGGTTTTATGTGCCCAGGGTTTGAGATACACTTTCCACCTTAAACCAAATACAATGGAGCTGACTGGATTTGGTTTTTGGTGCTCATTGTGCTAAAAATTGCATGAACATTTAACTGTAATTTCAACAGTAGGGTATTTTCACACTTGGTCCCGCACTGCAGTGCCACGTCAAAGTAAAAACAAAACCATGTCAATATCTATCATATATTATATATAGGCTAGGCTATAGTGTGAACAGAAAGAGGGCTGAGGCCCCATCAGAGCTGAGGTTGACCAGGAAGAGAACTGAGTCCTCTTTCAAATGACCTGACAATGTGAGCACAAAAAGAACTGAGTCCCTTTTCTGTTGGTCCACTTTTTGGTGCACTTTAAGAGGACTGAGTTTGGTTCATTTAAAAAGGACTATATGTGAAAACACCCTACGAACAGTCAACAATGGGCCCCTTTGGCGCAGGTATACATAAGGCCCCACCACCTCTCCTACATAGAAGCAAAGACACACAGACTTGGTGGTGGTTTTGCTTCCCTTCTTAGTCGTTATGCATCTTTTTGTGGTCTTTAGTCTGTTTTAGGTGTTTTCGTGTAATTTTTTATAGTTTTGTCTCTTTCTGATTGTTTTGTGTCTTTTGTAGCCGTTTGAGTTTCTCAAAGGTAAATTTGTGTCCCATTAAGATAATTTTGTGTCTCTTTGGGGTAATTTTTGTATCTTCTTGTGGCTATTTTGTGTCTTTTTGTAGCCATTTTTTATTTTTGGGTGTTTTGTGTTGCTTTGTAGTTATTTTTTTTTCTCCCTGTGGTTGTTTTGAGCCTTTTTGTAGCAGTTTGAGTAATTTTGTGTTCTACTGAGATAATGTTGGGGTTCTTTGGGGTAATTTTGGGTCTCTTTTGGTTGTTTTGTGTCACTTTGTCGACATTTAGTTTCTCCTTGTAGTCGTTTGGTATCTTTTTGTAGCCGTTTGAGTTTCTTAATGGTAATTTTGTGTCCTATAAAGATATTTTTGTCTCTTAAGGGTAATTTCAGGTCTTTTTTGTTGTTTTCTGTCGCTTTTTAGTGATTTTGATTCTTCTTGTAGTTGTTTTGTGTTTTTTTGTAGCCGTTTGAGTTTCTTTAAGGTAATTTTGTGTCCTACCGAGATAATTTTGTGTCTCTTTAGGGTAATTTGGGTATTTTTTGGTTGTTTTGTGTCACTTTGTAGTCATTTTGTTTCTCCTTGTGGTTGTTTTCTGTCTCTCGTAGTTGCTTTGTGCCACTTTGTGGTTGTTTTTGCCTGTTTTGTTATTTTGTCTCTTTACTGTTACTTTGCAACTCTTTGTGGCGTTTTCGTGTGTCCTGTAGTATTTTTCAGTGTCTTCCTCACTGGTGCATGTTAATTTGAAATGTAACAATTTGCAGGTGAAGGCCGAGGGGCTCCACTGACACTTGTAGGCCGGTTCAGTAATCCATCCATGCCTTCGACAGAAACAAAGTTCTTGTTACTGTGAATAATCAACAGACTTTGCTGTCCAGTTTTTACCGGAACTTCTTTTTACCAAAGAAATAGTCCCTATTTATGCTGCTGACAGTGTGCTCTGTGGATTTTTTACAGTAACGGACATTTTCCTAGAGAGGCATGCTGCTGTTGATATTTTAGTGACATATCTTAAAGCCTGGACAAATGAAACTAAAATGTCTGCATGAGTAGATACCACCAGAGGTAATAACATACGTTCTGTAATACAAGGGGAGACCTTTGTACCACTGCACACATCATCAATGCATATGGTGAAATTACGGTGAGCCCAGACTTGCACTCACCACACGGCGTGTCGCTCCTCCAGCCAGTAACAGGCACCCCTTGGGTCTGACAGGTGCCGGCATAGATCTGCAGCCAGTTACAGATTGTATCCTGAGCTCCCTGGTCCAAACAGGTGTCCTGCAGGCAGCTTTGATAAAAGAACGCTGGCGCCACCTTGCTGTGACAACGTGCAAACACACCTCCTCGATCCACAATTAGCCCACACAGCCTCACTGCCTCGGGCTCCACAAACACATACAGTCCATCCCCGATGTGGAAACGTATGCCATTGCTGACTTCATTAGCTCCATTGTCTGTGTCTATGTTAATGTTGGCATCGGCCACCATGAGAGGGGCGTCATTTAGCACGCTTGTCTCTCCCAGGCCGCAGCGTGGGCAGGAGTCTCCACAGCCCACCTGGCAGAAGGTGTCCCTCTCGGCCCAGGCCATGCCCCAGTCTGTGGTGGTGAGGGTGGGAGGGGATAAGGGCATGCCCTGGCAGAGGCCGCACGAGGTGTTGTAGAGGTCACGGGGCAGAGTCAACAGGAGGAGGGTGTTCCAGTCAAAGGCCACCTTTAGGCCAAAATCTGTCTCCAGAATGAGCTGCATGCCCCAGGTGAAGACGTTGACCTTCCCCGGGCCCAGCTTCAGAGGAAGGTACAGACGCTCCTTATTCACCTGGTTGAAGAGAAATTTAATAAAAGGGTCATTCCTGTTCAGCAACATTACTTTGGGAAAAAAATGGTACACATATTTCATGTTTTTTTTTACACTAAATAAAAATAGTGACATGTTTAACTTTTAGGAAAACATATTGATGATCAGTCTATTAATTTTTTATTATTTATATTCCTTTATTCCACTGAATAAAAGGTTACTCCGGTTTCCTCCCACAGTCCAAAGACATGCAGGTTAATTGGTGACTCTAAATTGTCCATAGGTGTGAATGTGAGTGTGAATGGTTGTCTGTCTCTATGTGTCAGTCCTGTGATAGTCTGGTGACCTGTCCAGGCTGTACCCTGCCTCTCGTCCAGTGTCCCCCAACAGAATAAGTGGTTACAGAAAATGAATGGATGAATGTAAAAAAAAAAAACATTAGTAAGCTTTATGCTACTTTTTTTTTTTAAGATTTTTTTTGGGGGGCATTTTTAAGCCTTTAATTGATAGGACAGACAAGTGTGAAGGGGGAGAGAGAGAGGGAGTGACATGCAGCAAGGGGGCCACAGGCTGGAGTTGAACCCGGGCTGCTGTGGCAACAGCCTCGTACATGGGGTGCCTGCTCTACCACTAAGCCACCGACGCCCCATGCTCACCCTACTTTACTCGTTTCAGTTCCCTCCCAAATAAATATGTCACTTCCTGAAAATGGTTTCAATGGAATTCTAGTCTTTTTTTGGGAGGCGAGAGACTAAAATGACTTCACAGTACACGCTGTAAATGTCGAAAATGATAGAAAATAACTTAAGTTCTTCAAAATACTTTAAGTATTTTGTAGAGGTTGATTACTTTGCACTGGGGACATGGGAAAATCCACTGTCCAAAAAAGACCTCAGTTAAGTAAAAAAAAGAAAAAAGAACATTTTAATGTGCATTACTGTGTGTTACTTTGTTAAGAAGACCTGAATCTATAATTTAAGCTATGTGTTATAAATATTTGACAAATTTTAAGAAAAAATATGTAAAATATGTCACTCCTATGGTCATGAAACTGGGCTGTCTATGCAGTAGAAACACAGATACTTTTGAAATTGGTGCGACATGACCAGTGAAAACAGTTAAAAAATCGAAGGCTGTGGCATTTGCTTTAGCTCAAGAGGTAGAGCACCTACAACTACCAGAATGCACTGCGCTGCACAGGTATGATAAACACAGCAGCTGGTGGACGACAAGATGTGACAGCACTATCTGGAAACAATATGGTGGCTTGGTGGCAACAAATGATCTTGTATAGAGTGCCCCAGGGATGTTTTTCTGTCGGCCAACACGGAAATAATGATTTTTGAAGCCCAAATGCAATCGCCAGAAGTAAAAGCTAACTTTTGGTTGTAAACAAACTACACCACGGTTGCATGACCTAATGTGACCACTATGACAAAACCATAAAGCCATGCTCAGCATGGTGACATTCTGTAGTCTCATTTTAACACTTGTAGCACAACCACCTTTTTTAAGACACTAAGACCCAATCCCAATACCCCCCTTGTCCACTACCCGCAGCCCTTGGCCCTACCCCTTGGCCCTAGACATGAAGCAACGAGGCGTAGGGGTTGAAATCTTTCCCTAGGAATTGGGACACCACTCACTACGTCACCGCGTCGGTTACGTTCACGCATACGTAACTATTTTAAACAAGAAGCTGCGAGCCATCTACATTTCCAACCGGCATCTACAACGGAGTCTCTGGTTGAGTTCATCCTACCGATCGCGTTTGCTGTATTCATCATGCTTTGTTTGATGAATGATATACGACAGGGAACTTCTGCTAACCAGCTAATATTACAAGGCAGTATAGTTATACTAGCTGGCATGTTATCCTAATGTGAAAAATCCGACAATTTTGCAGAACAGGACAGATGACAGACGCCAGATAGTGCGAGCTAGCTAGCTAGCTAACAAGCAACCTGACGATGGGGGGTGGGGGTATTGGGACAGGCCCAAAGAAGTTTCACAGTTCACAAGTGGGGTATTTACTGACGTATGTCGTAGAACAAAACGTGAAAGTCTCTAAGGCTTGTGTTAACCACAGACCTTATTTCAGGGATGGAACCAAAAACCCATTCAAAAAACGCACTGACTTCCAGACGAGGGAACCGTGAGGGGTAAAATGCTAACTCATCTCCGGGATTTAGGACTCTTTCTAAAAAATCAAGGTGAGAAATAGACAACGCAGTATCAGAATCTGGATTCATATTTGATCAGCGCTGCTTAGTTTCACCATTTGATCTCATTTTTTTTCAGCCACTGTTTACACAATACAGGACACAGTCTGGCACCCACTTCCTGTATACAAACCCTCATAATAGCTAAACAGTGCGCTAAAATACATTTCTAAAAACATTTTAGGTGAGAAATAGGCAAAACAACGACATAATCTTTGGGAGAGCGAGAGGCGTCTGCGGAGGTACAATCTGTAGTTCGAGCAACAGCTCTAGATCCAGCAAAAATATGCCAAATGATGTGAAATGTGTCATCCAGCAAATTTGAGCTGGGAGATGAGCAGGGAGATCTAATCGCTGGCAAGATGGAGAGAAGTTTACCATAGGTCATTTACACATACTAATCATATTGCTGTGATACAGAGCTGGTTGAAATTCAGCAAAGTATCCCTCTAACTGTTATTCTGGGATCAGCATCAGCTCGAACAAACACATTCCTACAGAAGCATTTTTAGGCATAGTTTCTAATCCATGTGACCTGCACGTTGTTATGTGGGGAAGTCCAGGTAATAAATAACATGAAGACGCTGAAAGGAGCTTTTATGTGTTACTCATATAATCTAATTGTATAAGAGAGAAAAGACAGAAACAGAGAGTATGAGAGAAAATGTGTGAGTGTGAGCGTTGGTTCGTGTGTGTCATTTCTGTTCCTCCTCAGATCTTTTAGTCGGTTTGTGAACCCAGTCCAAATGTCGCTCAGGGTCGGGGTTTTGTCTGAGCCAAATCCAGCCTGATAAAAGATGCCCATTGAAATTAGATCCACCTTAAGCCAATCAAAGAGGAATTCACCCTCTGCCTGGTTATTCAATCGGCTTGATTAGAAATAACATGCCCTCACAAATACAACAACTATGACCTTCAGGTTTCACACAAGAAAGTCACGTTATCCTGATCACAGGTAATAATAATCATGTCTGTTGTTTCATTCACTCTTTGTGCACTCACCGTCACAGTGTTTTTGTAGCTTCGAGACACCTCAATCTCATACTCGTAGACCTCCAGTACGAAGCCCCTCACCCAAATCGCCTGGCCTGTGTCCCTTTCCTCGTTACGAGCTGCCAGTTTAAAAGGAGGAAAAGCTCCAGTGATGGTCGCCGGGTCCCTGTTCCCTCTCCCACAGCTCGTGGTGGCCATCCTAAGCGTACAAGAGCTCTGCAGCTCAAACGGGACGCCACCAAATGGCAGAAAATGTCCATAACCTGCTACCACACACAGGGCCTCAGTGCGTGGCTGGCAGAAGTACAGGCCGTCATTCTCCTGGCAGTACTCCTCAGGGTGACAGGGTGCGAGCTGACAGTACACACTGTTGTCAGAGCCATTGCAGTAGCAGCGCTCCTGGCACTCCCAGTCTGTCCAGAAAGTCTGATTAGTGGCCAGCTGGCGCCCGTGGCTCATGCAGCCGCAATCGCTGCGTGCCACACACAGGCCGTCGCGGAGCGCAAAGCCGTCCTCGCACTGACACCCCTCCTGGCACGGCAGAGGGCACGGCTCTTCGGGTTCATCTAAGTTGGCACAGGTCAGAGGGCAGGCAGTGGTGCACTCGTCGAAATGACTGTTTGGTGGACAGGGAAGAGCTGAGACAGAAGAACAAGGTAGGAGAAGGTGAGACAGCGGCAAAGACAACAGCAAAATCCATATTACAACTATACTCCAAAACCCATTGTTTGGAGTCACTCACTGTGGGACTGAGCGGTGGCTCTGAGGAGCTTTAACACTGCCCTTTGGCAGCAGCTGTAGACAGTTTGGACTCACCACTGTAAAAATGGATTCTACTAGTGACCAAATTTGTGGCAAATAAAAAATGTCTGTGTTCTGAAACCACTCCTGCACTTTAATCCAACACTCAAGTGTTTGTCCAAATGCTCAGTATGTTTTTATGCCTCCGTGCCAGCAACAGCCATGGTCGGAGAGATTATGTTTTCAGGTTGTCCATCTGTCCCATTCCTGTGAAAGCAATATCAATTTTGTGACTTCCTTGTCACTAAGATATTTCAAACATTGGACCTGGATGTAACTAACAACTTACAATGGAGCCACTTTAGAGATTACAGTGAAATTCTTAAAACTTTGAAAGTTTGAGGGAATTTCTTAAAACTTTTAAAACTGTCCAAATTTGGCACAAATGTTCACTTGTACTGAAGTCTAAACTGATTCGATTTTTGTGGTCAAAGGTAAAGGTCACTGTGACCTTGCATCCATCTAATTCTTGTGAATATAATATCTCAAGAAGAGTGGGTGAATCTCTTCAAATTTGACACAAACATCCACATGGACTGATTATAAACTGATTAGAATTTCGTCGTAAAAGGTCAAGGGTCAAGGTCACTGTGACCTCACAAAAAATATATTTGGCTGTAGCTCAAGAATTCTTACACTGATTACTTATTATTTTACAGAATCTCACACAAATGTCTAATAGGATAAAATGATTAAGTGATTCAACTTTATGAACTCATTCAAAAGCACATGCCCCGTGCACAACACTGTCAACTTGGTGCAGGTGATGGCAGGAAACATCAGACTGATAGTAATAAGCAGATACGCTGCATAGAAGAAAGCTGAATTGCTTCTTCTTTTAATTTAGTCTTCATTTGAAACATTTCAACTGAAGACTAAATTAAAAGATTAATATCAAAAGAAGAAGCAATTCAGCCCTCTTGTGTGCGGTTTATCTGCTTATTTACTATCACTCTGATTAAATTTTTAAATTTTGCATAAAACACTTTTCTGGCCATCACTCAACGTCATATCTCAGGAACAGAAGGGGAGACATTTGGCCAGATACTGAATTGGTGACACTAATCTTGGGTGTCCACCTTGAAACTGTCCTGATTGTACAGATCTTCTGTGCTGCCGGGGGAAGATGTGTGTGAAGCATTCATGCTTTCACAGACATGGGCGTAAACTGTAAGTGTAACTTGACTTGTGCGCAGAGGCATACAACCCTGGGGCTTTTTTTTTGTCAAAAATATGACTTAATACAAAGCACAACTAGCTGTGTCAGACTTGACGTTTTCTCATGTTGGTTGCGAAGGACACATTTCAAAGCTAACTGAGCTAGCAACAAATGGAAGCAGTAAATCAAACCATATTTTGGCATAAGTACGATTTTTGGGAGAATATGGAGCACATGAACAGTCAGCTGGGAGGTGGATTCTGCTGAAGCGGTGGGTTGAGATGTTTCAATGGACATTTTGAAACTGGATTGTTGTTGGAATCTGAGTAAATGTTGTAAATCATTTGGGGTCCTTGTAAGAACAAGCCCTTAGCCGACAAGGCGTGAGTGATAAAACAAGTTTGTGGTGGCGTCTACGTTTAAGGAAGAGGTATAAATTAGTGAGACACTACAGAGCAGCTGTGGAGTGGAACTAAAGAGGAATACAGACAGACCTTTTTCCTTTCACATGTCAGAGACAAGTATGACTAATAACTTAATTAACTGCTAAATTGCATTTCAATAATTGCTGGAACAGACTCATCATCATTATTAGTTCCACCTGGGCGTTTCCTGCTTTGACAAATGACTGCTGTGAAACAGGTCTCTTAATCTGATTTATCTGGGAGCAATAAAGGAACAAGAGTGCTCTGATGGGAGCAAGGAGGATTCAGGTTAAAGGGACAGTTCATACATATTTTTCCTCTCACCTGTGAGTCTGTTTATCAGTTTAGATTATTTTGGTGTGAGTTGCCAAGTGTTGGAGATATCCGCTGTAGAGATGTCTGCCTTCTATCAATTACAATGGAACGAGATGCACTCAGCTTGTGGTGCTCAACACACCAAAAAATACATTTCAAAAACTCAACAGCAATGTCTATTTCCAGAAATCATGAGCTGGTTACTAAGTATAGTCCACAGACCTTGTTGTGAGCAGTTTCATGTGGGAACTTTTTTTTTTTTTTTTTACCAAACTCCACCCACCAAACGAATCACCATGTGGAAGGAAATGTGGATCTACACATGGATGAGAGGCTACTGCTACCCCACCTTAGCCAGCTAATGTTAAAGCTCAGCTGAGGAGGACGCCATTACTGTTTTTAATCTTGCGCTGTCACAACCATGAGCCTCTCGTCCATAAGTAGATGCACGCTTCATTCTGAGCGGTGATACTGTTGGGGGGTATAATTCGGTAGAAAGAATATAGTTCCTACATGAGGTGCTCACAAGAAGGTCTGTGATTTATCTTGAGTAACCAGGTCATGATTTCTGGAAAGAGACGATGTGGCAACGCTGCTTGATGCCAGACAACCAGAATACCAGTGTATTTCTTTAAAGAAAAGATATATCAACTCACGGCAGTTGGTGGCACTCCTCCAGGAAGCGAGGCCGACTTGAGCATCCTGACAAGCGGTGGCATACGCCTGCAGCGAGGAACACAGGGCTGAACGATTCCCTTCCCTCACACACATGTTATACAAGCAGTTCCTGAAGAACGGCGAAGGGTTGACCACTGCATGACATGCCAGAAATGAACTATTCCCCGGGTCATTGATGTTGCCACACATCCAAGGACTCTGGTAGAGACGCAAGTCTGTGCACATTCGATACAGGTCATCGCAGTCACCGTTACAGGTGAGGTCATCAGCAATGGACCGCCAGCCCTCTGTGAACTGTTCAGTAGACTCCGCCAGGCGTCCATTTGGAAGGCGAAGGTCATCGGTGGCATTGCTGTTGAAGACACCACATAGGCCGCAAGTAACATTGTAATAGAGGGTGGAGAGGGAGATGTTGAGGAGCCCCTGGCGAGTGTACTGGACACGAAGCAGACCACGGGACTCCACCACTGTAGCATTGCCTGGTGCTCTGTAGATCATCATTGTCTCCATTGGATGGACATATGGGAGAGCCACTGGTTCACCATTCACCTGGAACACAAAAAGGTGTCAAAGCCATAGGTATGCAACCGCTGAAAATACCCTGCACAAAGATTTAAATGCAACACTTTTGTTTTTGCTCCCATTTTTACAGGTTTAAGTTAAAGATCTAAGACTTTCTTCATTGACTCAATAGATATATTTCTCTCAAATTTTGGTCTTAGTTAAAGTCCATGTTAGTGAGCACTTCTCCTTTTCCAAGATAATCCATCAACCTGGCAGGTGTGGTATATCAAGATGCTGATTAAACAGGATCATTACGATATAGATGTGCTTTGGGGTGGTCTCAATAAAAATCACGTTGTGCAAGTCTTTTGTGTGTATAAAAAAGAAGTCTTGGATCTTTAATTTAAACCTTTAAAAAATGGGAGCAAAAACAAAAAGTGTTGCATTTAAATTTTTGTTAAGTATAGATAACAAAAAGGTTTTTGCTCTGCAGAGAAAATACTAACCTTTACTATATCAAAATCTGTCCCTCCCATCTGAGCTTCCAGGTTAGCCACTGTAACGATCACAGGTCTTTTCCAAGTGGGGCCTTTGTTCATCAGCCGCCTGCCAATCTTCACCTCCACCATGGAGCCATTAGCCGGCACTGCGCCACACAGCTTCAACAGGTAGTAGGAGCTGTCGTCTGGGAACAGCAGGAAGGTGCCATCAAAGGAAGACGTCACTGAGTTCTGAGTGATTGAGCACACTCCCTCCCTCCGAGGGTAGCAACCCAGCAAGCCCACCTCCGCCACGCACACCTCGCCCTCTTTGCAGGACTCGTTGAAGCAGGAGACTTCCCCAGCAGGCCCACAGGTGCAGCGGAGGGCACATTCACCTTCCTCACCACTGGGACCTGCCCAGAAAGTTTGATTAAGGGGGTAATAGAGGCCGTTATGCTCACAGCCACAGTCTTCACGCTGTACACAACGACTGCCGCTGAGAACGTAGCCTTGGTCACACTGACAGCCCTCAGTACAAGGGTGAGCACAGTACAGGGGAGCAGTGAGGTCGGAGCAAGAGGCTGGGCAGGCACTTGTGCACACTTGGTAATGGCTGAACTCCGGACACGACAAAGCTGAGAACCAGTAAGAGAAATAATGATGTCAGATGACACTAGTACATGTAAGATGAAGAATCTGTGTAAGCTAATTCAAACTGAAACTCACCACAGAAGGTGCGAGATCTCCAGGGTCGTATCGTGACACCAAGGGCCTGGCACGCCAGAGCATAGGCCTGGATGGCCTGACAGAGTGTGGTGATATTATCCCTGTTGCTGCACATGTCATATACACAGCTATACACAAAGGCTGTAGGGTCCACTACGGCTCTGCAGTCCCTAAAAGGTCCATCGGTTTTGTTGATGAGCCCACAGTAGTCTGAGCGAAAGTAGAAGGCTTCTGTAAGAGGGTCACACACGCTGCAGTTCTGGGCGCAGCCATCTGTACACCTCCAGTCTGGGTCCTCTGCTCGCCAGCTGCCTCCTAACTCCACCACGCTATCTGCTAGAGAGCCGTCAGGAAGCACGGGATCATCAGCAGGGTCGTCATTGTAGTTGCCACAAAGGCCACAAGTGTTGTTGAAGTACGAGCTGGGCAGGGAGATAGATGCATAGTGTTGACCGTCATAGGTAACTAAGAGTCCAAAGTCTGTTTCTAAAGCAATGGCAACCCCAGACTGGTAAACCCTAACAGCACCAAGTTGGAGTTGGACCGGTAGAGTCTTCACCAAGCCATCCACCTAGAGAAAGAACAGAGGGAAAATCAGAAAAGGAACAAAGGATGAAGGTAGAAAACTTGTCCATTGTTAATATATGCTGGCATCCTGGATCGTCAGCATGCAGCCCTCTTCATCCCCCTCTGTGTGTGATAATGATGCCAAAGGCACCTGTTAGCATCTTTATGAGACGCACCAGGCTTCAACTAACTCAAATGTAAACCCACCTGCAGCAAACTTGATGCTGAGAGCAAATGATATAGTATAAAGAGCAAGAGGAAGCAATGTGTAGGGCAGGAGGGACAGGAGGTGGATGGGTCAAACAAAACAAGATTTGCAAATTTGCGCCCTGTACGTCACTATGAGACACCTGGGGGTGGGGACGAAGTGTCTGTGTTTCATGACCCAGGAATGAGAACAGGTTGCATCCAACTTGTATTTTGATATCATGAAAAACAGGTAGATGCATCCAAAAGGTAATTATAGATCTGTTTACTGTCAAAATCACCCTTCAAGGTAGTCAAAGAAGATCTTCACAGCGAAGTTTAAATGCAGCCACATAACCCAAATCCAAAATTCACATCGGCCAAACCAAGAGGCAAACACAAGAAAAATATTATGGCAATTCCTCACATAAAAGGAATCCACAGATTCTCACCTGGACTGTTCCAAAACTGCCTTTGGGTAACGTGACTCGGTGTCCGTACACATCCACTGTCACGTCTCTGAGCCAAGAAACCGAGGTGACCCCACGGTTCTCATTTTTGGCCTCCACAGTGAAGAAGGGCAGCCCAGCCACCTCCCAGCAGGGCCGAGCCAGCAGGTAGGAGCAGGTTCCCTGGAAGTGATAGAGGAAGCCATCGAAGGTGTGGTAATGAGGGTCGCCAAATACCACACAGGTGCTGGTGCGGGTCGGCTGGCAGTAAAAGGCCCCCTCCTGCTGCTCGCAGGTCTCCAACTGCCCGCATGGAGCCTCCTGGCAATGCACCTCGTTGTCAATGTCAAGGCAGCGGCATCGCTGTGAACACTGGTCAGAGAGCCAGAAGATTTCCCCTCGTCTGTAAAATCGCCCTGGAGAGGATGTAGGAAGGACAGAAGAAATATTTACATACAGTTCTGCATGAGACAAATCCACATGGGCATAACTGGAACTTAAACTTGCCATTGTAGCTGCAGCCATTGGCAGGATCGATCAGTTCAGTGTCAACGCGGAAGAACCATCGCCCAGGGATATTAACATTGGTTGTCTGTTCAATGTTCACCACATCATTTGAGCGTGATCCTGGCAGATTGAAGAAGTGACCAATGTCTCCGCCATTAAAACCTGACTGAAAAGGGGAAAGGTGTGAGGGACGTAAGGTGAAATGTTTATCATACAATGTCTTTAATATAAAAGGATGATCAAATGTATAAAATGATCTTGGGGACTTTGTGAGAATACCTGAGCTGTCGTGCCACCCAGTCCTGTTAAAGGATCTCCACCGCTGGCTGTTCCTGTGCTCCATGTGATTTCTCCGTAGTTGAACATACTGAAGAACCCCACGCCATCTGAGATGAGTACAGTTTGGAATGTGTTCACCTTTTAATCAAACAAGAGGATGAAAATAGTTTTACAAAGAGAAAAACAGACATAACATGCAAAAAACAAGAGTACCATAATGGAGAAGAATCACTTCAACATTCAAAAAATGTCCCACTTGTGAAGGACTCAGAGCCACAGCTGCAGCTCTATTAGCTATAGCTGGTAGTTCTGTGGAGAGAGGTGTGAGTGGAGTCAGGAATGGTTGGGCAGCAATGTAGAGGGTCTTAAAGGGGATTGGTTCCTTTCAAAACTTAAAAATTCCCTGTAGTTTCCATTTCAATATCTCTGTTGGCACCTCATGACAAGGCTGTCACAGCAGGATTAAAACTGTAGGCAAGCTCTCCCTGTCAGAGAGCATCTGGCAGTCTCTATTGGCTGGTGACTTGGGCAGTAACACAGTGGTACAGCTTTGGCAGCCTTCTGCAGTTTCAACAGGCCGCTTTGACACTCTGTGGTGAGCTATCTGCAGTTACATTTATAAACATTGTGCACGCACAAAACGAGGCCTAAAGGAGGCAAAAGTTGTGATCTATTAAATCAGGCTTGATAGGAGAAACTTTGATCCATGATTATGAACATTTTGGAGACAGGAAATTGGCGATGCAAATGGTGAGGTGGAAGCCTGACTGTAGAACTGAGCGCACACCATTTTCAACTTTTGTCTGTACGTACAATTTTTGGTATGGATCCTACGCACTGTTTTATAAGGCTGAAGCTCGGAAATGAGTTAGCATTTTAGCACTGCCGGTTCCCTTGTCTCAAAGTCAATGGGTTTTTTGGTTGGATGCCTTAAATAATGTGGTTAACACAAGACTTTCACGTTTTATTCTATGAGATAAAATACATCAGTAAATACCCCACTTGTGAATTTTGAAGTCTTAAAAAAAGACAGTTGCTAACAAGTGGCTAAAAAAGGCTGCAGGACGTCATTCCAGCCTTGTTGTGTTGGCGACACTGAAGGCATGCAACCGTGGTATAGTTCGTTTAAAGCCTAATGCTAGCTTTTTGCTTCTGGCGACTGAATTTATGCTTCAAAAATCTGAAAAGTGGTGCTCATATGTGAAGAATATCTTGCTGAAATAAACATTTAAGTATTATAAACAGAATGGAATAAAAGATAAAGTCCGCACACCAGAAGCTGCTCCTTGAACAATTTATTCATGTGTTACGTTTCGGGCCCCTGCCCTTCATCAGACATGAAGTGAATGTGAATACACCTCCATATATACACACACAACCCCTTAGGGTCACCTGACACAATCAGGTGATAAACCACAGGTGTGAGAACAATAATAATAATCATCAAACAGAAAAGAAAAATATGTATTTCTGATTGATGAGAAACAATCTTTAAATGCAGTACAATGCAACAATGCTAGAATACCACTTTACAAAGATTCTATAAGAAAATCTTTAAGAAAATCTTTAAGAATTTGCGCAGGTATAAGGCCTGCAGTGCAAATATAAATATAAACAAATCCCACACACTTTAAATATCACATAAAGAGAAACATCAGGTGAAGACCATCATAAATTTATGCGATATTAAAAGGGAAAAAAATGTTCTGTAGAGGCGTCTCTAATAAATATCAAACCACAGCGATATGGCAAGTGCAGACAATATGAGAAACATGGCTCACACAGTAGTAGCAGAAAACAATCAAATCCAACATCATACCAGCTACTGAGGGAACAATGTAAACACAAATGACAAGTTCCTAGACCCATAGAAATGAAGCGCACGGACCACACACATCATAAAAAAGGCCTCAAGTCAAAATCAACATTAAGCCCTTTGGGAGCCAAAGTGTCCAGGGTATATATCCAAAAAGCTTCTCTTTTAAGTACGAGAGAGTTAATGTCACCACCACGTGAGGGCTGTTTAACTAGTTCTATACCTATGTATCTGAGAGAGGAGACATTATGCGAGGCTTGTGTGAAGTGCACTGCCACTGGACTTCTGGTGTCGTGGTTTCTAATGTTAGATCTATGTTCTAGTTTTTAGTGGTCTGGTGGTTTTACCAACATATGCCAGGCCGCACGGACACTTAAGCAAATAAATAACATTTTTGGTATTGCAGGAAATAACACCCTTGATGTTAAAAGACTTGCCATTCCGTGGATGATTCTAGCATTGTTGCATTGTACTGCATTTAAAGATTGTTTCTCATCAGTCAGAAATATATATTTTTCTTTTCTGTTTGATAATTATTATTATTGTTCTCACACCTGTGGTTTATCACCTGATTGTGTCAGGTGACCCTAAGGGGTTTTGTGTGTATATATGGAGGTGTATTCACATTCACTTCATGTCTGATGAAGGGCAGGGGCCCGAAACGTAACACATGAATAAATTGTTCAAGGAGCAGCTTCTGGTGTGCGGACTTTATCTTTTATTCCATACTTTTACCTGTTATTGAAGTATTATAAACAGAGCCACAGAGCTTATTTTCTGCAATAATCCAAAATCTAATGGGAAGATCTCACTGGCTTTTTGTTGCGGTAACAAGGAAATTGCTAACTTCCGTGTTGGCCTACGAATAAATGTCCTCCCTGCAGCACAAGATTTGCTTTTTTGATGACCTAGCAGTTGTTAATACAGGCTAAACAGTATATTGAAATGTGTAACCAAAATATTTCATGCAGCGTTTGGACTATACCGGTGTTGTCTGGCTTCCTCCGTAGAAGGTGACTTGATGCCATGTTGCAATAAAGACCCAGGTAGCCGTGAAGGTGGGCATGTTTTTAAAGTACTTCCGGACATCTTGTGTTGCCCTCTCCAGTATTTCTGGTTCTGTGGTCTCTCGGTAGTACACATCTCCGCGGATGCCATTGTGCACATCTGCCCAGAGCGGAGCAATGAACGATCTGCTGTCACTCAGGGGAAAAGCCTCCGGTGTGAACTGGCTAACCTGCACGTTGAAGGAGATCACGCCATTGTTGTTGACCTGTGGACAGAACAGGCAGGGTTGTACTTCAGCATCAGATGGATTTGTCAATGGTTTGTTACAAGAGTTTGAGAGTTTTGATCAAGGCTTACATAGATGGAACGGTATGGGATGTTAAAGAAAATGAATGGAATAAGCAAAGTGATTTCAGCAGAACTCCCATCATCCATCTTTGGGGTCTCTAGATCTCTATGGCCGGGTCCATATGGATACAGGATATCCTGAGAACTAGCTAAAAGGAGAGTAATGCATAAGAGCTCATTAAATCAGGGTTCCCACACATTTTCATGGACAACATTTCAAAACTTTTTCATGACTTTTCAAGAACCTATAATAACATTTTATGAATTTTACTGTGTCTGCTGTCTGGTTATGGTATTTGTGTCACTTTCTTGGTGTAACTGCAGATTCTGATCTCAAATTTAAAGCTCATTTTGATGCAATGACCAAAACTATTTTGTCATTTACACAATATAGCTAAGGTACGACCTCTGAGAGGCTTGTTCATGCTTTTGTTTCCAGTCGTCTTGATTATTGTAACGTTCTATACACTGACCTACCTAAAACTGCCATTGCAAAACTACAAACCATTCTGAACACTGCTGCTGCCAGGGTCTTAACAAAAACTAAAAAGAGAGACCACATAACTCCAGTTTTACGTAACGTACACTGGCTCCCAGTATCTTTTAGAATCGATTTCAAAGTCCATCTGTTGGTTTTTAAGGCTCCTAATGGCGATGCCCCTCTAATATCATAGACTCCCTATCACCTTATGTCCCTCCACGAACCCTGAGTTCCTCCACAGCTGCACCTCTAGCTATTCCTAATGTCACTACAAAAACCTTCGGGGATGCTTCTTTTAAATACTATGTCCCAAAAATATGAAACACCCTGGTTTTCCATGACTGTGGGAACTTTGTTAAATGTACTTATCTCCACCCTAAAGGTTAAATGAATTGATGTGGATGCCTTATACCTCCCGTCTGTACCAAGATGCTGAAGAGGTGGAGCAGAATGACTGGACAGCCTGGCCTGACCATTCTAAAAAACAGAGAGACAGAATGAGATGAGAGATCATTACGACAGTGTGATTGATTTGCTCATTATGTTACCATTTCCTGAGCAACCCCGTTTGAGCAGCTGCTACATTATCTGTCCTGCATTGTCCAGCTAATGGAAATGCAGGTGGACATGAGTCATAGGACAACTTCTTATAAACAAGGCCGTTAGACAAAAGTGGAGAGGAGGGAGAACCATCAAGCCAACGTCACGTTACTTCTTTAAGATCAGGCTCCCAGGTCTCCCCTGAGGGGCCCTGAAAAGGCCCTATTATGCATGCCAGAACAATGTGTCAGGATCACATTTGCCTTACAGTCCCATGTGAGCCAGCAACAGTGGACTACGGGCCTCTCTGTGCCTCGGTTCCCTGCAGCTGACCGAACTGGCCCACTCTGCTCCAGTGTCTCTGTGTCTGAAGCCGCGAGGCTGCTTAGGACCTCATTACCACTTCTGTTTGGGATCCATCCATGCCTTGTTGGCTAGAGGGAGAGCAGCGTAAACACTGGGGCACTAATGGGTTTAAGTGAGTAGGTTTGAATTGCCGAGGTCCTTGCAGTGGCCCTTTGGGGCTGTTCAGTGCCTGGCTTGGCAAGTTTCCCACTGGCAAAGTAGAGTGTACAGCCAAGTTGGCAGATCTTCCAATCACCATATAGCATTTAAGCTTAATTGTTTAATGAAAGAATGAAACTTTAAAGGTGCTGTCTGTACATTTGGTGAATTAACATTAATGAGTCTAAACATCGCTGCCAACTTTACCCACAAGTTAAAACTGCTCTCTTCTGAATATCATAGATCTTGTTAAACATTTAATCTATATCTGCATTTTCCTCTGTTATTGTGATATTTTCAAACTGTGAAACTGTCACATGTGAAGTCCTCACCAGTATCGAAACGTCTCCCGCTTAATTCCTATAGTGTTTATTGTTCATAAAGTTTTTTACCAGGAGCCGAATTATTCACAGAGGTCTCTTCCTCTCCAAAACAAACGAACCAGGTGATTCTAATCGGTAAAAACACTGAATAAAGCAGGTTTACATTACAAATCGGGGTTTTCCAATGCAATGTGGTTTGGCGTGTCAGACAGGCTGCTAGCCCAGCACCTGCTAATGTGTGCTCAACTATTTTCTTTGATTACTTAAGATCCAGACGTTCAGGGAGTTTTTACCAGGAGCCAAATTATCTGCAGTAACCAAACAGACCTGAAGATATAAACTGGTAAAAACACTCAATAAAGCAACTTCATGTTAAGAAAAATGGAGTGGCTTCTAACCACAGTGGCCAATACGAAGAAGCAAAGATGTGAGAATGACCCTACAGCCAGTGTTTAGTTTGTCCATTCTGGGCTACTGTAGAAACATGGTGGTGCAATGTGGTGATTACCGTAGAAGAGGACCCACTCCCTGTGAAGATATAAACGACTCATTCCAAGGTAATAAAAACACAATGATATTTATTTTCAGGTGATAATCCACTAAAGAAAACATACTTATTATATTATATTCCATTTCTGCCAATATATCCCCCTAAATCCTACACACTGGGCCTTCTAGGTTCATACATAGTCAATTAATCAAAATAATGTCTACTAAAAAATTTAAGACATTTTGGAAATATAACGAGGATCCACTAGGCAGCCTGATAACTACCAGCTAGTCAGCGTTATCTCAGCAAAGTATTACTGGAAAGTCATTGTTAGCAATGATGTCTTTGTAGTGTTTTAAACGTTAGATATAATTCCTTTTGGTAGATAAACTTTAGCATCTGGGTCAAAATTGAATCAATTGCTGCTGGCTACTGTTATTAATGTTTTTATCAGGCAGTTTATGTCTCTGTAGAGTTCTCGCGAGAGCACAATTTGAATTTGCTCAGCGAGTCACTCTGGCAATCAGTAATGATGCTCATTACCTATGCCCATGAAACTGAGCTGCACCAATCACATCGGTGTATCTGATATAGGCGGGCCAGAGGCGAGCTAAACTGATGACGACAGTGCTGCGACGACGAAGTGCGGAATCAGTCAGTAAACATTGCGAGATGGCTACGGATGAACACCAGTTGTTTGAAACGGCTTTGGCCGCTACAATGAACAAGTTAGACTTGGCTTTTTCCCTAAAAGAGGAACTGAAGACGGCGCTCGAGTCTTTCCTTTGCAAGAAGGACATTTTAACTGTTTTGCCGACCGGATACGGCAAGAGTCTAATCTACCAGTTAGCTCCGCTGGTAGCTAAGCGTATACGTCACCTCATGTATTGTTCTGATTGGTCGTAGTGTTATCCAATTGTGTGCAGTGATATTTTCAAATGCATGCTTGGTGCCGCCCCTCGAGTTGGGCCATTTGCATTACTCATGGCCAGACCCTAAATCTTTCTAGATTTGGGTCTGGATTTCCAGGCTAACACCTTACTTCAATAAAGAATAATTAAAGAGGAATTAGTATGCTCATTTCAAGGTTTAAACTTGTATCTTGGGATTCAACTGGAAAATGTATACATGGTTTAATGTCCATATGTTCAGTCTGTCTTTAAGCCCCCCTGCCGAAAAAGCCCAGCCTGCTCTGATTGGTCAGCGTTTCTGGGTCTTCTGTATCTCGGCATCAGTATAACAGTACTTTCTACTGTTAAAAAATCCCCAATAAAAGCTTCTAAACCAAAATGTTCACAACCAGACATCACAATTGACAACATCAGCAACATGATCACATATTTTCCGGACATTAGCATGTAGCTACATGTAGCAGTGTATGGTCACACTTGCAGTAGTGTGCCTGGGGCAGATGACCATATAAAGAAATCCTTCATGAGCTGATGTCAGCTTGTCGTGAAAGTAGAAAAATGTTGGAAACAGTATTCAGAACAGTCTGAAGCCTGAGGTTTCTGCTTACATGGATTACTTTTATATATGTTTACGTCATTATATGAAACATTGCCCACGTTTAATATAAACATCTGACATTTTAACGTGATATATATGACAGAAAATAAGAAAGAGAATGATAGATCCTCTTTAGTATATATTTTTAAATATATACTAAAGAGGATCTAGTATATATTTCAAAAAATATATACGAAAGAGGATCTATAGTATATATTTTTAAATGAATATGAACCCAGCATGATGGTGCATGATGTAATTTTTTGTTTTTATTATCCATACAGTGACAAAAACAGGTGTTATCTGTTAAATTCAAGCTATATGACGCCATTGAAAGCCTTGGAAAAAGTTAGTAAGTGGACCTTTGAGTTGATATTGGCTGTGTTTAAGTGTTTAAATGTTTAAATGTAATCACTAGGGAGGGGGGGGAAAAATCAATACAGCATAGTATCGTGATAGTTTTGTGTGGCAATATCGTATTGTCACACAGTGCCAAGTATCGTTTTTTAAAATTATTTAAATTTATAACATTGGAAATACAAACTAAACTTTAGGTAGCCTCCTCGCATAATATAATCAATTGCTTTTTCATTCCTCTAGATACATTTTGCTTAAAAAAAATGGCTGAAGTGATATGAACAGACTGAAAACTTTATCTTATTAGATAACACATATGTTGACTAATTTAAAGTTGAAAAAAGGTAATACACCGCAATAAATTTTATCACAATACTCGTCATATTGCAACATATTAAAATCAAATGATATTGTATCGTGACTTAAGTATCATCTTCTGGTGATTCCCCACCCTTAGTAAACACCAAATCCTGGCCACGCAGATGTCTGGACCAGCCATCTTTGCTTTAAACACTGACCAATGAAATTCAGGAAACTTCTTTATTCAATTTGAAAACTGAACTTTGATATCTATGTGTAAACACCTGCAGCCTACACAGTTAACTGTCCTGAACACAATACTGTTGATCTGAGAGCTACGTGAGGTCAATTGGAGACTTAATCACCTCTCTAATGTGTGAATTCTATTCAGCTTGATGCTAAATTGTGTTCAGGTGTGCCAAGCTTAGTGAGCACCGCTGAGAGAGGTCTGCTCTAATGTCATCAGCCTCTCATCAAACATTGTCAACAGAAAGATTACCACAATTGCTCTTTTGACTCCTGTAGCTCACCATCTTATCTGACTGGCATTAACTCAGCACCTTTTAGCATGGCAATTAAGATAAAGCCCCCGGGACTTAAAAGATGAACAAGACACTTCAACGTGTTTATCTCTGGGGTGACACTCAAAGAGACACTACTCTTACTGTATCAGGTAAGCCACATGCTTTATCAAAAGTTAATTCACTTTCCTATGTACACTTAATTTACTTTTCTTTGCATATAAGGCTTGAAAATGAGTTGGAGTTGTGAAGTTAAGAAGTGATATACATTTTAATAGTCTACTTTTATAGTCTTAATTTTAAGGTTAGTGGAAATGTACCTGCAATAGTAAACCAGTGGTTCCCAACCTGGGGTTTGGGACCCAAAACAGGGTCCAGAGATAAATTTGAGGGGTCACAAGATGATTAAAGGGGAAACTGACAAAATTTCTGTGACACAAAACTTACTTACTTTACTAATTGTTTCGATTTTTTTTCTTGTGAAATATGTGATACATTTACCTCTTTGGGTTTCTAAAAATCCTTACAATTAAATAAGTGGTTGAGCTGGTCATAGCTCATGTCCACACTTTGACCGTAATCTGTAATAAGGGGTTGGACGTGGATTATGTTTTGTTTTAAGGGGTTTGCGATGCCTTAAAATGAAGCAAACAAGGTTGGGAACATCTGTGTTAGATATCAGCAGTTGTATTAGATCATGAAATGATGATGACATCACCAACAGCAGCCTGTATACTAGATACTTTTTCCTGAACAGATCGTAAATGACCCCAAATACCTGATATATGGGCAAAAAAGTGCATGTTTGAAGCATCAAAAAGCCTAATGAGGAAAGTTCAAGTTCATTTACCTCACAGTTGTGTCATAAATAAAGTAACTACTGAGGAGCAGGGGAGGAAATGATGCACTCACCTGCCTTCAGAGGATGGACATCTAGCACCTCAGTAGTCTGACCTGGCAACCTCCTTATAGCAGTGTCCCATCCAGCACAGGACCATCCACAGAGTGATGGTGGTGATGATGAAGGTAGTCAAAACAAGGCAGTGGAGGTGACAGAGATTAAAAGAGGAGAGTATGTGTAGAGGGGCTGGATTTCCAAATAGAAGAGAACTTCTTGTCCAATTCCAGCTCCGCAGGGTTACCAGCAGAAGCAACAACAATCCAAAAAGTCTGTCTGTGTGTTTAAATAATGACGTCCTTACAGGAGAAAAGTGGAGATTAAAAAGCACCTGTTGTAGCTGTGCCTGAAGAAGCAGGTGCAAACTTTACCTGGGATACTGTTCAACTTAATCTGAGATCAGTGTTTGGGGAAGGGGGTAGGTGGGGAGGAGAGGGAAGTTGAGGGGAGGGACGGCATAGGAATCTGAGGAAGAGAGGGAGTGGAAACGGAGCAATATGTAAGGAAGGGGGAGAGGGGAGGTCAGAGATGTGGAAATGATGGAGGTAGAAGTGGAAAAAGCAAGGAGAAAAAGTGCTTGCAGACATGTTTTAAAGGCAGGAGAAGAGGAATTTGTTGCACAAAGAGAGGCTCTCATAGAGGATGAATGTCAGGCCTTTTGGGCAGGATCTGTCATTTACACCTGCAAGGTGCCAAATGATAAAATATGTCTTTGGTGGAAAATTTGGGGGAAACACTGCAGCCTTTATCTTGTGGAACAATGAATAACCAAGGCCTCAGCAGCATTTAAAACCATTTAGTGGTAATTTCTATAAAAAATGACGGTCAGTTTTCTTCCCTATTTAATTGTTTGTTTGGCAAGTCCTTTGCGGGTATAAATCAGACACTCTGCCTTTGGATTAGGCCTCAATTATGGTAAAGACTTTGCCAGAGTTCAGTCGGTGCAGTTAGGGCAGCTTCAGGGCACCCGAGCACACAAACTCGCCAAAGAAGTACAGTCTCACTCTGGGGCATTTATGGACAAAAAACAGAAACACACACACAGTCTGAAACCTTGCTTTTCAAGCTCCATGGTAGGTAGAGTTACAGAATTAACATGAGTCACTTTGGATACTGTGTACCCCCTTTTTTTAATTAGGAACAGCCTCATTTACAGGGTTATACAAGACACTTCATCTCCATAGATGCTGGAGAGATAGGGAGGGGAAATCTCAGGTGGATCCACACTGATAGGGGTCTGGGAAGGAGAGGGCAGTCAGTTGGGTCTTTGTTGCAGGAGGACAGTGGAAGTAATTGGAGAGGCAGGGAGCAAGATGTGTGAAAGGCTCCAGGACTGAGGGCAGGCCCCGGGCTCCCATTAAGCAGCACCGAGGCTCTCTGCGGAGGCTTCTTTATACCTCCCACGTCTTGTTGTGTAAATGGACACATACTCTTAAGCAACCTGTGAAAGAGAGTGTCGCACAAAAAGGGACAAAAAAATCAACAGTCACAGGTGACCTACTGGGCCGGGGGAGCCTCTTGATGTTGGGTACATGGTTTGGGAAATGTCGTGCACGGAGAAGTGGGAAGGATGAAGATGGGCTGATACACCTGCTTTCTCGCACTTACTGCCTTTCGTTCCTGTTCACTGACACCCACAACAACTCATTAGGAACAGAAAACATGATAGGAAATGATAACGCTCCCATTTCCTCTCCATACTTGGGTGGTCAACTTGAGGGTATAGTATGGATTTTTTGAAGTGGAGTACTTATAATGAGTCAGTGCATTACATACAGTAGATGTCAGTCGGCATGCTCTCAGTTTGGAGGAACAGGCTGGGGTCTCATACAGAGGCTAAGGGTGCTTTCACACCTGCCCTGTTAAGTTCGGCTCAATCAAACTCAAGTTTGTTTGCCCTCTAAGTGCACTTTGTTTGGGCAGGTGTGACCACAGCAATCACACTCGGGTGCACACCAAAACACTCGACCTGAGACCTTCTTGAAGAGGTGGTCTTGGTCCAGTTACAAACAAACTCTGGTGCGGTTCAGTTGTGGTGAGAACATGTTGTGACCTCGATCCGAATCAACTGCAGTCGCATTAAGCATAGTTTGGTTAAAACAAGCATGAGCATGTTACAGTCCTGGAGGATTATTAATGTGCACCTCCTCCTATAATGGTCCGCTTGTAAATGCTGCTGTGAGAGCATGAACCAACTCTAGCCAATTATACAACTTTATAAAAAATGAGTCCCTGATTCGGACCAAAGCAAGACAAGTCTAGGTGTTAAGGAAACCTAAGTGAAACTTTTCTATATTCTACTCAAAGCCAGACTCCATTAATTCTTTTAAAGAGATGGTTCAGATTCACTGAAGTCACACAATAAAACAAACTACTGATCTTGGCAGCAGTAGACCAGCATCTCCCATGTTCAGCGAGGTAAAATTGCTGTTTTTGACAATGGAGTCTGGCTTTGAATAGAGCATTGATAAGTTTCACTTAAGTTCAGTTTTAAATACTAAGGTTTTCGGAAAATGCATGTGGTGGAAGTAACCTACAGAACATATGTCTGGATAAATGAGACTTGGAATATACTGCACGAGTTATGTGAGAGTTTGTAAACGCATGTTTTGATATAGTTTTACTGTTGATACATGCCGACCCCTTTGACTTTAATTCATCAAGACTTTTCTTTGTTTTTGGATTCTGTGTTCACCACAGCAGCATGCGAGAGAAAAAGTTTTCCTCAGGAATTCAAAGAAGCATGGGGTGAGTAGCTGATATACACACGGTCATTGAGGGGTTGAAGTATTCCTCTAATTAATGTTCATATGTTAACAATGCATATAAGTAATGTAGACAGTTTTTGCTTGTAGTGACGAACTTACCGACAATTGTCACCTGACTCTTAAAGATAACAAAGCGTTTTAGCAAAGTCTTTCGGCTCATTCTATCAGTTTTAAGGCCCGTACACTTTAGGCTAGGACAGCAGACACCCAAACTTTGTGTGGCCATTTTGAACAGGTCCAAACACCTTTGCCTTAGGATGTGGTCAAGTGACTCATTGTACACGTAAATTATTTGAATCATTCACTTACATCCATCCTTTCTGCAATACTGCTGAAGTGTGAAAGCTTCTTCACCTTAATGACACTGAGTCTTTGACTTTTGTCTGGTTGTTGGATGGGATGATTTAAACTCTTAACAAGAGCAATAAAAATCACCTTTGATACTGAAAGATTGACTAAAGCATGAGATAAGAGCAGTAGCTCTTTGAAGTAACATTGAGTGGAAGGGCCTGAGCTCTTGCTCTCAGTTTTTCAATGAAATGTCTTAACACAGAGTTCAACATCAAGAAACTCCACTCAGTGAAGACGCAGACCGATGTCAAGGATGCTGCAGAGTTCAAGAACTCAACTCCAAATAGAGGTGGCCCAAGGGCTTTGATCCCTGGAGAAGAGGCAACAGCAGGAGCAGTTATAACCAAATAGTTAAAGTATCTGTGGAATAAGAAAAAGTTGCAGTACTGATGTTAGTAGCACTATCCTGGTTAGAAATGGGAGCGGCTGAGAGTATCAGTGTGGCTTGAAATGCCAGTGGGTGGTGCAGCTCATACCACCTTTAAAATTGTTTGCAAGAGATAGAAGACAGAAATGACATCAAAGGTTTCTGTGCAGCAGGAGGGCACCGTGTGGGAACAGGGTCAAAGTATCCAGCATCACACGTTCTGGAGAATCCATCAAGCCTGACCTTCACAAAGAAGGTCCTGGACTGGATACCCGCTGAGCTCTGTTCGGCAGTCACCTAATCCGTGGAGTGGGCCACTCTAATTCAACCCGTATGCCCAGCGGTTGGCTCTGCCCTGCCCTCCTTTCCTTCCTTTCCATTCACAATGGTGAACCTCCTTCCAGTAACCCAAACCTTCTTACCCCAGTGACTCCTTCACCTCGGAGCACAAAAGACCCTGTTCAGCCCTCCTGCCCTCAATCCCACTTCATAATGCAATGGGGCAGATCAAGGGCAGATCAGAATACCAGCCATGCAGCTAGGTCCTGTTTACGCAGCGAGGTGCTAGGTGCGATCTATACAATGCAACCGCATCCATCTTCCAACCTCGGTCTGACCTTGCATTAGTGAACATCTCCAAGCTCAGTGACAACAGTTTGGCCTTGGCCATGTTCACTGTTGGTGAAATTACACAGAGGTTCACAGCTCTACCCAGAAACTGCTGTGACTTTTCCAGCAAAGCTTTCTTATCCACATCTTAATGCAGCATATCTGTTAAAGGATAACTTCAGTATTTTTCAACCTGGGCCCTATTTAACGAGTTGTACCTATGAATCATACGCACACATACACATGGGGAAATAGGGCCCAGGTTGAAAAATACCAAAGTTATCCTTTAACAATACCCTCTAATAGTTACATTGAAATCATCGAGAAATTTCCATGTAGAACCCACATGCAAAACAAGACTAAGAAATGCAAACGGCTCTTTAGCCCCGTTTCCACTGAGCAGTACGGTACAGTCTAGTTCAGTTCGGTATACTTTCATTTGTTTCCACAGTGAAAAGTTGTGGATGGTACCAATGGAAACGTTCCGTACCGTCCCCATTTTTGGTCCCCTCTCTGTTGCGGTACCTTGCACACAGATCTGGCACTAAAAGGTGGAGCTGTGAACACTGCAGTGAAAACATGTTTATAGCCTGGTACAAGAAAGATTTTGGTCCTTCTAGCTGATTTCAACGTTCATGACAACTGAAAGGGGGTGAATCTTTATATAACTCACCCGTTTAAAAGGCATTAAGTTACACATGATTTAGGGCATGGTTGCTTTGAGTGACAGGTTGTCTGTGGATCGTGTCCACAGGTTCTCTCAGTAAGACACACCCCTCACTCATCCACAGCTCAACCCTCTTGTCCAGGTATACCCCTTCACCACCAAAATTAGCTCATGTATGTGGGTTTTTTAAACATGGGAAAACCTGCTAAAAATAGTTGTTTGACTCCTTTCCTATTGTCAGTAGACCAGAGCTGTATGGAGACGTATTTTGACCACCACCATTCATTCTGTGGGAAACGTGAATGTCTGAAATTTCATGACAATCCATCCAGTAGTTGTGAAGACATTTCATCCTGATCAAACAATGCCAACCTGCTGTTTTTGATTTCCCTTATCCGCTGCGAGGGTCCTAAGGACAGAGGGATGGTGTATGCTGTAAAGCCCTGTGAGGCAATTGTGATATGTGATATTGGGCTTTATAAATAAAATTGAAATTGAAGTAAATGCTTAAAAGTAGTCAGGGGATCGCTAACGTCCATCGTCTGGGACATAGCATGACCTAAAAGACCTTAAAGAAAAAGTCGACTTTATGTTGGTACTGGAGGAAAAGTCAGCGAATCATCAAAGTCACTGGGAATCATCCTTTGGTAATCATGAATCACCAAAGAAAGTCAGGATTAATTTAGTCATTAATATTGAGATACAAATTGGATAAGCTCCTTAACACTCCTGAAAGACAGACTTAACTTGAGCAATATCAAGAACACCTTTATGCTTTCCTTAGCTCCCAAACCCTAAGAGGAGGGTCCTTGATGGTGACAGTGTTTTGAGGGGTGGGTGGTGGTGGGTTGCACAGATATCCCACACAGGATTAGAGCCACGCTGCTGGAAGAGGAGGAGGGGGAAAATAGAGGGAATGCCCCAGAAACGCAACACCGCCTGACACATATGGAATGGACTCTTTGCAGCTCGTCTAAGACGCCTGCCAGAACGAGAGGAGATCTGCAGAATCCCATCTTCTCCACGGCCAAGCATTCAGCCTGTGAAACGGAGCTGTACATGCTGAGCACGTGTACATTCTGCCTGTAACATGAGCGATGTCCCACTCCATACCTTGTCTTTCAGTCAACACTCTGAAATGCTCTACACAGTAGTTTACATGTAAGCAGGCCAATATACACTGTATTTTATGCAGAACATTATGATGTCATCACTTCATCATTTTATCTTATTAGACAATTGTGTGAAATGTGTGTCATAGTTAGCATAAGAATTCTTGATTTATGGTCAAAAACATGTTCTGTAAGGTCACTATGACCTTGAACTTTGACCTTTGACCATAATATTCCAATCAATTCATTCTTGAGTACAAGTGGTCGTTTGTGCCAAATTTGTGGAAATTCCCTCATGGCCTTCTTGAGATATTGTGTTCATGAAATGAGACGGATGTAAGGTAAGAGTGACCTTGACCTTTGACCACCAAAATCTAATTAGTTCATCCTTGAGTCCAAGTGAACATTTGTACCAATTTGAAAAAAATCCCTCAGGGTGTTCTTGAGGGTTATTATATAACTAGAGTATGGCCAAAAACATATTTGTAAGGTCACAGCGACCTTGACCTTTGACCACCAAGTTCTAATCAGTTTATTCTTCAGTCCAAGTTTGTGTCAATTTTGAAAAAATTCCCTCAAGGTGTTCTTGAGATATTGCATTCACGAGAATGAGATGGATGCTGGGGTCACATCTTTGACCACCAAAATCAGTTCATTGTTGAGTCCAGGTGTGCGTTTGTGCCAAATTTGAAGAAATTCCTTCCAAGCAATATTGAGATATCGTGTTCATGAGAATGAGACAGTTGAGGTCACAACAACCTTGACCTTTGACTTCCAAAATCTAATCAGTTCATCCTTGAGTCAGAGGGAAAGTTTGTGCCAACTTTGAAGAAATTTCCTCGAGGCATTCTTGAAATATGTTCGCGAGAATGGGATGTACGTATGGACGACCCCGAAAACGTTATGTCTTCAATCGCAGTCTTCGCCAGTGCGGAGGCATAAAAATGTACCAGTGAAATAAACTGAAATAATTATAATTTATTCCTTAGAGAGAAGTGAGAGCACCATTACACAGTACAGGTGGAGTTAAAATGGCAACATGATCTCAAGAAAGAAAACAAGGAATTACCATTAGAATATCGAGATAAACATTTGAGAAACTACAGAAAGCAAACGTGATATAAATTAAACACCATATACTAAACAGCACAGGGCAAACTGTAAAACTGTATCGCAGATTAGCAACTATCTTTAAGATTTTTTAAAATCTGTTAATAATCTTTGTTTTTGGTATGACTGAAGGATAAAAGTTAGGATGACTGAAGCACAGATAATATTTTCAAAGTTTTAAAATTACAAAACAACACAGTTTCCCTGAAATGTCACATCTCATACACATTTTTAATCAACCATATCAAGAAGTATCACAACATGCAAACCACCGACTTACCACAATATTACTTTGGAAACAAAATGCTTTATGCTCATCCCGTTACTTCCCATGTAACCACACAATCATAATATAGTAAAACGCATGTGTCAAGACAGAAAAAACCCAGAAGAGATCTCCAGTTATCGACTACACAAAGTAAGTTGTGTGTCGGAGGAGCAGTCCGGACGGCACTTTACGGCTGCCACAGGACGATGGCACCTCAACACATTTTCACACACTTTCAGTAATGCAAGGCTTCACTTATAATTGGTAGAAATGTGCTCAACTGAAACTATTTATCGTGGCAGCTCACTTCACCCGACATGATCTAAAACATGAACTCAATTGCAATATTTAAAAAAGTCTTGCTTGTGGAAGGCCTTCCTTATTTTTAACAATATGTATTCATCAACAAATGCAAATATTGGGCCTAATTTACTCTGCAGAAAGGTCAGGGAAACTTCAACAACAAATTTTATTTAGAGTCTACCATCAGCCTGACCTGCCTGTCTTTGGACAGCAGCAGGAAACCAGAGTGATTCTTCATATGAAGCTACACAGACCTCCCGAAACATCATTTCTTAGCCACCAAAAAACTGTTTCTCAAGATGTGTCAGTTTCTTAAGATGTTTATGTCAGCTTCTGAAACTCAGCTTCACCAAAATCTACATACAGGGAGCCCACGTCCAGCAACCCAGCAGGTTGGTGGTACATTATATGAGAAGTTACTATAGGGCAAGTCCATGTCCCCAGCTTTCTATGAATGCAGCATTCCAGCAAAGAGATCCTTCCACTGATTACTGAGGCTGATTGTAAGTGGAGTTTTCAAGTTCTCCCCATGTCTGAGAGGGGTTCCTCTGAATGCTCCTATTTCCTCCTATTGTCCAAAGACATGCGAGTCAGCTAATTGGAAACTCTAACATCCCTTTTCCACTGTAAGAACTTGACAAAACACAACACAACGTGCAGTCACGATCGGCCTAGATTCTGATTTTTCCTCCAATGTTCTCCAACTACTCACTGTACGAGTTCCTGGAAATTAATTTCAGCACTGCTCTGGAGATCCTAAACACAAGTTGCAGGTACTTGCAACTTGAAAGATAATTGAGAACTCTCAATAAAAATATAAGGTCTCCAGGCCCTCATTAGTATTTGGGGAGTGGAACCATTCAGAGGGAGCTAGAATCAGTGGCTGGAGAGATTTTTCGGGGTCTGGCAGAGGCAAACACAAAGTAAAACATAATATCTAAACCTGACAAGGTTCTTAAAATTTCAGGTTGTGAGAGGTACTGGGTTTTGGGCTGTTACATGCCTACAGTGGAAACGGCTGTCAACTGACCCTTCCCAACTCCCTCCCCTCTCTGCTCTGTGATCCAATAACAATTGAGCGGGCTTGGTACCCGATAGAACTTCAGTCAACTTTCCTCTTTCCTGTTATACTTAGATAACGTTATACTATGTGCTTGTTAAAAGTGTTGGAAAAAACTGAGTAAAAGATGTGGCTGGGGGACCTGTAAACACATTACACTGGTGTCATGATGGACACATACATTGCGTAGACACATTTTAACTGAGCTACTGTTAGCAAAACACTAGTTAACTAGCTGGCTAACGTATAGCTGTCAAGGGAGTTAGCCTAATGTCAGATCACCAGGGGCCGTGCACATGCCGAACTTTTTGCACCCTTAAATTTATTGTTTTCAATGTAGATGTGCGGCAGGTGCGCTCAAATGCTAAAGAAACACCGTTGCAGCATGAACATGTTCCTGAGCACCTATTTTTCTGGGCAAGATGGCTGCGCCCTGAGACTTTTAGAATGCATCAGAGCACACTGCATGTCATGTGACGAGGACTAACCAACCACAGCTAACAGAGCTTTACATCTGTCCCATGAACAATAGGCCTACACACAAAGAGTGCCTGGAGGAAGATCAGCTCTGCGCTCAGGATTTCAGATAAACAGGCTGTGATATGGTGCTTGTCAAGGTTGCTTCGTAACATCAGACGCAACCTGCTGCCGTGCTCTTGAAAGCTGGCACAAAAGTAGCACCCAGCACCTGACCTTGCGTTTTCCAGGCAGGTTTCCTTCCTCCTAATTTCTATGGTAATGTTTAAGAGATTTGAAAAAGGGCAGACAGTTTGGTTGCTGACATATTTTTAAGATGGCATGACTTATTGTTAGCCAGAAAAGAAAAGGCTCACGCTCCTTTGGTCATATTATCTCTGTAAGGCTACGTTTCGTGCGGCCCCAAAGAAACTTTTGGTGTTATTAATTTGGATATCGATAATGTCTAGCATCCCATCGTGAATCTGTCAATCACATAATGTAGTCCTTGCTGTTGTCTTGTTAAAGCTATACTGCCTGGCGCCATGAAACTATCTAATAAACACTGCGGCACCTGCCTGAATGGAAGCGGTGTCACAATGTTTCTTTTCATCAATGTCTGACTCAGCGACAGCAACTAAAGTGGGCGGGACTTAGGATAGGTCAATTGCTGGTAGGTGGGACTGTGTTTTTACATCTATTCTTTGATTATGAAAACAATCTATGCCAATGTGAGCCACTGCACGACCCCACGTCCTGTGAAACAACAGCCTCTAGAAGTGTCAGGAGAGACTGAGGTAAATGGGTGAGGGTCAGGAACCTGCTGGTTGAACCCATTCTAACCTAAATGCAGCGGAAGTGTCCGTGACACAGCAGCAGGTGTGTGGTTACCATACAGGCTGGGCCTCAACGTTTCTCAGCTGCCTCTGCAGGGGGACAGAGAGTTGCTCCATTCACGGGCTGAACGGCCAGAAGACCTGCAGTAACTTGAGCGCTAACGCTCCCTCTTTTCTGTCCCAGACCCGAGCTCACCTCAGACTTGTCTCGTCTTTCTGCCAGGGCGTCTTGACTGAGTGGCAGTCATGTGCTCTGTGTTATCCCCCAACACACTGCATTTGTGAGTTCAGCTCGGGGGGGTGGGGGTTATCCCAGGGCACTTCACTGCTATCAAGAGTCATGTGGAGACAGAGTGATCTGAGTGACAGGAAGAAACGGGGAAAGATCTGTTACTTGTGCACACACTCCTCATGTTCCTGGAAAAGAACTTCTCATGGGCAAATCTTCGATAAAAGTTAAAAGAAATGAAGCCCCTTTGAGCCTGTCATGATCATGAAAATGTAAATAAAATGTAATGTTTTTTGTATGTAATGCAAATATAGACTGTACTCTGGTCACAAACAATTGGCAATATGCACAAAATAGTCATATGACTCAGCTTGGCTGCAATCATTTCTGCATGATCAAGGTTCATTGTTTGCCACTGTCTTGGCTTTTAAAGAGTAGATTCAATCAGCATGATTTTCACCCAACTGTCTTCTCCGAGGCATAAAATGTTTCACTGTTCCCTGCTGCCTGAGGACACTGTTCACAGCTTACAGGAAACACGCCTCAGAGTTATCTTCTACTCGCAGAAAATGAACAGAAAAATGAGGAGAAAACACGAAGGGCTGCTGATTACGGTGCAGGAAAGCCAGACAAGGCATTCTGGAAACTGTGAAAGGTACGCACATAGCAGATGGTACTTCTGAAATCCAATTTCCATCTTAACTATTTTTTATCGTCACCCAATTTCAATTTTTTTTCAGTACTCAAAAAAATACTTAAAAGCCCCATGCATGGTGTAAGCCAGGTTGAAGTTTTTCATCCTAAAATCTCAAATCTAATCAAACACTCGAATTATAAAATAGTTTTTAAAGCCAATGTGCAATTTGTGCATTCACTTGGTAATTGCGGCAGCTGTTTTCTTTCTTTGCACCACGTCCGGATTTGCATATTTTTCATAAACTGCAGTCTTACGTCAAGCAACTAAATCACAGAAAAGTGCGACTCAAGATACAATCTTGGTGAATGTGGAACTCCTATGTGCAAATAAACTATTGTATAGGTTTGTTCAATATGGTGGACAGCAAACATCTTTACATTCAAGGCTGTAAAATATTGCCTTTCTTTTTTTTGTCTGAACAAAAAACAAGGCTCAAGTCAAAGCTTAGTATCCAGTAAGTGTTCATCTATAATTTCTGATGTCCCAAACTAAAGAGCCCTCTGACTCAAACTTCTGAGGAGCTACAGCGGCTTTTCACTTTGGGCACCACTAGAATCTCATCCCCGTCTCGGATGCTGTAGGAATGGAGGGCCCGGCTGGCAAACTTCAACTCCTCTGGTCCCAAGACTGAACACATCTCTCGGTTGATGTAGAAGAGCCTGATGCCATTCGTGGGCAGCTGCAGCAGAGTTCGAAGGAGTTTCTTCAGGTCGCCCACCGTCTGCTCCAGACGAAGGCTGACGGCCTCCACCCTGTCGCCCCAGCGAATGTCCACCATGGTGCTGCGGGGGCTCAGGTCCACCTCCGCCAGCGGGGCCAGTTCACCGTACTTGGATACAAGAATGTGGTACCTGGAAGAAAGCAGGGCTCAAGTCAGATCACTGAAGGGTTTGTTTTTTGTTGTTGTAAACATTACTGAAAAACAAGTAAGTTTTCAAGAAAATTTTAAAAATGTTAAAGTTGCAATTACAGTTTACATCCATGTCTGTGAAAACATGAATGCTTCACACACATCTTCCCCCCTGGCAGCACAGATCTATTAAATCAGGGCAGACTCAAGGTGGACACCCAAGATTAGTGACACCTATTCAGTATCTGACCAAATGTCTCCCCTTCTGTTCCTGAGATATGATGTTGAGGAATGGCCAGAAAAGTGTTTTTGCAGAACGTTATGATGTCACAGTGAAGTTGACCTTCGACCTTTTGGATCTAAAATTTTGTCATTTCATCATTTTATCCTTTTAGACATTTGTGTGAAATTTTAGTCATACCAAAACCAAGTTAGTTGGTTAGTTAGTAGCAGTTTATTTCCACATGTAAGTTGCAAATAAACAAAATAGTCATACAATGACAAACAGACATTAAAAAAACATGTTAGTAAAGGAAGAATGAAAACTGAAAACAAAATATAATGATTTGATTTACATGTCCAAAAAGGAGCGGGAGGAAGTAAGAATTCTTGAGTTATGGCCAATAAGATGTATGTGAGGTCACGATGACTTTGAACTTTTATCTTCGACCACAAAATCATTATCAGTTAATTCTTGAGTACGAGTGGACATCTGTGCCAAATTTGAGGAAATTCCCTTGAAGCCTTCTTAAGATATCATGCTCACGAAAAGACTGATGGAAGGTCACAGTGATCTTGACCTATGACCACCAAATTCTTTTTTTTCTTTTCTTTTTTTAAAGATATTTTTGGGTATTTTTAGCCTTTATTTGACAGGATAGGCAAGTGTGAAGGGGGGAGAGAGAGAGAGAGAGAGAGGGGGAGTGACATGCAGCAAAGGGCCACAGGCTGGAGTCGAACCCGGGCCGCTGCGGCAACAGCCTTGTACATGGGGCGCCTGCTCTACCACTAAGCCACCAACGCCCCAATGACCACCAAATTCTAATCAGTTCCTCGTTGAGTCTAAGTGGACCTTTGTGCCAAATTTGAATAATTTTCTTAAGGCGTTCTTGAGATATCCCATTCACAAAAAACAGACGGACAGATGTATGGACGGACGGCTAGACAACCTAAAAACACAATGCCTCCTGCCACAGCTATCCCGGACGTGGAGGCATAAAAATGCAACAGAGGAGTGAGGGTGCAACTCTTGTAGGAGACTACGTAGACACATAGTGTGTGACGTGGGGGGTCAGGGGACATGGGGAGACTGAAGCCCTGATCACACAGGACGCGTAATTAGTATTTAGTTCCTAAAATGTTGAGGCAGAGGGTACTTGCTGTAGCTCTGGTTGAGGGTGAGAGGCTGTCAGCAAATAGTTTGTTGGGCACAGGGAAACGGAGATCTGTGTGGGTACACAAGACCCTAAAGAAGACAGTGGATCAAGGGGAGTACCACCAGCTGGTCGAGGAACGTCTTCAACAAATGCAAGAAAGTCCAGTTGCCTTCGATATAGCATTTATGACTTAATTCTCATTAAAAACAATTACAAGCTGCAGCTGTGGCTCAGAGGTAGAGTGGGTCGTCCACCAATCGGAAGATCAGTGGTTTGATCCCCGGCTCCTCCAGTCTGCATGTCGAAGTATCCTTGAGCAAGATACTGTCCCGATGATGCTTCCACTGGTGTGCCAGTGTGTTAAAAACTGAGTAGCAGGTGGCACTTTGTATGGTAGCCTCGGCTACCAGTGTATGAATGTGTGTGTGAATGGGTTAATGTGATTCGTAGTGTAAAAAGCGCTTTAGTGGTCGGATGACTAAAAAGGCGCTATCTGGTGCAATGCAGGTCCATTTACATCTAAAACGCGTCCTGTGTGATCAGGGCAGGACTGACCAGACTGACTGACCAGTACTCAGTGTTGCAGGGATAGCGAGCTGGTAATCAGAGCAAACCAGCCACGAGAAACTACATTCTGTTTCTCTGCTGGTAAGTAGTAACATTTCATGTCTCCGTCTACTGGTGGGCCATCATGATTAGAGTATGCATGCATAATATGATGTTAACTCTACAGAAGATGATGATCACTAAACTTAGGTGGGGTAAAGAAATGGATATATCGATATAATTATTGGCCAAATGAGTTGTTATATATCAGCAAATCTGATATCGGCAAAAAAATCCAATATCTTGCATCTCTTATTATCGCCACACAAAACTCAATACGAGACAGATTCTGTGTAGCATATAAGAAATCTCACTTTACCCCGCCTATGTGACACGTCACATCCGTGCCCGATGTAATTTGGCTGAAAGACACAACATGTTAATTAGTGAGCTGGCAAGTGTATTTTGATCCACATGTACCCTGTGGTCTTTTTTATCAGTCCCTATGGTAATGCAGAGGAGGGTGAGATGCAACAGGGGCCCCCGTCTGGACTCAATCCAGAGACATTGCAGTTATGCAATCTTTTATACTTTCTGGTCTTTCCGGCCAAGTGGAGGCCTGTAACAGTGAGTGATATCATTTTTTTTGTCTACCATATAAGAAGCAGAGGGAATATCAAGGTCTATTTATAAAAAAAAACAAAAAAAAACAAAACAAACATCTGTTCCCATCACCCACTATTGCTTCTTCTCTTTTTCGATGTGCCAACTCCTCCACCTCAGCCCAAACTGTTTCATGCTAAATTTCAGCTATTTCCTTTTAGTCTTGATGTTTCCACGCAGGTTATTTTAAAAGCAAATTAAAAATGGGCATAAAAACAGGTAAACGGAGACCTTGAGTGTGTTTAAGAGGCAGAGAAACACTGCGTTCTCTGCCTCTTGCTTGCCGTGAGAAAGCTCTCAGCCACCTCAGGGGAATGCGTGTTCGAGATAAGGACCCAGGAACGATTAAATAAAATCCAGGAGAAAAGGCCTGTGCTTTCAAAGCTACTGTAACAGCTGGGCCAATCAAAGCAATTTCCCTTCCCTCCCCCAAAAACTCCCCCACAAAGCCATTCCCCCTGGCCTGGGGTTTCTGGCCAAAACTTGTGGTCCACTATGGGAATTCTCCTCTAATGCCACAGTGCACAAAGTGCCATTCTAAGAGAAGCCATTTAGCTAAAAGGCTTCATTTAAGGTGGTAAGCATAGTATAATGGGGCAAATAATGCTGCAGGTGATAACAAGTCAGCATTCCGATTGTCTTTTCCAGCATTCTTCGGTAATGGGCAGTAAAGTAGTGGCGGGAATAACAAGTTTTGGAGCTGATACAGGAACTATCTAGCCCAGATCTTAACTGACTTCTCCTTCGGTGTTTCGTCCTGCCTCATTCTCTCATTTCTCTAGTTGAAAGATGACCTGCTTCAAAAGTTAAAATGTTGATTTCCCCCTTTTCCCTCTCAGACTGGCCCTCAATATCCACTGTTCCCAGTCCAGTCCCCTTTCAGTCCCTCTCTACTTATTCTACTGGATACTCCGACTCTCAGATTACTTTTTCAACCCAGTCCTCTCTTTCACTCTTTCCTTGCAACTAATCCTCCCTGTCCAGCCAACACATTTCTTCCTTTATATTTCTGTCTCCTAGTCCCACAACCCCCACCCCTTTCCCAGATTATCCACCATTCTCTGTACGTCCTAAATGGATTATTGAGGTATATCAGTCTCTATCAGTCTGATTTATGGTTTGAGCTACTGAGTTGAGTTACTCAAAGCCAGGCTGTGTCAGATGTGTTCACCTGAGAGGCTGTGACCCACCCTGCAGAGCTCTGATCTCTCGGGGTAGCAAGGCCGCAGCCCTGTCCGAGAGGAAAGGGGATAGCGGTGTGTTCACTGCTTACCCAGCGTGTCCGACACCCCCATAACACCCACATGCTGTCATGGTAATCCCTAACCTTGGACCTACACTGAGAACCTGGCTCCAAACCAAGACCACCAATGCATAGAGGCAGTTTACAAACAGGAGGAGAAGAGGAACATGGGGACTGGTCTCTGAAGGCCTTTGGATGGTTTGTGGCAAAGTATGATGGACATGTGACATGGTTTAAAATATGCACAGCACGGGGTGTACAGGTATAAGACACTTCAATGCATTTTAAGATTATTTTTTAACAAAATTAAAGATATTTTTGGACAAATTATCTTCGTATTCAAGCACTGTGGGTGAGTATTAAGGTAGGAAGTATGTATGTAGTGCCAAGCAGAGTAGGGCTGCACAATTACAGCCAAAAGATTACTTTCTTTGTTACTGAGATTATGATTATTTATTGTTTTTAGGGCCAAAATGATTTATCTATTGCACTTTACATTTAAATCAACAGAGTAATACTTTCACATTCATGTTGTGCTTCACTTCATCTTCTACGGAAAAAATATGAATAAAATTATGCCAAAAGTTTTTAATTTCATTTCGTTTCCAAGGACATGGCGTGTTACAGTGTTGTAGAGAAGATGTTTTCATGGACTACTGCATACTCTGGAGCTGAAATATGCAATCCCATCGAGACAGCACTTCAGTGAAACTTAAATACCAGGTCTGTCCTATCAAGTAAAAGATGAGATGATTTTTTATTTAGACATCTGGAAGAGCTCAGTGTAGTTGCTTTTGGTGGGTTGATACGAATGTAAATGATTCTGATAAAAGGCCAGATAATATAGTCTCATGTCAATTGCAGGACCCTGAATTAATCGAAATCGTATCGTGGCAGACTTTGTATCATTGTCCAAAGAATCAATATAATATAGATTTGAGATTAAACTTGTGATTTACACCCCTATGCACAGCATAATGATCAAATACATCTTGGATCTTCACACGCAAAAGAGCCAGGAGATCCAGTTCAGTTCAAGTGACTTCAGAAAACAAATCAATCTCTCAACTTAAGGTTTGAGGTTGACAGAGAAGGTGTATACATAAAAAAAAAAAATCAACCTGCTACCTTCTGTATCACTTTTCCAATCAGAGAATTCCCAGCACAAAGGACTCATTGAGCAGGGAGAGACTGGTGGCATTGTCTCCCAAAGGTTAGTTTCCCCCAGTCAGAGACTACACCTTCCTTCACAAATCCCTCCAACATTCTGCCCAGGTTAAGTGGAATGCAGTCGGAGAAGAGCGCTGGCAATTATTTGCCCGATGTCGGCCCCTCTGGAGGGATTTCCAAATATTATATCACATATTGTAAATGTGTCGAGGACAAAGAGTGTTGCTGTTGTTACAACATTACAGGTGTTCACAGAGGTACAAGCCCTCAAAGTGTTGACACCTGGTGCTACATGTTAAGGCTCCCGATCGACATGAGCTATGAAAACAACTCAAGCCCACTAAAGTCACCCGAATCATGGCATTAATGACCTGGTATATATAAATACACACAAAAGGTCCATGTCTCAGGGGCAGTGAATGCATAAAGTTTATTCTAACATCCAAAATGAAAGCCAAGTTGTAAATAACAACATCTAATGACTCGCCTTTTTATCTTGCTTTAAAAGGAAAATAGGGCTGGGAAAATTATTGATGTTATATTGATGTTGTGATATGAAGCTAGATATCGCCTTAGATTTTGAATACTGTTGAATAATAAAGATACAGTTTGCTGCAGTAAAAGGGACTTAAGTGAGATAAGCAGACTTACTGGATAAGACAAATGGTGACAATCATTTTATTTGGGGACACAATTAACACCTGACATGCTCCACCCACCTAAAAACCAGTGCAGACCAGGCACCACCCATTATGGCAACGCACTCCCCAGTAGCTGTGGCCTTCCAGCAGGACAATGCGCCATACCAGATAACATAAACTGCTCAGGAGTTGTCCGAGGAACGTGACAAAGAGCTCAAGGCATCAACCTGGCCTCCAAATTCCCCAGATCCCCATCTGACCAAACATCTGTGGGACATGCTGGTTCCCCACCTCACAACCTACAGGACTCAAAAGATCTGAAGCTATTGCCCTGGTACAAAACACTATAGGACATCCCCCAGAGGTCCTGTGTTCATGCCTTGACAGATCAGAGCCAAGTCCAGTCCAAGGAGGACCCACGGTGGATCGGGGGTACCTCTGGGGTACTAGCATGTCCCTCATATGTTTGATCAGGTTGGGATCTGGGGTATTTGGAGGCCAGGTCGACGCCTTGAGCTCTTTGTCCCATTCCTATGGTCATGCCTGAGCAGTTCTTGTGATGTATGTGATTGTCCTGCTGGGGGGCCACTGCCATACAAGTGCTGTTGCCATGGGGGGGTTTATCTTGTCTGCAACAGTGTTCGGGTGGGTGGAGCACGTCAAGTAGCATCCACATGAATGCCAGGACCCAAAGGTTTCCCAGCAGAACATTGCACAGTAACAAGATAATCAATGTTATTCACTTCACCCACCAAGGGTTTTAATGTTTTTGCTGATCAGTGTATTGTCAGACGGATGTCTTCCCAGCATAAAATTATTTTATATTATGAAGCTTAGCCACACCTTAATACTGCATTGTAGTGTGTGTAACTAACTGATGATGGAGATGAAAGATAATCTTTTTCTATGTTAACAGGAAGTCACACCCAAACCACATCAGCCATCGGTAAAGTAAAGTGAAAGTGTAATACTGTGCGTCTCAGTACCTCTCAGGGAGCTTATGTTCTGGCCTGTCCTGGTGGTACCGGATGAAAAGCCTCTCGGCATCCTCTCTCTCCCCACGAGACACTGCGCTCCCATTCAACACCACTACAGACGGCAGCCTGCAGGCAGGGACATTTGGAGTATGGAGATTAGAGAGGAATTAAAAGAGCATGCTGTACTGCATATGTATGGTGATAAGGATTTGATGTGTGTGTGTAAGTTCAGACTCACTGTGCTAAAAGAAGGCAACGTCTCTCATGGGTGGAGTAAGGCTCTAGAAGAGGAATCCCCATTGCTTTGACTTCTTGCAGCTTAGGGAAGAAGTTCAGCCTTTCAATGTCCTCCCATTTACTAAGCCCTGAATGACATCACATCACAGAGTTACAGGGCCGTAGAGAATATTTACCTAACACCACTGAAGCACTGAATATTGAACATGATGGATGAAACATGTGCACATCCCTTTCATCCCTCTCAGACCTGAGTTGTTGAGGTTGATGCAGCGCAGGTTGGGGAAGAGTCGCTGCAGTGTTTCCTGAGTGTCATCAACAGAGTCCACGCTGTTTTTGGCCAGAACCAGTGTGCTCAGACTCGGGTACATCTGCCCAAACTTCCTCACTTCTGCCCATTCATGCAGCTGGTTGTCTGTGATCTGCAGCAGGCGGAGTGACGGACAGGACGTCTGGGATAGTGACACAGTGTTGTAGCCGTTCAGGCACAGGAAAAGCTCCTCCAGCCTGGATGATGAGGGGAATGGGTGAAGTTTGAGAAACATAAATGCAGACAACAATAAAACATTGTTCAGGCTGATAAACTTGTTGTGCTTACTATGAGCTTACTGTTCTTTTTAGACAGAGATTGCGCTATTGCTGCTATTAAGTCCCTTCTTTATGACTCCTTTTCATTTTTACACAGAACCAAACGAAAGCTGCATCATTACACTTCAGAGTGTGATTACAGACTGCATGCCAGCATTGCGGAATCAAAAGAGGCATGATGGGTGTGACAGCTTTGACCTCTTGTGTGACATAAAACAACTTTATTAACAACAAGGGCATAACATGGAAATAACAGTCATTTACCATCCCTGTTATATGGTGGCTGATCTCGTCCTCTACGTGAAGGGTAAGGAGCTCCCAGACCTCATTGTTTTCCCAAGTCGCCGACATTGTTGACCACTGTTCTTTGAGTTTGCCGCTAACTGCAAACGGCTACTTTTTAAATCGAAATCAGGCACGTCTAACACGTCACAGAAACGTCACATCCATACCGATCATGGTCCCGTCCTGCCGGCCGTCTTGTTTATACAGACACCATTTCAGTGCAGTTAATACCTCCCATGGCGACCTTTTTGTTTGTATTTGTCTATAGAGTAACATCAGCCATATCATTGAAGCAGATTCAATGTGTTAGCATATTTCTCAAAACTGTTCACATTGGTCAACACTAGGGATGCGCATGATTAGTCATCTAAACGATTAAACGTCAGCTCCCTCGCTAGTCGGCACCAGAAATATTAGTCGGTTAAACCTATTAGTGTTTATTAATGTACAATGCCGCTTGACTGTCATGCAGATGCCTGCCACTAGTGGGTGCTACAGAGCCATCAGACAGCAGTCCCCCTCCCCACGGTAATGCTTGAGTAGACTGGAGTTTTAAAACAACACAAAACCAGCGTGGTTTGGCAGTACTTTGATCTAGAAAATGAATTCAGCAGCAATTAATCTTTATTGAGATGTTATATTATTTGTTAACTTTAAATGAGTTGTTGTCAGATAATGTGCAGTTTTACATTCATACTGCACGGAGCAAAATGCCTCTCATCTCAGCTGAAATTCAATTATAATTTAGATGTTGTTTTATTAACTTTAAAGTGAATTGCTATCATTTCTGTCAGATAATCCGCAAGGTTCAATGTGCCCCACATTTCAGAGGCAATTTATTCATTTTAGATGTTATTTAAATGGTTAACTTTTGAATAGTCTCTATATACAGACTCTACATTCAGTGAATGTAGAGTCTGTAGGCAAACCCCGGAGATCTTGCCTCCGGAAGAAAAGCGGAAGAGCCCTGTTTCCGATTGTAGGCTGTTTGTAGTCTGCGTGATATTGACCAATCACGTTTGAGCCAGCTGCAGTTGTTGCCAGGTTAAATGGTCCGTGCGGTGAACTAACGAGGCGGAACATAATTGGCGTCACTGCAAACTCTGAATCCATCGCAATGGTGCATGTCTTCTTCATGCATATGTTTATACTGTTTCATTTTTCCTACGTGTTTGTAAGTTTGTTGTTACTTGACATCATCCAAGAGATTTACTTTCACTATAATCTCACCTTCAAAGACCGTCCATTGACTGTCTAACAGATACAGACGATTACCTAACATGTTAAATAATAGATTACAACAGGTATGTTCCTCTGATGTAATCAGAAAACATAATTAAATCAGGAAAGCCCAAGAAAGCTACGATTGATTTCTTCTTGTCGTCTGAGTGTAGATATAAAGATGCCCTGTATTCACTGTTCTGGGCACAACCTCTGAGCTCTGAGCCTGAGGTTGCGCCTTCTCTATAGAGAATAAACTCTCGTGCACAAAGCTATTCAGTCTTGATTGCTGACTCCCAAGCAGATTGGCTAAAAATTGCCACAACACGTGTTGTACCTTTTATATGGAAGACGAGGCAGAATAATGGTGAAACATTACCGCCTTGTGTAAAAGAGGTTTCTGACACTCAGCCCCAAGCCCACTGGCTCATGATGAAAATGTTAATCTCTAAGAACAGGCCACAAATCAATATTTTCAAAAGTAATTTCCTACAACAGCTCGGCACTGCAGGTTTCAGCAAACTTTACTTAAACAGCAGTTCACTGTGCATTTGTTGGGGACTATTTTCAGGTGCGGATTAATACACGTTTGGGGCTGTAGTGAGTATTTACAGCAGCAGGGGGGTGTATGTGGGACTAACTCAAAAAACTTGCAGCGTTTTTTTGTGGATACACCAACAATAATGATGGCTTTGGTCTTTTCATAGGATTTGTTGACAGTAAGAAATAGGAATATTCCTCGCTTTATCCTTTAAGCTTTTTATCAGTTCAGTGAACAATCTGTCTCACCTGCTCCCAGCGTCAAAAAGTATTCTGCACATTCATGTTGCTTCCAGTGACTTTGTATCACCATCTTTGACATGCTTACCGTGGTAGAATACACACAACTTTTTAAATAACAAAGGAAAAACATCAGCTGTGTATAGAGGACTTCCCTTACTGTACTTCATTGTACAGTCATTCCATTGACAGCACGACCACAGGCAACATCTCTGTTTCATCACTTACTCTGGTGTGTGTCGTGTGAGTGTGTGGACAGTGTCCCAGCTGATCTGTGTGTTAATGAGGACAAGCTGTCGGATCCTGGAGAACACCCCAGCCATGCTGGGCTCCAGCGACACGCCGCTCAGAGGGTTCATGCTCAGATTGAGGAAGTCCAGCTGAGGGATGCTGGAGACAATGGAAGAGATCTGGCAACCCACAAGCATCAATAGACAGACATTAAATACAATACTTGTAACTCTGGTTTTGTTATTCACTTATTGAAACTATTTTTAAACTAACACATTTGTGCGATAGACACTGGTGTAGGTTCACGTATCAATGGTGTACAACTCTGGCAATGTGACCTGATACGATACAGATGATCTGATCTTTTTTCTTCAGTTGGTAACATCCAATATGATGTTCTGCTCACCTGATCTGATCATCACGGTTTCTTAATTATCACGACTACTCACAGGGTTTTATTTGGTGTTGTATTCTCAAGTGCCAAATTACAGATACATAGTTGATGTCAGTCAGCACACAACCAGTTTAAAGAAGCAATGTCCTACTGTGAACAGCTGCAGCAGCAAAACATATTATAGCCACCCAAAACTAGAGATTACACTTTGAGGTTGTATGCCTCTGCGAACGAGTCAAGTTGCAATTACTGTTTACATCTCTGTCTGTGAAAACGTGGATGCTTCACACACATTTTACCCACTGGCAGTACAGAAGGTCTGTACAATCAGCACAGTTTCAAGGTCGACACTAAAGACAAGTGTTCTTGAGTCAAAGTGAATGTTTGTGCCAAATTTGAGGAAACTCGCTGAAAGCCTTTTTGAGAAACTGTGTTCAGGAGAATAAGACGGATGCAAGGTCACAGTGACCTTGATCTTTGACCACCAAATTCTAATCAATTCACCACTGCATCCAAGTGAACATTTAAGCCAAATTTAAAAACATTACCAAAGTGTGAACCAAAGTTCACAAGAATGAGATGTACCTACACAAGTACGGATAACCCGAAAACATACTGCCTCTGGCCATGGCTATAACTGGCGCGGAGGTATAAAAATCTACAGTTTAAGTGTACGCTATAGTGAGAGTATTTTCACTGCTTATGTCAGACCTTTATGTCAGACAACCCTTTCCGACGGGGAAGACGTTAACAGCTTCAGTTCCCCATTTATGCTCTCGTCCAAAGCCACCAGACTCCATTGACAAAACAATAATTTTGGCTCGCTGATATCAGGAGCTGTTGTCTACTGCTGCTTTGATCAGTTACTTAGTTTGTGTTATTGTTGAATCCAAACTAACCTCTATAAATGCCAAAGTCGCACAATAACATCAACAAACTAACTGATGGAGGTAGTGTTTGACCAGCAGTTGCTGTGTTCAGCGATATTAAATCAGTGTTTTTCTCAATGGAGTCTGGCTTTGAAGATAGCGGTGAAAGGGCTTCAGTTCCTTGTCAGAAATCACTGTCTGATAACAAGATGAAGCAGTGAAAACAGTCAAAGTATTACACTGGTATTGATTTGTTTAGGCGGCGAAAATACATTTTGTTGCTGACTCCTCCACAGCAGTACATTGCCTAGCTCTCACGTAGGACTCTAGCCTGCTTCTCCAAACTGGGGGCGTGCCGACTGCCATTTACCATATGTATAAATACCTCATACAACCCTTCTTTAAAAGATCCAAATGATTCCTTCAAAGCTTACACAGACTCATCTCACTGCAGGTATTGTAACTTGTCTGCAGGAGAACCACAAGTACAACTACTAACATCAATAATGTTAGAGTGCGACACTGTCCCAAACATGTCTGTCACAACTAATGGTGTCTTGTTTAATAACTGAGCCAGTTGTGGTCAGCACAAACAAACAAAAAAAGAGACCCATGAGATAACTGTCTCTGGCTTGGCTCCACTTTTTGAAGATATTAAACTGTATTACTAAGCAGAAAGTCTTTAAAGGACACCCACCTCTGCCCAGTCGTTAAGTTGATTGTGGGACAGGTCCAGCTCGACCACGTGGCCACAGAAAGCTGCAATATCTGACCTATCCCCAGATTTACTGATTCCAGAGTCACTAAGAACCAGTATGCTGGGCAAGAACAGGCGATCTGCAAACACACGTTAATTAGTCAAGTTAACTTAACTCCGCTTTTAAGACATTCAGGAGGTTGACATGTTCATGTTCTCTTGTTCTGAGATGAAAATGTAATGATGATGCAAGTGCTCACTTAGCACGATCGATATACTGGTGTCATGTGTCAGTATCACCTCTCACCTTTGACAGGGGATCCTGGGGGGCTGGGCATTACCATGACTCCCTGTCCATAGGGGAAATTCTCTGGGTTGTATTTCTCACTGAGGACTTGGATGAAGGTGCGCACCTCCTCTTCATCAGAGGACGGCTCCATGGTCCCAGCCCTGAGCCGGTAGCCGAGGGAGAAACAAAGAAAAAGAGGGTGCAAACAACACAGTCAGTTAATTTGTTTGGCTTTGGAGCCTTTGACACCCTGGGTCAGTGTTTGAAGAAGACGACTGGTGGCGCTACATACTGTCTGTTGTTATTGTCAACAAAACCCACGAAAAGACAAACTAGTATTCTGACATCCTGCCCTGTCTGTGGGACTCACCCAGTAGTAAACATCACACAAACTGGAAACTTAAGTTCAATGGGACTGTCACTGTCTACAGATATGAGGCTGCAACAAGGAACTTTGCATGTCGACAGCCCCACATGGCATACATGTGGCATACTGAAGTTCAGCAAAATTTAGAGGAACAGGAACCAGGTCGTAGATATGATGCATGTTTTGGTTGATGAAATGTTAAAACATTTCTTAATTTGATGTATAGGCTACACAATTTTACAGTTACACAATGCAATAATCACTCTAGGCCAAAAACAATGAAAAGGAAAATCTGAATGTTAAAAAAATAACTTCAGGTCAAAGCCACAGGGAGCTAATGGAGAGGGTCCAAAGAGCTGCGTGCAGCTCCAAAGTTGCAGGTTGCCACCCCCGATCTAAGCACACACAAACTCATCATACTGTGAAAATGTTTACGTACACATTTGTAGTTTTTAAAACATGAAAAACCAGTTGTATGGTCAGTGACTGTGGAGGCAGTGGGACCAGTTCAACTCTGTAGGATATTTGGCACCTTCACTGGGCTTAAGTGCACCTTCAGGGTAATAAGGAAGCCTTTCATTTGAACAACTCTCAATTTCACTTGCATTTCACAGGCCTGTAAAATAACAACTAAAATAAAACATTTTGAATACTGTTTTTGGGTGCACATTTAAATGAGCTGCACATACAAATTTGATGTATGGGGTACAAGTTTAGTGTTGTCTGTCTGACTAGGTGGGTAAGGGCAAATAACAGAAGAGCTCGGACAGTCTGGAGAGGTAAGGCAGCCTTTAAAACCAGGTAAAAAACAACACTTACAATATTAAGATATCCAAAATCTAAGATGACATCTCATCTTAGTAATCTCAAATCATCATGATAATGATATATTGCTTTGCCTTATCTCAAACTATTTCACTTGTTCTTGTTGCTCCTGTTGGCAGCCATTTTTCCTCTGAGTATGTGTCGCATAAAAAGGTCTAAAAATATCCCATCAACATCACAGAATAACCTCAAAGAGACAGAAGCAGAAACGTGAGAGGCAGAGCAGCACTGACAGGAGCAGGTGCTCGGCTGACTCCAGTCTTCCTCTTGGTGAGGCTGAACCACCTGTTCCTGCCTAAAGTCATTTTGTGTAGTGCTGAAACAATTAGCAAACTAACCCATCAGTTGATTAATTGAAATTAACTATTAATCATTCTGATAATCGATCTGATTGTTACTGTTTTAAGTAAAAAAGCTTAAATGTAGCTTTTCCAAAGTGTGGATTTGCTGCTTTTCTGTATTTTTATGTTATTGTTGCATAAAAATCTTTGAGTTTTGTACAGTTAGCTGGATAAAAGAAGCAATCTAAAGACATATTTTTCTGAATTTGTTGACATTTAATGACCTAAACAACTGATCAACACATTTACTGACCTTAAAATCAATATGATCAGCTGCAGCCCTAACTCTAAAACCACACTATACTTGTATACTTATTGATAATTCTTGGTAGCTGATAGTTTTCCTTTAAGGTGTGGGGCATAGAAAACACAAGACTATTATCACTCCAACTATAAATAATTAAAATACAGAAACCATCCTGTCAACTTTGGCAACTAACAGCTGATAGCTGATAGCCAGCCTGGCAACCATAAAACGTACTGCAGCCCTGCAGTAGACATAGCAGCACAGGGGAATGTCAAGTTCCCTGATTTAATCCATGTTGTATTTATCAATTAGCAGGCTGAGAAAGTTTTCTGTATTTGTAGTAATATGATTAACATATGATGTGATAACATCACTCATAACAAAGCATACAACCTCGACCTTGTGTACCCCCTGGTTAGCCCAGGACTCACGCCCTCTCCTCAACCCTGATCAGCCCTATCGCTTTCAGACAAGCGGGGTCTGATCATCTTAAACTCGGCCGACCTGAGGTGGTGCGGTCGCAAAATGACTGAGCGCTGCGTCCGGACTCTGTCTGATGTTTCTGTCATAGATAGTTTCTCGTTTCACAGATCCCCAGATTCAGACCTCTGATGTGGCAGAGACCAAAGGAAAGCCTGTTTTCAGCTACACGTCAGATCGCATAACTCCTCTGCCACTGAGAGAAAACGCTGATGACAACTTTGATGAAACAAGAAGAAGAAGAGCATCTATAAAAAGAGCTCAACTGAGTTTGGGAACCAGAGAAAACTCTTTTACACTCATGCACATATAAAATGTCTGAAAGCTTTAGGGACTGTTCGTCATTAATGAGGGCGGAGGGGGTGGTGCGAGAAGATGGAGACATGTCAAATACTTCTTTAAGCACTGGGGAGTGACTTGTGTTTTTTATTTTGTTTTAGGGAAGAGGCATGCAAATTTAAATATCTATATTTTGTATGTGTTTTACCACAGAAAACACAGCATATTTTCTTATCATAGCCAGAACTATAAATATAAATAACTTGAACCACTTTAATGTCCGAAAAAGAACGTAGGACAACTGAACATCAACAGCAATAGTGGTATCTCACATCTTACTTATTTGTCAAATCATAATATATATATAATCATAACTCTCAATACCTGCACATAAGGTGCGGGATATTAATAGTTCCAAATTTAACATAAAGAGGGAACTCATTCAGCGGCTCCTCTGGCAGCAGCACAGCGTCTCTCCCTCTCCTCTCTCACCGTGCGCACACGGGAGTCGGTGTCGTCAAGTGATTTTGTCATAAACCTTTGGTAATGTAAACCTACGTGACGCTTGCAGCTCAACAAAAAACTCCATATATGTGAATGTGTGATAGTTGTGGTATCATAAGAGCCTGTCACAGGTTACAGCGTGATGATTAGAGGAGAAATGGCAGAGCATAAAGGTCCAGGTGGATTTTACTAACAGAAGAAAATCCCCTGTTGATTTAGATCCCAGGGGATATTTTTTGTATTTGGGAGCTGTTTAAATATGTAATTTGTGGTAGATTTTATTTAGTTGAACTATTAATATTGTAACAGAATCTGAATCTCACTCTGAGTTACTGTTGTTGTTCACAAACTAAAGAAATAAGAGATCATTTTAGTTTTTACTTAATATTTGAAGCAAACTGTAAAACTATATCACTTATTTTGCTGCAATTTTATTTTCTTACATTAGTAATACACTTTTTTTTAAAACTTATTTGTCATATCATGATGTAATATTGTTATCGCAAAAATACCCTGACATATTGTGATTCGTGAAAAAAAAAAAAAAGTGGACTTACTAACCAGCGTAGAGTGAAAAACTAGGGCTTTTTTTCAACTCCAGGATTTCGTTTCCAACTTCAACCCATTTCAACTTTCAAACATCAAAGGTTAAGTTTAAAAATCTTGTAACTAATTTATGGTGGGGTGAGGGTCGTGCATTTTCTGCCAAGTCACTCAGGGAGGCCCAAGGAAGAATATTCTTAGCTTTGGTGAGGGACATAATCACAAAACGAAGTCACACCCCAGCCACCCTCTCCTCTGATAAGTAGAGAAGAGTCCCTGATGGTGCATGAATGGAGAGAATACAGGAAGGCAGACGTTGCACCACATAAAAAGGGATGAACCTGCATTATAAAACTGACAAAGAAAGGTAGAGTGACAGCTGGTTTCCTGGCAGGGCCGAGAAAGACAATACAGACGCTTTCAAGAAGGTTTGATAAACATACGCCAGACAAAGCTAACAGTATTATACAGAGAAACACATCCCATTTAAACCTTATCATTTAATGTTAAGTCTCTCACCCTGGGGGTTTTTCATATAAAATGACAGACTGAAATGTTACTTTAGCTTTTCTTCAAATCGGCACACCTAACAAGCACCAAATTATTTTTCTGTGTAAAAGCTCACCTTTAAAACTACTCGCTGCTGCCCTCCGCGGTGCAGTTAGTGGCAACAATACTAAAACAATTTCAAGATACAGTTTAACAGGAAGTAGCAAGTAAGGTTTTACTGATGCCGAATTGAATGGCGACCCACAACGATTAAAAATAACCCGAAAGTAAGACTGTATCTATTACATAAGCTTAGTAACAGGCGACGCTACATTGAACTAACAGGTTTGTCAACGGGGTTTGGTGAAACATCCTTCAAGCGAGATAAGCACGGCACGTTTGGGGGGGGGGGGGCGGCTGGTTACGACCGAGGCCTGGCTGCCTGATGTCGCTCGTGCAAAAACAAATGGCCAAAATGTTGATTTGAAGGTCAACATTTTTAAAGTAACGGTCGGTACATTTATATATTTAACCGCTGCACAATTACATGGCAGTGTCAGTGTTTGAGGTGCCAGTGTAACTTAGCTACCTTCACCTTTACCGTCACATCGTAAAAGGTGTTTTGATTTAAGTGGCTGTTAAAATGGAGTCGTGCTAATGTCTCGACGGTCTAACGCCCCATGTTAGTATCCATATTGCATTTTGTAATGGGTATATTTGGAGACCATTGCACTCACCGTCCCCGGAACCCCCTCGATGTTGTGTTTGTGTTTGTTGTTCTTCGGTTAGTTGACAGTTTAAGACACGCCTACTTCTCCGGAAGTGACGTTGTTTAAATGTTTAGGTTTTTTTCCCGTCTTCCTCAATGTATATTATTCTTTTAAAAACCATACACAAGAAATAATAAAGGCATTAACCGGCAAAAAATAGAAAATTAAATTAAATTTTAAAAAAAACTACATAAATTAAAAAAAATTAAAAAATCCTCAATTTCCCTCGCATTTTCATAGGCTTTTAAAATAACTAAAATATATATTTTTTTGTTTTGTTTTTGGGTGCACAAGTGAGTGTGCTGCCCATACAAATGTGATGTACAGGCTACAAAATGTTGTCAACAATATTTCCTAAGGAAAAGAAAAAAGTCATTTTCTTTGTCAACCCAGACAAGGAATATAAAGAGTGACGTTGCGGGCGCAGTTGGGAATGATTATTACTATTACTTACACTGATTACAAGTATTAGCAGTAGAAATACGGTAATAGTACCCGACCCACACACTGGTAGTTTTTTTCAAACATGAAAAACCAGCTGTATGGTCATTTAAAGTCACACAGTGACCAGTTCAACCCTGCAGCATAACCCTGCAGGATATTTGGCAAATTAACTGGGCTTAAATGCATTTTCAGGGTGATAAGGAAGCCCTTCACCTGAACAGTTCTCAATCACTTGCATTTTCACAGACTTTTAAAATAACAACTAAAAAAAAATGAAAATAAAATACTGTTTTTGGGTGCACATTTGAGTGTGCTGCACATACAAATTTGATGTACAGGCTACCAGATGTCAATAACTATTTCCTGAGATAGAAAATAGTAATTCATTTTCTTTGTCAACCCAGACAAGGAATATACAGGAGTGATCTTGTGGCCCCAGTTGAGAATGATTATTACTATTACTTGTATTGATAGGAAGTATTAGTAGTAGTAATAGTGCAGCTGGGCGATATGGAGAAATTTAAATATCACTATATTTTTGACTGAATACCTCAATATCTACACAGCAACAATATGTAGGGCCAATATGTACTGGCTTACCAGTAATGTGGATATATCGACTAAGTGGGTAAAGTCAAATACCATAACAGCTAGAGGAGTCTGTAAAGTTAAGAACATTACATCACTTTACTGTATTGCAGCCTTTTAAACCAGGAGGAGACAACACTTATGATATTAAGGTATCCAAAATCTAAGATAATATTTAGTCTCACTAACCACAAATACCTACTTCAAACCCTTTCACTTGGTTGCTCCTAATTTAGTTGTCAAATTTAGTGGTTAAAAAAACAAAAAAACAACAACTATGGTTTATAATATAATTTCTGAAGTTTGATTCAAGGCACTTGTAGCCTACATCACATAAACAATAAAGAAAGCTAAATAAATACATATCATTGTTTACATTTGATGTTCAATGCAGTGATGGAAAGAAATCACTTTATTTCGGTTATGGAAAAACATGACAAGGGAAAAATAATCGGTCATAAATTCAGTATTTTTAGCCAAATTGTTGCACACATACGTAGGCTACACACTCCAATGTAGCTGCTTGGTCCCACTGACATTTTTGTTCTACTCTTGGTCCTTTAGACCAGTGGTTCCCAACTGGTCCAGAGCCACAGGGTCCAGATTTCTATTCATCAGTTCAAGATCTACAAAGTTTAATATATTGAGTGTCATACTTCAGCATTTGGCCAAGTCACTGAGGTAGTTTGATGTCTCTGTTAAGCATTCACTCCCTCTACAGCGAGAAACAGCACTTCAAAATAAAAGCTGTGTGCTGGAAATTCACTGTACTTTAAAATAAAGTGTGCTTTTTACAAAATTGGTACATTCACGAGTCACTTGCGGTCCATTAAGAATGTAACCGCAACCCACTTTTACACCATGTCCCACCAGCTGGCAACCACTGCTTTAGACTGTACTTGATAATATGTTATTAGTATTTAAATGTTGTAGCTGACTTAGCAATACATGGCTCCCGGTCGTCTACTTAAAACTGCATGCATGTAGGTCAAAGACAACATGAAGTTCATCTCCTTGGTGATGTAACTTTGATTAAATAACATTAACTCAGCTTATTTTTCCATAACTTCTCCAAACAGTTAATTAAGATCAAATTAAAACATCTGACTGAATTTTGCATGAAATATGACGCAGATCTCTTCATGACAGGAAGTCATTTCACAGGTTAATTAAAAGGTTACAATGACAAAATGATTCAATTTGAAACTAAAGTCATTTTTACAATAGAAAATAATTTAATTGATCTTTAACAGTCATAGAGACCGTTCAGAAAGAAACTGCAAGAAGCTGGATTAACGATGTCTGTTATTGTTTGCATCATTTATATGCCCCTAAACTGTAGAACAATCTGCCTGAAGGAACTAAACAGCTCTACCACATGCTGCCACTAGATGGCAGTCATGTTGTGTACAGCCAAAAAGCACTGTACATGGAGACTCTGCCACCAAAAAGCAGTGTTTGAAAAAGTACAGCAATTTTTAAATACTCCATTACAAGTAAAAGTCCTGCATTTCATCAAGACATCAGGTAAATATACTTTATTTAAAGTAAAAGTAAAAATTGCCTCTTTGACTGATGCATATTAATACATTTATATTGCACATACTGATGCAGCAATACATAAGTAGCATTTTACTGTTATAGCTGAGTAAGGATTGTTTAATTCACTTACAGCCAGTATTGTTTATCTGCTACAGGAATGTGAGAGCCACGAGAGAAGAAGAACTTGCTGGCTGGTTTAGACACATTTAGTCGGTGTTAACTGACTCTAATGTCTTCTTTAAGTCACTTAGTTTTAAAAAACTATCCAGTTCAATCTTGCACATTTCCAATCCATTGGAAATCACTTAAGCAGAGGCTGCCAAGATGTTTCTACATTCTATGATTTTCACTTATCTGATTCACTGTTTAACAGGCTGGTTACAGGCCAACCATCGTACATCAAAACCACCTGGCTCGCCATAAAAGCAGCACTTAAAACACTAGGTTAAAAAAATCAAGGCATTTCCATCAATGTCCAATTCTATAAATATATCAGATTTTAAATTGGGATGACCCAATATAACATGCCAACTTGTGCTTGGTATGCGAAGTCGTCCATCACTGTAAACCTAGTGGACCGTGATGTCACCCACTGGTCTGTGGACTCTTTTTGAAGCCTTGAGTGTGGCACTTTGGCTGTAACCATTTCGTTTTTTTTTGGAGCCAGAAGTGACCATATTTGGATGAGTGGGTGGAGCTATGGAGGAGCAAGGGATGTGACTAAGAAGCTGAGGACACTATTGGCAGACAGCTTGTCACTGTGGCTTGTCCTTGATTATGTATAACTTTAAGGCTTAACAAAACCCTCCGTACAGTTTTCATAAAGGGGGAAATTAGCCACAGAGACCAAAACTGGTTTATGAACGAGGCTGTAAATATGTTTATTTCTGCTGTAAATTCAGCATTTTAACATGGGGCCTATGGGGATTGACTGGCTTCTGGAACCAGCCTCAAGTGGCCGTGAGAGGAACTGCAGTTTTTGGTACTTAAATAACTTTTAAATAACTTTTTTTTTTTTCATTTTTATTTATCAATGTTATAGCCCTGAAGGAATTCTTACATTCTCCAATTGTAAAAATGTGTGGCCTATGTATTGAATTTAAAAAAAAAGAAGGAAAAAAGTCTCAACAATTCTCTAAATTACTAAACGTCAAACACGGTAGCTTGTCTTGAACCTTCCGAGCTCGGCAAGCAATGGATTCCAAATCTATAGTGGTAAAAGTCTCAGAGGAATATACAGAATTTAAGAGTGGGTGCACAGATTTGTTTGCTTTCAGCGCAAACACTGAATGCACATTTAGACTTATTTTTAATGTTGATAGGCTAATTTAGACTTAATACGCAGTGTTACAATGATGTGTGTTTCAAATATGTTCTGCAGCTCCAGGCAGATTTTTAAAAAAAATCTTTTTAGTCAAAAAATGGCTCTTTTGACAGTTTAGGTTGCTGACCCCTGCACTAAGGGGTCTATAAGAGGAAACAGCACTATTCTGTTGTGGAACAGTGCCTTCAGCCAGTCAGCCTGGTGTGTCACAGGTCCATGAGAGTGAAATATAACTCCAATTCACAATGAGACAAGAAAACATTGACAGATCTTTGAGTAACCATTTAAAACTACTTCTATGTCCTGCTTATTTGCAGTGTTGTGCTGTATGTACCACTTCTGCAACTGTGTCTTTTTTCCAATCTTGAACTGCATGCCTTGTGTTTGTTTTTGCTTTGATGTATTTTAGGAAGTGTTTTTTTAAAAACACCATGGCCAAGGACTGCAGATTAAAAATAGTCTTTCTCTCAGATAAACTAAACTAAATGACATCTATGTGACATCCTGAAGGGTCTGCGGCTCACCAGACTCCATTAGATTTACAACTGTTTTAAGAAATGGGACCTTTTCTGGATAGTTAGCTGTGTCATAGTTCATTACACAGTTAAGATACGTGGTGGGAGTTTGTTTTTGAAGAAAGTGTCTGAACACAAAGAGGAAGCTATGATTAATATACTTTCCTACTATCAAAAGTAAAAAAGAAAGGGGTGTGCCATATCATCTAGTTCACGATAATACCTGTATAATTTTTAATGATATTAAAAATTCATATCATGATATTGGCAGTATTTTGACTTTCGACATATTGACGTCATACTGTTACCCACGGCAACAACAAGCATGGCTAAAAGTGAAATTTTTACCGTTCTATGGTGGTTCCAAAAAGAGGAGCAGCTTCAGTAGCGTGGAATAAACTGTGGCGTCCTGAATGTTTTATGAACAGCCCCGGACTTCTCAGACTCTTTTAGTGACTTACCGCTCAGAGGGAACTCATTCAGCAGCTCCACTGGCAGCATCGCATGGCAGCGTCTCTCCCTCTCCTCTCTGATGATTGTGATTTTGTCATAAACCTTTAGTAATGTAAACCTACGTGATGCTCACAGCTCGATAAAAAACTCCATATATGTGAATGTGTGATAGTTGTGGTATCACAACAGCCTGTCACAGGTTACAGCGTGATGATTAGAGGAGAAATGGCAGAGCATAAAGGTCCAGGTGGGAAAAAATTTGGGAGCTGTTTAAATGTGTAATTTGTGGTGGATTTTATTTAGTTGAACTATAAAAAGGAAATGATGTCATCAGTGCATCCCAGGCAGCCCTGCAGACATCCTGGAAAGACTCTCATAACTGACCCGGGGACTAATAGGCTAATCCTCATGTTGTTATTTAAGTGCAGGGATTAACTTGTAAAAGCATGCTATATATGTGTGTGTATAGATGAATGGGGCAGGGCTCACATGAGTTTAGTTTATGATAATGTAAGAAAGGTATTCAACAGTAAGGAGGAGGAATGGCTCACGGTGGGAGAGTAAGGAGGAAAATCAGTCCAGAAAGAGTGAGGAAGATGAGACGGGGCGAGAGGGAGTGGCAAAACACTCCTAATCCGGAATGATCCAGTGAGTCAATCTTAGTCCAGATTATTCTACCAGTGCCTCAGTGTCTGTGGGACGGACGGGACACAGAGGCAGAGAAGTCTGAACAAGCTGCTGGATCACTTACTCTCATACACAGAATTACTTTTCTTTTTCTGCTTCCATTGGATTATCATCATCATCATCATCATCATCATAACCAGAGGGACAACAGCTGAGACGCATGGCGCTCCTGAGGTCAGGCTGGCTGTGGAGACAGAGTGAGTTCATACATGATGGTTTTTAATAGTGATCAGCAGGGCTGTTTGACAGCTCTGGCTGTTATGATAAGGAGCACAATTCCAATTTCTCCAATGTGGGGTTGCAGCAGTACCGGTTTTAAGGTACACCGTGATATCAAAGTTAAAGGTTACCATATTGTGTACATTTGCTTATCTATGATATTTTTAAAAAATGCAACTGGGCGGAGAATCTCAACTTTATTTTAGTATTTTCTTTTCAGAAGGGGAGACCTTTCACACAAACTTACATTTAAAAAAAAATGGTTTTCTGTAGGGTTGCAGCAGTCAGTTTTAACTTTACTGTATTTATTTTACACATACTTCCATTAAAGTTTTTTATAGTAATAAAACAATAACAATACCATGAAACCACAATATTTTCTGAGATGGTTATCATACCATTGCAACCCTACACTGATGTGAGGATTTTCAGTTTTCTCCATTTTTTTATTAACTGTTTCTTAGAGAAAATAAACAACTGACCTTTCGCTAAGCCCCGCCCCTTTGTGATGGTAGAGTTAGCATGGAGCCTACACTGTAACTAACTGCACTCCCTGAAGGAATATTATCATATTTTTGGAAAAATGAAAGAGTGATTCCAGAGAGAAGCAGACAGAGGGGTCTACAGTCTGTGTTTGAAGGATATATCCAGGATGTCAAACTGACTCAGCAGCAACAACAGGTTAAAAAGACAAAGATAGTTAGAAACTAAAGCCGAACTATAGGCTACAGATCACAGTGTAAAAGTGAACCACCACATCACTGCTGATCGCCACAGAACACAATGAATACAGTGGTATTCATGTGGTGCTGCCAGCACCTGGACCTCAGGGATCTGCGGGGGAAGTCAAACAACATTCATCTGCACACACTGCGATGACACACAGCTGGTTGAATATCAGCAAAGTTTCCCTGCTTCCCTTCACTGGTTCCTGTACAGCAGGGTCGGCCTTTGTTTCACTGTTATAATCATTAAAAAGCAAAATCAGCATGTGTATACATTCAGTAGGCTATATCTTCAGTAGCTAGCTAGCTAACCCTACACTTTTCAGAGTTTGACTTTGGAACAGGGAAGATTGACATGGTTGGTGACAACGCCTTTCAACTGGAGAGTCTTCAACACTGGATCACCGACCAGTATCTGCTATTCACCCTGATGAAGACTCCAGTTGAAACGCGATGGTTTATCCGTGTATCAATAGCCCCTTTTCCACCAAAATTTCCAGGAACTTTTATTACCAGGAATTTATTTAACTGGGTAAAAGAATTCCTGGTAATCTGTGTGGTTTGCGTTTCCACTGCACCTCAAACTCAAAGTTCCGGGAAATTTATTCAAATTAGCGTGATGACATAGATGATTTGGCGTGTGCTCTGTATTTGGCTCCACCAGCTTGGCTGGTTACGTCAGAGATATTGGATGAAGTGAGATACTCCACCGTAGGCTTATCCAATGTTAAGAAAACAGTTATTCTTCCTGTCTCCTAAGTGGGCGTGGTTAGCTCTCCCTCCAATCAGAGCCTGTTCTCCCTCCAATCAGAGCCTGTTCTCCCTCAACCCCCCCCCCCCCCCNNNTGGCTTGTGGAAAACGAACCCAATATTTACTTTAGTGACTATAAGGCGAAAGAATTGACCATAAATTGTGATCACGTTCATTTTCCTCATTGACGACAATACATTCAGAGCTGCCGTAAGTCTCCTACAGGGGCGTGGCGCTGACGTCACTGAATCAGGATGTGAGATAAGTGTCAAACTAAGTTAGTCTACATACAGACAGCTGTCATTTGAGCTTATTAGTAACAATTCACTATCAGCTGAACTCGCGTGCTGTCCTTGTGTAAGACATAACGTTAGTGTCAGTGGATGAGAGACTGTGGACGGAGCATATTGAATATCACTGTCTACATGTTTACATGTTCATGCTTGCTGAACACATGTATTGATAAAGTACTGGCTTCTTACTCGCTAAGGTTTAATGTCACTTACAGTAACGAGTAGCTGCCGTCAACGAGTCATTTTTGAGTTATCTTCACTTCATTTCCACCACGGCAGCTCACCTGTTCACCGGTTACCGTGTTGTATAGGCATGTGTATGTGTGTGTGTACGTATGTGGAGGAGTTCAGCGCCGGCACAGAAGAACCGATACCATTAGTGCTGATCAATACTACGGTCTTTGATAATGTAGCCCCGGGGCTAATTTAGTACCGGGTGTCGGCACCGATCCTTAATCAAAACACAAACTAAGTGAAGCACACTGCATGTGTGTGTTCCACCAATCAGCGTTCTTCAGCACACAGCCCCGCCCCTCAAGAATTCCGGGTAATCTGAAAAGTCCTACCCCCTACTAGGTACTTTTTCAGGGAAAGTTTGAGGTTGAGGGAAAGAAAGTCAAAAGCCCGGGTAAATGAGAAAAGTTCCTGCGGTGGAAAAGAGGCTAATGAAGGATTTTTAATTACAGTCAGAGTACCTTGGATGTACTTTTGGACTGCCTGCCTGTACCATGGACTTTTACACTGAGTGAGCCGGCCAGTCGATGTTTATTATCGTTATGTGACTATTTGCCCTGTTCTTGAAGAGCACCTGATTTTTTACAATTAACCACAGTGCCTTAACCCAGTGCAGCACTCCCGATTTTTTCCTCATTATTATGAGTGTGTTTTCTCCTTTGTTATTTTAAGAAACGCTCTTTAAAATTTTAAAATACATCTCAGTAATGAAAGACATGTTGGCTGTCACAGGAATCAAACATTTGATTTTCCAGTTACAGAACAACAGCTGATTATGTACTTTAGACCAACCAATACTTGGTTTGTGGGGCTAGTGTCGATATCTGACAGTTTTTTAAAGAATGAATATTCTTTAAATAACTAAACATTTTCAAAAAGGATCTCTTAAATAATAAACTTGTTGGTGCTCTCAAACAATTTAACAGAGACAAGACATTTTCTTAGCATTTCTATACTGCAGTTTCTTTCTTCACGTGTAGATATCGATGTATCCATGAGAGGATAATATCAGTCGATGTATCACTATTGTTTCTGTGGTTTTCAGGATTTTTCCACACCCAGTACATCTTAATCCTTAAACAAAATCCTCACCTGACATTCATCATTCAATATAAACTTGGCTTCAAACAGCTAACTGGGCATTTTCTAGAAAGTGAAAACTGTACTGGTTATGAAACTTCGACCTTTGTAACTTCTAATCCCATTAATTGTCCCTGGCCATGTCCTTAAGTGGCTTACCCAGGACAGTCAATGGGGATGTATCTGCTGGAAAACACACTACATCCAAAAAACACAACCAGGGATGCAGCGATTTATCAGCTGAACATCGGTATCAGCTGATATTCTTCTTATTGAACGCCATCGGCCTGTTGGCATATAAGAAGACATTCAGCAATAGCAGTGGCCGATGCTTTTCTGCTGCGTCACATCTAAAAAGCAGGGCTCCAGACTCATGGCTACAATCTTAAATGAATACTACCTGCCCCTTCAAGGACAAACACTAAAGGTTCACCCTGACATGTGTCTCTTCTCTAGCTTCTTACCTAAAACGGTGGAAGTTAAACTGGTGTGACCTCTGGATAGATGGGAGTCTTTGCTTCTACAAGACTGACAGCAGGCGCGAGTTGGAGCACCGCGTCAGCCTCAAGACATCATGTGTAGATGTGAGATCTGGCCTGGAATGTGGAGGTAAGGCACGCTGCTGTTTAACCTGTATTAAAAAATAATGTTTTGAGCCAACAAGCATTGGTCAAACCCACAAACATCCATCTTAAAGCTGTACTGGTGGACACAGTGGAGCATTGAGCAGATGAAGAGACAGATATTTGCTGCAAGGCCACTGTTTAGAGATGTTATGATCTAATAGGTTGGTTTCAATTTAGAGAAAGCAAAGACTTTAACCAACAATGTGCCTTTCCAGTTTTTCAAGACCGGTAGTGCAGACAGCCATCATGCGAGAGTATTAGTATGTACATATACACCGATCAGCCAAAACATTAAAACCAACATAGATCAACATAGATCATCTTTTTACGATGCAATGTTCAGCTGGGAAACCTTGCATCCCGGCATTTGTGTGGATGCCACTTGACATGCTCCCCCACTCAAACAGGAAATACATTTACATGCACAAAGTTGAACTACGGGTACAGCTCAACCAGGCCATTTAATTGGACTACTGTCCTTGTCCCAGTATACAAGCATGGGAGGGGAATCAATTTATTGACTGAAGTATGTTCGACTCTGCTATGATAGGTGGAGATACGCCCCCTTTCAGCTTGTTAGTATTGGACCCTTTTCTGGTTGACCCATTACGTCACAGACCAAACAATCGACAAACGAGTTAGCCACGGTTAGCTAGCAGCTAACTGGTACCATGGTGGACAACTTTACAGCTCTGTATATTTCGTTCGTCAGAAAAAGCATGACTCTGGTGGCAGATTTTGCCATGTTGTTTTCGGCCTCTTCATCTGTTATGCATTTAATGCTTTCGACTTCTGGGTCAAAGCTCGGGGCGGAAACGTTGGAGCATGCTCAGAGCGCCTCGGCAAGTTTGAGTCTGATTGACTGCATACATGCAGGAGTAATTCAACTCCCAATCACATTATCTGGGTGTTTTAATTCGACTTTGAGAAATTTGATGGAGTAAAATTTCAGTCGGACTAACACGTTTACATGTATGTTAAGTCCAGTTTTAGCCTGACACAATAAATCGATTTCTCTAAAGTCATGTAAATGTACTGACTGTTGCAGACCAAGTATCCCCTTCATGGCAACAGTACTCCCTGGTGGCAGTGGTCCCCCAGTAGGACAGTTCGGCCTTTCTATTCATTAAGTAAAGACAATTAAATCGACTAAATGTTTTCACCACCATTTAAGTAATCATGTCTTTATGTTGAGTGACAGCAGACTGCTTGTTGCGCCAATCAGAAAAAAATTACCGGTTTTTCTCAGCTGATTTTGTAAATCTTAACGTGAGCATCTACTGATTCTTAGTTGAATAAAATATATAATAGTAAATATATATCTAGGGATGCACGATAATATCAGCACATCATTGGTATCGGCCAATATCGGATTTAAAAGAAAAGTATTGTATTTCATGTCTCCACCTGCTGGTCGGTATGGGTTATCGATCAAGTAAGTTGTCACATATCGGCATATCGGATATCGTCAACAAAATCCAATAGCCTGCATCCCTTTATAGATCAGCCAAAATGAAATATTTTATGTTTGACCATATGACTTCCATATGTCTCTGAAGTTTGAACAGACAAAGGACTGTTCAAAATCTGCTCATTTTTGGATGAATTACTTCTTTAACTTGTTTCTGGGCTGCAGGTGTGACTCCACCAGAGAGTAATCCCAGGGAGAATCTCATTGTGGTTCAGCTCGCAAACGGCTCAACAGTCAATCTGTGTGCTAACAGCGAGGACGAATCCATGTACGTACCCTCACTGCACTCATGTCTTGTATGCTCTGCCTCCCTTTACATCGATCCACCAGTTCCTCACTCCTGTTCATGTCTTTTTTCAGAGCGTGGAAACTGACTCTGCTGGACACCAGGAGAAACCCGGTTAGTGATCGATTGTTCTCTGTCAGAGCTGAGACATTATCTGTTCGATGTTTTTGTTATTTCCACCTCAGTGCTTAAAGTTGTCTTTCTGTAGGTGTTCACATACGACCCATACGATGACTCCTACCAGGCTGTGCCCATCAACAGCTACCAGACTGTCTACATCACACCGGGAGCAGGACCAGGTATGTTACCATAGTGATGCAGGAACACGAAAGCAAACCCCAAGCCAACAAGTATCTTCTACTTGTGCCTTCCAGAAGACTTTGAAAAGACTTTTTAATAGACTAAAGTCTGACACTCACTCACACCTGAAGACAATGTGATGTTTTTAGTCACACTGTAAGATTTTTCAAAAACTGGAGATCTTGCAGGATCACGAACTACAAGACTACAACTAGAATATTTTAAAGATTATTTCGCATCCTGCTTCTGGTTGAAAATATTACACCAAACTTCCTTTAAGAAATATGAGATATTGCCTATACCTCACATTTCGACAGAAACACATAACTCTTGAAACACAAGATAAAAGGCATCATATGTCGACAGTATTATCAACAATTCGGCATCAAAATAATCCATAAAGATAAACTGTATTACCATAAAAACTTTACATTTTGGATTTTTGTTGCTTCAATTTGCCACAAGCCTCTGTTGGTTAGCTGCGCTATTTTAGTGGGACTTCTTGTTTGGTGCTGGTTGTTGGAAATGTTCACCCCACCCCACTGAACTTCACTATTTGCATGAGCCATGACTAAAAACTTACAATAACATCATTTAACATGTTTGATTTTAGCAGAGCATGAAGACGATTAAAAGATGGATTTAAGGCAGCTCAGGCTGAGTTTCATGTAGGGCTGCAATGGTATGAGATTCTCCTAGTGCATTAACCGTCTCAGAAAATATTGTGGTTTCATGGTAACACAGTTTTACAGAGTTATTTTTGTGAGTCAAATTGACCCTTAAAGGAATGAAACCAGAGGGGGTATTTTTGGTTGAACAAGTGTTTTTTTTTTTTTTTAACTATAACTGAAACTTGAAACTATTTTTTAAAATTAAAGTTTGTGTAAAAAGTAAAATAAAGCTGACATTGACCGCTGCAACCCTTCCTAAAAACTTGGAAGTTTGTAGAAAAAGTCTCCCTTTTGAAACTAAAGATGCATTTTTTTTTTTACAGTATCATAGATAAGCAAATGTACATGGTATGATAACTATCAATTCTAATATCATGGTATGCGTTAAAACTGGCAACCTAAGTTTAATGACCTCCTCATGGCAAACAATGAAGATCACAGGGGCCTCTCCTTTTTTCTCTTAAACACAGGTAATTTGTCTGCAACAGTGATACTGCTTTAAAAGTTGTTTGGTGTAAGGCCCGCATTGGGAAGACTCAACATATTTAATTTGGATTACTTTTAGGCCACCAAAATTAAATAATCTAATATTTCCACATATAGAGGAATTTCAGCCTTCATGTTGGGAAAAAATGCTGTAGCCTAAATCTTCTTTTTTTTTAAGTTAACTGCACACAAAATATTATAAATCCAAACATTTAAAAACTTTTGAATTTAGTCATTGTTTTGGTGCACTGGGGGAACCTGAATTCACCACGTCAGTCTTTCTAAATTCCTGGCTGAGGCCCTGGCAGTCAGCAGCAACAGTGTTCCTCAGTCAGTTTCCTCAGAACACTCAACACTGAGCAACACGGCGAGTAACGTTACGCATGCATCGATCAAATACAAGACTATCACATAACCCAGACAGCATCTACACCGCCTGTAAGCAGCACTAAACACACACGCACTTAACTGACCTCTCCCCTGCAGATCCCTGGCTGTCTCCTCCTCTCCTCTGTTTCCTCCTGTTTCCTCCTGTCCACCATGTAAACTCCAGATAATCCAGCGGAGTCCGACACAAATGTCAAGCTTCAGTTTAACTTTACTTTAGTACGCCAATTTATGCTTTTCAAGGTCCGCCATTTCCCCCCTCTGTCCTTTGTCCTTTCCCACGTAGCTTTACCTGCACAGTGCACACCTGCCGGGCGTGTCGCCTCATTAAACTGTGAGGCGTTCGATTTGTGACACTGAGGGTGCCAGGCGGGCGGTGCATTAAATCAGTAATGAGTAACATCGAACGAAGCAACATTTTTACATAATGTGATTGTAGAATAATAATGACAAAGCCACATGTGTTACTGTGCAAATGTTTGATATTGGTTCATATAGAGCAGGAAACAGGAGTGTAAATATAGACAGTGCAGGTAGTGTACACTTGTGTTCAAAGACAAAAAAAAATTAAATTAAAAATGGTGCCACTTCTGCCATCTTCTCTTCTCTTTGGTAAAATAGTCAGTAGCAGTCTATAACACAATTAATCTACATGAACTAGAAAAATGATGAATAAACTATATATAAAACTTTTCAATTGAATAAGTATTTTCTTTGATATTTATGTCATATGGTGGCTCAGAAGGTAGAGTGGGTTGTCCACTAATTGAAAGATCAGCTGTTCAATCCCCGGCTCCTCCAGTCTACATATTGAAGTATCCTTGAGCAAGATACTGAACCCTAGATTCCTCTTGATGGCTGTTCCATCGGTGTGTGAGTGTTTAAAAAGTGAGTAGCAGGTGGCACTTCATATAGTAGCCTCGGCCACCAGTGTATGAGTGTGTGAATGCGACTTGTAGCATAAAAACTGCATGGGGTGGTGGGAAGACTAGAAAGCTGCTACACAAGTGCAGGTTCATCCATATATGCAATGATGATTGTTGGATCACATGTATGCTGACGTTGCCTAAAGTCAAGTCTCTATTTGATCATGTGACAAGACGATACATTACAGTAGCTAGTTTAGGTAGCCTCGCGTCACCAGGCTCTTAGCCTGGTTTCTATTCACTCTGAATTTTGTCTGGATTCTGGTTCCGGTCTAGAGAGCGGATCCGGAATTCACCAAATTCACCAAAGTAAAAGTGTTCACCAAAGTAAAACTTTAAATTCTGGCACACCATCGATTTGGGGTGATGAGGGGTGTAAGAAAATCAATTAACTTAATGGCTTGGGGCTTTTCTTGTAAATTATATTCTTTAAATTAAAAAGTTTCACCGCATTTTTATTAGCTTGGTGCTTTTATTTTGACAGAAAGGCGCATCCATCGAATTCCGGATCTTGACTCACTCGCCCTGGTTCCGGTTCCTTACCAAAACGGCCACTAACGGCCCCAGACTAAGTTTAGGTGCAAAATCTGTCAAGACTGATAAGCTAACAAAAACAAAATATCAACTGGGCTAATAAAGCCAAGACACCTTCACAAGGAGCCCCATTATATTTATGATCAGTGCACAATGGACCACATTTAATTGACATACAGTAGGACTAAAAAGGTGTAGACTGTTTCTGGTGAAAATCAAACATGGCATGTGTCTCCCTGTGTCTTTTCTCTCAGGAACCCACCAGGTGATCGTGCAGAGGGACCCGTTTGATGGAATTTTAGAGAACATAGCCCTGGGATTACTGGCAGGCATGGCAGCAGGGACGGCCATGCGATCCTTCCTCTGGATGCCCTTCTTCTTCTGCTGAGATCATTATCATTACCAACATGATGACGCTGCACGCCGCCCATGTGGGAGCCTGACATCAGCATGTGTAGAAACGCCTCATCTTTTGTATCGTCTCTTTTCAGATCATGTCTGCTGTAACAAACAGCTGCTCCTCTGGTTGTTCCATTTACTTCATGTGCACTTTTGCATATAAGAAGCTGAGAAGGACGCTATGTAATTATACATTCCCTGTGCTTGTGTGTACAGCACACTGAATCTATGCATGTGCATCTGCAAACATCTGGAAGGTAATTTTGTATCTGAATGTTCTTCAATCTGCTGCCTGAATTTTACACTTCATAGCTTGATCAAAGTGTAGTTTATAAAGTATGTAGCCTATAAAAGGAAATAAACTGATGTATTTAAATCACAAACAAAGCTGTATTATCAATTTTTGAGCAATATTATTTTAGTTTAACAAAATCATCCCAACTAAGGGTCGACCGACAAGCTTTTCCCCGAGCTTTCAACCATATTACAAGGTCTTCATCGATGGATGGAGCTGCCTCAGTTGTCACGGAGATAGATCTGTTGAAACACAAACTGTTCGGACTTCATCCAAAGCATTTCTTTAAGGACTTCTAGCCTGAATTGTGTTGACTTAAAAGTTAAAGATCCAAAAGAGGCGACCTCTGTTGATGAAGACTGTGTGATATGGTTGAAAGCTCAGGAAAAAGGTATCATTCGTCCAATTCAAGAATGAACTTCAATGGTTATGTCTTAAACCAACACAGATGGGAAGTCGCAAAAATGCTTTGGATGAAAACAGCTTCTGAACATGCTCCATGTGCTAAGGAAGACCATGAAACTGTGTTTAAAAGCTCTACAGAAAGCTAGTAAGTAGACCTTGAGTGAAGATTTATATGCCTCTGTGCCAGAGACAGCCGTGGCCGAAGACATTATGTTTTTGGGTTGTCCACCCGTCACGTTCTTGTTAACAGGATATCTCTAGAATGCCATAAGGGAATTTTTTTGAAGCTGGCACAAACACTTGCAGGGATCCCACGGTCATGGAAAACTTGGAAGGGTCATGGAATTTCCTCATCACTTTTTTCCGGTCTGGAAAAGTCATGGAATTAGAAAAATCATTGAAAGTTTTGTAAAAGCCATGGAATTTTCATGTGTGATGAAATTCTTACAGTAATCATCGATGGATAACCTTCCACATAATGTAACATAATGTACTTTACAGACCTCTAAGCCGACTCAGAGTGGTGACTCAGCATTTTTTGCGCATATGTGAACACTCCAAGAGAACTCAGACCCCTCTGAAGCGAACCGAACTCAGACCCTTGGGAGGTGGTCTGAGTATGGTTCACTTCAAGTCCTTAGTTCCGTTCGCTTAACCTGTGCCCTGTGAACACAAAGCGCTCCAGGTTCACTTTGCAATTTCCAATTGTATTCAGCCATCTAGATCAAATGCTGTTGCACCGGGACGCATGAAAAAACAGAAAAGACCACGTCAGCCTGTAATGCTTGCAAGGACGCAGGATGGCCCTAAATACGCGTTACTTTAAGCCTTCATGAAATGTAAACAGGTGAGTTATAAAAAAATACACTGCCTGTACAGTCGTCATGAATGTTGAAATTTGCTACAGAGACCAAAATCATTTTTTGTACCAGGCTGTAAACATGTTTATTTCTGTTGTAAAGTTGGGCATTTTAACACGGGGGTCTATGGGGATTGACTCTCTTTTGGAGCCAGCCTCAAGTGGCCATTTGAGGGACTGCAGTCTGTGGCACTTCAGCATTGGCTTCAATTTTCAGCCTCGGAGGTTGCTGCTTGAGTAAGTCACAAGCAGCAACCTCCGAGGCTGAAAATTGAAGCCAATTTTCAATTTTCAATAAGTCACAATTTTATATTCATTATTGATTATATCCAAAAAGTTATTTTTACTCTGTTTGTACGAACGCATTGATAACAGTACTAAGAGGAAAGGGTTTTTTTTTCATTCTAATCACAATGCAATCACCTCAACAGACAGACAGAAGAACCTGAAAATTTATTCCAACATGTTGACAATTCTGAGAATTCTTGAAAAATACCAGAATTTTCTGTTGAAGCAGTTGTTGCTTTGCCACATTTTCAGATTCAGTCTGAACTTACTAAGATGAACTACTTGTTCAATCTAAAAAAAAAAAAATTCTATCTCTGCGATGCCAGTCCCATATCCTAATCCTGAAGTCAAACTCCCATTCACAGCTGGTGTCGTTCTCTGGTAGCGTAGCAGCTCCCATAGCTCCAGCCTTTCCAGTCTCTGAGCTCTGTTGTTTCTTGATTTGCTGAAAGCAAAAATTCTCCAGTGGCGTATTAAGAAATGTAGCAATCCCAAAGCTTGCCTCTAATCGTATAAATCCAGTTGAAGCCATCTTGCATCTTATCATCTACTGTTTAAAATCTCACAACAGTATATTTGGCAAGTACAAAAACTCAGTGATTACAGCTGAAATTTAGTGTAGTACATTGTCTTTAAAAAAATAGAGATCACTTGAAGCCTTTAACCAGAACTTCCCTTCTGTTACTCCTCCTTACATGTGACTCCTCTCTGAGCATGTCCATTCACTTGCCCTTTACCCTTCACTCTGTCGTCTCCCAACTTTCCCTCTGCTTCAAGTTTCCGGATCAGATCATGAGGACCCTTCCCCATCAGAGCCGACGGGTGCCTGTAGGAGCCTCCCAGACGGTCCCACAGGGTGAAGTATTGGCCGTAATTGTACTCGAAGAAGAGGTGGTGGTCGGTGTGGTGAGCTGAGCCGTTGATGGCACCCGTCAGAGCGCCAGGGACGCGATAGTCACCGTCGTGGATCGAGATGGTCCAGATGTTGACAAAAACGTACAGGGCCAGGTATAGCACCTTGTGGAGGGGGAAGAGGAAGGGATAGATGTGGTATGGGAGTCCCTGCATGAAGCCGTCGACTGGATGGAAGGCGTGGCTGGCGAAGGGAGTGGGGATCTTCCATATGTGGTGGGGTTTGTGAAACAGCTGTTGAGCGGAAGAAAGCAAAGAGGGTGGAGAGAGAAAGTTATTGTGTTCTTTAAGAATCCTTACAACTGTGATTTTTATCTGACACTTTCATATGGTTTCCATTTATTTAAGGTACGCATACAAAAAGTGTTTAATAGTGCGTGGTATAAAGAGCCTAAGTTAACAACTGTAACTCTGTCAAATACACCATGCTTGATTTCAACACACTTTACAGACTATGGGTTGTAGCCACAGCAGTAGTGGGCAAATCACATGTTGCATTAAATCAAAGAATGCTTGCAGTGATTGGCTACAAGCAAAATCATTAAAATAGCCTTTTTTTCTAGATCTGCTAGGAAAAGCATCAAACATTTTACATAGCACTAGCACTAGATGTCTACTCTGGAAATCCAGAGTTCTCGCGAGAGCACAATTTGAATTTGCTCAGTGAGTCACTCTGGCAATCAGTAATGATGCTCATTACCCATGCCCTTGGAGCCGAGCTACACCAATCACATCGGTGTATCTGATATAGGCGGGCCAGAGGCGAGCTAAACAGATGACTACAGCGGGGCGACGACGAAGTCCGGAATCAGTCAGTAAACATTGCAAGATGGCTACGGATGAACACCAGTTGTTTGAAACGGCTTTGGCCGCTACAATGAACAAGTTAGACTTGGCTTTTTCTCTAAAAGAGGAACAGAAGACGGCGCTCGAGTCTTTCCTTTGCAAGAAGGACGTTTTAACTGTTTTGCCGACCGGATACGGCAAGAGTCTAATCTACCAGTTAGCTCCACTGGTAGCTAAGCATATACGTCACCCCATGTATTGTTCTGATTGGTCGTAGTGTTATCCAATTGCGTGCAGTGATATATTCAAATGCATGCTTGGTGCCGCCCCTCGAGTTGGGCCATTTGCATTACTCATGGCCAGACCCTAAATCTTTCTAGATTTGGGTCTGGATTTCCAGGCTACTAGATGTCCCAAATCCTCAACAATCTTTTTGGATTTCTGTTTTGGGGTTTGTGGCAATTTGGATTCTTTTTGGATTTTTAGCTTTGTAATTTTTTTTAACAGATTGTTTTGAGGTGTAACAGAGAGTTAGACCTCTTTGGGGTCTAAGTGACCCCAAACATAGCTAACATCACAATGTAAGACAATGTAATGTGCATTTCTTTGTCAGTAGAGGACTTTTTGGCAGACAAAAGGAATTACATTTCTTCATGCATCGCCAAAATAAAATATAAAACATGAAATGTGTCTTTGTTTGGTGTAATAGTAATGTATTGTGGTCATTTTTGTCCATTTTGTCATCTTACTTAAATGTACAAACCCAGTGTGTGGCAACAGGAAGTGAAAATGATCTGCACGACGAATTATATAAGAAAATATATTTTTTAGGAGTTTAGGTTTTATATAGTATAGGTTTTAGTTTTAGTTTTGATGCATTTTATGTCTCTGTTTTAGATCATTCTTACCTAGCTACTAACTCAATTTATGAGCTAAATAGCTTTTTGTTGGGTGGGAGGGTTGGGTTTTCTCTTTTCTTTGTGTTTTCTGTTTGGATCTTTGTTGTTTTTAACCTCTGTGAGGCACTTTGTGTTACTGTTGTATGAAAAGTGCCGTATAAATAAAGTTGATTTGATTTGATTTAGGTAAAAGAACCCTTTAAACATGCCTACTGTAGATATTAAAAAGGGAAAACAAATCAGTGATTTATCTGTGTCAAATGACTGAACTGTTGGTATTAAATGCATCATACAGCCTTTAAGTGGAAAGATGAACCTAACAGGTTAAAATAAAGCACATACTCACCTTGTAAATAAGCTTATGATGTAGGAAGCGATGGATCCAGTAGATACACATGTCAGTGAAGAAGAGGAAGGAGATCATACTCAGGAAGAGCCCAGGCCAACCTGAAAGCACACAGGCCGTGTCACCACAAAGAGCTCGGTGCATTCAGGGCTTCAGACGCATTGAACCAACAAGATAACAGAAGCTCGGTGAGGTCATTCTTCAACTTACCCAGTGGAGACTCATTGACGTTATCGTATAGTTTGCTGTATCCTCTAACTTCAGCGAAAAACAAGGCCACCGTGGGGATGCTGATCCAAGGAAGAGAGGTCATCGCATATTTGATCTCCCTCTGAACCTGATTCTAAGAAAGAGAAAATAACAAACAGCTGATTTAAAAGAAAGAAAAAAGGGAAATGTATACACATATAAAGATATAGCAGGTATGTAGATTCCTGGTGATACTTAAAGCTACTCTTACCTTTCTTGCATTTCACACAGCACTTTGATTATTTGAATATCCACAACTCCCGCCTCCCTCCAAAGTCCCATCCTCCTCCTCCTGCAACCCCACCTCCCTCCAACGGCCTACTCCCCCCTCCTCCATTACGTCCTCATTACGTCTATCATAGACGTAGGCGTTGTAACCAAGACAGTCAAACGCAACCCCAGAGGTTTAAAACTCAACCGGAGTCAGTGATGACTGATGAGTTTTAGAATAAGGTTACAGTGCTAACGTTAGATAGTAGCGTTACGTTACTAGTAAGTGGTAACGCACAAGGAAGATAACGTTAATGTTTCAGAGGCTACGCTACAGTTGGCTAACGTTAGCCATTAGCAACTGGATGCTGTGTTGTCATATAACATTAGGCTATATGTTATATTAGAAACAAACTAAACATAATGCAACCCCGGAGTTTTGAAACTTATCCTGGGTCAGTGATGACTGATGAGTTTTATAATATAATGTAAACGCTAACGTTAGATAGTAGTGGTGACTGACAACAAACAAGGAAGACAATACAGAGGCTCAGGCTATGTTAGACTACATTAGGCTAACGTTAGCCATTAGCAACTGGATGCTGTGTTGATATACATAACGTTATATAACGTCCGAATGCAGTGATTGGTCGGAGTTTTCTTAGAACCATATGAGAATGGTACAATTATGAGTTTTTGACTCTGGTGGAATTCACTTACATTTCAGTGTGCCATCAGCTTATTAATAGCATTTTAACCTACACAAAGAGAAGCATAATACCCACACTGATACCCACACCAAAATATCATGTGATAACCATAGCTGAATCTGGTGGCTGTGTGATCATATTTGATTGGTTTACCCTTTTGAAACCTGGAGCAACATCACTTTTCTTGCGCTGCTTTTGGACGCCTTTCGCAAGTATTTAAACCTTTGAACCCTGAGCTAATTGGTCTGATTCCTGTCAAAAACATGGGAAAAAAGGGACTGAGTTACTTGGTATGAAATGTCCCCAAAATTGCAAAACAATTAATAGATTCAGAAAAATTATTTAAAAAATAAACTATCGGGATGTCAGATGGACCATGTTTTGTGTCTCAGTACATATTTCTTAAAGTGGTCTATAAAGGGTTGCCAGACCTGGTATAATTTGTTTTCACACCTTCTTAATGAGCTTCCCATGTTTTTAAAAGAAATCAAGCCAATTTGCCCAAGTTTCAAAGGGTTAATTCATCTGTAATAATGTTGAACAGCTGCCATAAACACAGAATCCGAAACCCTATTGAGAGAAGTATTGAGAGAAAGACTGACTCACTGTTAATGCTCCCAATGCTCCTGATCATTGTATTCTGGGGGATTTACTCAAGCTTAAAAGGTAAGTTAGTGTTTTTCAACCCAGGACCTGTTTTCCCATGTTTTTGTATCATCATTCATGGTCACATTCACACCTCACCGGCAGTCATGAGTTCACCTGCATGTCTTTGGACTGTGGGAGGAAGCCGGAGTACCCTGAGAAACCCATGCTGACATGGGGAGAACATGCAAACTCTGCACAGAAGGACTCCCTCACCCCGGGATTTGAACCCTCCACCATTGGCTTGAACCAGGAACCCTCTTGCTGTGAGGCGACAATGCTAACCACTATCGCAAAAATACCCTAAAACATGGTGGATTATTTTAGGCTATGTCCCCCATAGTAGATGGAACGCTATGTCACTCAGCAAAAACAGGAGATCCAGGCTTCGTACCTCTAAAAAGTGTGGGTGTTTCATCAGTTTGTGGTCGAAGATGAAGAAGTAGCTGACGGCCCCCAGGCCCAGGTACAGGACCGCAGCCCCGAGGTTGGTCAGCACCAACAGGCTGAGGGTCTGCCGCAGGGCCCCGTCCTCAGGCCACGACGCAGGGTACACATACGGGGTGAGGACGTAATAGTCGGCAACATTCAGCACAAGATCCATGGTTGAATCTGTAACATGTGGAAAAGAGACAAACTAGTCTGACGTCCAAACATCATGTGAGGACGCATTATTAAAACAGCACTTCATTTCCCAGAAGCCCTGCTGTTTCCTGTCATCTCTTGTATGAATCATTTGAGACATGTTTAAGGTCAAACTTTACACCTGCTTCACTTTATGGCATTTAGAAACTGCATTAACAATTAATAAATTAAAAATAAAATAAAAAATAATAAATAAAATAAAATAAAACTTAACTTAAATAAAAAAATAAAATAACATAAAATAATTTAAAATGTAATAAGATACGATAAAAACATAAAATAAAATACTGAAAATGTTAAATGATAATGACAAAAATATCGAATGAAAATAATAAAACGATGAAATCAAGTAAGTTGAACTTGAGCTATTATTTTATTTTGATCTTTTTTTGTAAACTACTGTTTCTGAGGTCAAGAACGAGCCTTCACACTCTACATGTCTTTATAACATTTAATCACATTTATAGAATATTTAAGCCGATTATGTAAATGTCCTGAAAATAAGAAACATTGTGCAGATCTTTGGAGCACAAGTATAACTGGATGATTAACTGAATAAACTATTGACCAAGCACAGGCAGCTGTATTGCACACACGAAGCCATTACATTAGTAGGCAGTATGTGTATAAATTTAGTTTTATATATGTTTTTCAAACCTTTATCGAGCTTACTGTGCTGATGGCCTCTGGACTTTCGATTTTGGCCTCCTGATCCCTGGACAGTACCCACATCCTAACTCCACCACGTCAGTTTTACCACAACAGATTTAATTCCTGCAGCTACAATAAATAAATAACTATGCCTAAGTAACCATGAGACACAAATTCATATAACATAAAGTTATAGGCACCATACGTGTAAGTTATGTCACACTGTTACTTTAACTGCCTGACCGACTGTTACAACTTCACTAAACATGCATATTATTATCACCACATGCATTAACAAACACTAAAGACTGCATCACACGGTGTCAGTAGCGATTAAGTCAGCTGCACTAAGTTATTAATATAATATTATGTCGTACCTTGTGTCGGTTGCTCGTCTCCCAGTACAACGGCGAAGGGATCAGTACTAAACTAAAGGTGACCAAGCGACCAATCAGTGCTGATTTACCTCTGACGCCGTAGAAAAGGCATCCAATGACGGCGTAGCTTCTCATCACGGCAGGATTGTTTGATTCCCGATTGGCCAATTGGAGGATCTGATCATGGGGCTACAGAGACAGCAGTACCTCGCTTAAAGGTGCTGCCACAGCTGGAGCAGAGAGCGGAACGCCCCCAGACTGTTACACAAAGCCAGATGATGCTGTGACATATACTGTATAAGCCTTTTGTTTGTCTGCACATGTGTCAGTGGGACCTGCTACAACCAGGCCAGATGCACTCTATTCCTTCCTCGTAACCAAACCTCCTTTACAAATGCACGGATTTAAAGTTGTCTCCTCCTGGCCCAAACCCAACATCGAGGAAAAAACTTTATAGGTAATATAAAGCTTTTGGAGTCACTCTCAAATTCGGCATCTTCAATTACACCCAACACCGTTTCCTCCCCTTCGATAATGGTTCAAGTGTAACTAATTAAATGCACTCTTTTCTTACTCGTAACCAAACCTCCTTTACAAACGCGCAAATTTAAAGTTGTCTCCTCTCGACCCAGACCTATACACATCGAGGAAATTTTTTTTATACGTCATACAATGCTTTGGGAGTCACTCTTAAATTCGGCATTACACCCAATGGTTTCTTACTTGTAACCAAACTTCCTCTACAAACGCACGAATTTAAAGTTGGCTCCGCTTTACTCAAATGTATACAATATCGAGGAAACAACTTTACAGGTCACACCAAGCTTTGGAAGTCACCCTCCAATTCGGCATCTTTCATTACATCCAGCACTGTTTTCCCCCTCTTTGATAATGATTCAAGTGTAACACACACACTCAATCTTGCTGTAGGTTATATGCTTGTAAACAGGGTTAAGTAACGGCTTAGTCGACCTTCTTATTCAAAACCTGTAACGCCGATTTTTCCAAAACAGCCTTCTTAACAGTTGAAATGTTGAAATCAGGCCATGTGAGTTGTGTGTGTTAACAATTCAGCCAGGCAAATATTATTATGCAAGATTTCTTAATGGAGTTTGGTGTGCAGCTGACAACTGCCTCTGGTGCGTTTTAAAAATAGTATGTCCTTATATTTTGCATCAACTTTGTCATCAGGTTTTAGCACTGAATCATACTTTTGATGATAATAACTAAAAAGTCTTTTAAGCTGTATGCACTGGTTTCCCTTTTTGTGCTTTGTTGTATTTTAGGTAGCCTTGTGTAACATCTTGGCCAAGGGACTACAGATGAAAAATAGCCTTTTGGATAATGGCATTTTCTAGCATTTTTATACCATGTGTATTTATTAATTTGCACTGCCCCTTTCTAAATAAACTCAACTAGACTTGCATGGACGGCACTGATTTATTACTATAAAGTACTGTTTCTTGCATCTACAAATTTGAACTGTTTGGTTTTTTTAATGGCAGAGATAACAAACTGCTTTTATTCTACTGTGACACCTACACTTAACCAGCCACAAGGTGTCGCCAGTGCTCCAAGGTAGAAGAGGGAGTAGCCTTTGAAACACTGTGCTGTGTTACAGTGGACTACAGGTGCTGTGTCATACATAAATATTATAGCAATACTGCTGGAGATTAATGTTTCAAAAGCAGAAATAAATTTGACATTAGACACATTATAATCTCCTTTATTAGGCCGGAGGATAGTCGATTATGGGAATATTACAGAGGAGGAAAGGTTATAGCCCTCCATTAACTGCAAAACTTTATTTCACTTATCTCGATGAGGTTTATAAGATTGATTAGATGAGGGCTTATCAGTTGACTTCTATTGTGAGGATAATCATTTCTTCATAACCTGCATGTATTCTCTGCTTTGTCCAGCAGGCTACAGTGGTGCATTGTTTTTATACATTTACATGTTGACAAGCCACAGACAGAAGCTTTTAAATTATGTGTCCCTTCTGTTGGTGGAATTTCATGTTTAAAGACCAACAGTGGTTGGTAGTTTTTGTGCTCTTTCTTTCTTTCTTTCTTTCTTTATCCACTTCACTCATTTCATTCTTCACTGTTAAACAGAAGCCATTGCCAGTCGTCTTTCTGATCAATTTTCATTATGATGTTTATATTACCACGAGGGACTGCCAAACATTTAAAATGAAACCTCTTCACCGACCGCAGTCCTTTAACTGCCACAAGGGGTCCTCACTGAACTTAAAACCCTGTAATTAAAAATGTTTTGATCCTCTGTTTACTTGCAGGAGTCATGTCCTACTTAGAGTACGGAGAATGCCAGGTGGTATTTTAATTTATTCCTATTTTTCAAGAAGCACCTTTATAGACGCTTGGAACACTTTCCTGTTGGATGGAGGGGTCATTCACATGGCAACAAAACTAAAGTTGCAAAAATCAGTGACTGTAACTTACTTTAGACTTTTTTCCGAATTTCTATGCCTCCGTGCTGACAATAGCCGTGGCCGGAGGCATTATGTTTTTGGGCCATTTGTCCGTCCACCCCATTCTTGCGGGAATTTCCAGTTGGACTCAACGAAGATCTGATTAGATTTTAGCGAACAAAGGTCAAAGTCACTCAGTACGTTTACATGCATAGTTAATCGAGCTACGGTTACAGCTCGACGAGGCCATTTCATTGAACGACTGCCCTTTTACCAGTATACCAGCACAGGAGGGGAAACGATTGACCTAAAATATGTCTGACTCCGCTACAATAGGTGGAGATATGCCCCCTTTCAGCTTGTTAGTATTGGACCTTTTTCTGGTTGACCTGTTACGTCACAGACCAAACAATCGACAAACAAGTTAGCTACGGTTAGCTAGCAGCAAACTGGTACCATGGTGGACAACTTTACAGCTCTGTACATTTCTCTTGATGTAGATTTCGCCATGTCGTGACCAGCTTCTTCTTCAGACACTGTGGAGCATATGCTGAGATCACATTATCTGGGTGTGTTTGTCCAACTATGAGAAATTCGATTTAGTACGATTTCAGTCGGATTTTAAAAGTTCGGTTTTAGTCAGACTAACACAAAAAATAGATTTTCTCTAATGTCATTTAAACGAACTGACTGTGACTTTGCATCTCATTCTTGTTAATGCAGCATCTCAAATGCCTTGAGGGAATTTCGTCAAATTTGGCACAAATGTAGGCAGCATGGGGGTCTGAAAAGGATAAAGCAGTCCAACATGCTTCAGGTTTTCCTCATAACTTCAGTGAAGTCTGAACACAGTTCAGTAAGTCAGCCATTACACCTGCTCAATCCCCTACCAGCTCTACCCTCTCCTTCCCTTTTTTAACAACCACAAGAACTACCAGCTGCCTGAACAGCGCCGACCCGTGGAAATGCTTGATACCAGAACACCTTAACATTACTATAAAGACTAAGTATGTGTAAACAAGATGGTTTTTATGTTTACATCACAATTTTACTCTTACACAAAAATCTAATTGGACTCAACAATGAACTGATGATGGTCAAAGGTCAAGATCACTGTGACCTCACAAAACATGTTTCTGGCCATAATTTAAGAATTCATGCACTAATTATGACAAAATTTCACACAAATATCTGACAGGAGATGATGATAAAATGATGGCATTATTTATATCCAAAAGGTCAAAGGTCAACTTCACTGTGACATCATAATATTCTGCAAAAACACTTCTGGCCATTATTCAACGTCATATCTCAGGAACAGAAGGGGAGACATTCTGAACTGGTGACACTAATCTTGGGTGTCCACCTTGAAACTGTGCAGTTTGTATAGATCTGTGCTGCCGGGGGGAAGATGGTGTGAAGCATCCATGTTTTCACAGACATGGACGTAAACTGTAACTGCAACCACTGACTTTGAATTTTACCTTTAAGAAAATATTCATGATTTACCTGAAAAGTTAAAAAGGATAAGAAGAAAAAAATGATCAAATTAGATTCAGATTATTAATATTTTATTCATTCACTGAATGCTGCGCTCGAATATTTAAAGGGTCAATTCACCCAAAGTACAAAAACCCCCGTCCTCTCCCTTTTTGCTGTTGGCGCTGGTGGTATCAAGCCATGCAGATACTTTTAATCTAATGTGCCAAAGTTTTGAGATATCACCCTTGAAAATTGTGCTTCCACCCCAATAATGTAAAAACTGAATGGAAATTAGTGAGTGCTGCTCCAAGCATTACATCACCCAGCTCCACTCTGCAAGTGAAGCTAGATGAGAAGTTTGGAGAGTTCATGTGATCCACATTACAAATAAGTAAAAATCCTGGTTTTGGTGGCTGCTATGTTAAGTGCCTAATATTTGTCTCAGACTGTATCTACTGATACATATTTAACAGCTTTTCCACAGAGTGCAGCTTTACTAGTGTTGGGCAAGCTACTTGGAAAATGTAGCGAGCTAAACTACCAGTTATTCAACATCAAAATGAAGTTTCACTACATCGAAGCTATCCCCAGAGAAATGTAGCAAGCTAAGCTACGAGAAAATGGCATAAGTAGGAACTGTTTATTATAAAATAACAGACTTAAATTAAAATTTCTTCTTTTTTGAAGACTTTGTGACATTTGAACATGTCCGCCAATAACATGAGATCATCAGTCGGCCTATTGGGCTCTCTCTTTCTCCCTCCTGTTCGTACTAAGTCTTCCTAAGCTTGAAAACATCTCGTCATGATCCGCGAGCTACATGTCCTCTGAATATGCTGTGAAAAAGTCCGGTCTCTGTAGGCAGCCCAGGCTCCGCAAATGGCAACCAAAACACTTTGGTCCAGGCTGCACCAACCAGCCAGCACAAGACCAGCGAAAGCAAGCACACACATGAACGCGGTGCCCATGTCTCACGGTCTCGCGCAAGCGCGCACACGTGAGCGCGGTGCACAGAGAAGCAGTTAGAGCTGCAGGCTACAATGAGGCTAAAAACAGAGTTCAAATGACGTTTTTCCAAACAACTTTTTATGTTGGGGCTTCAGGACACTTGGATCACTACAGACGAGCAGTATGGAGATATTTTGTGGTTTCAATTATGTGTTTTTTGGACGTTTGAATCTGGGGCGCCACCATTAGGTGGAGTTTTGTTGCTACCCCCTCTCCCCTTGGATCTCCGCAAGTGTTGTGAGGACTCTAAAACTTCACATGATCCTCCATCAGCATGAGGGTGAATAGATAATGGATGAATTTTCATGTTGGGTGCACTATCCCTTGAACAGGTGCGTAAATCCAGGGTAACTAGCAGCTATCGCTCGTTCATGACAGAGCCATGGAGGACAAGGAGGGATGAGCTAGCTTCGTTATGTTTGATAACATTGTTGAACGTAAACAGAAGTGACACCCAACGGTGCTTAGCGTGCCTTTAATATATTTCTCTGTCTTGGCCACTTTCAGCAGGCTTTCTGGCTCTGTTACTAATTCATAAACAGAATTTATTACACGGCTCTATTAAATGCTGTATTCTGATTGGTCAGTCGCGACATTCAGCGGTCTGATATTACTGTGTAATGTCCATTGCTAGTAGCAACGGTCATTACACAGTTGCTATGTAGCTCAGCGTTGCTAGGGACGCTGCCCTGCAACACTGCAGCTGTCAAACATGGGAGGGACAAAACAAACAGAAATGGCTGATTTTCACATTTCTTTTAACTTATTTGGAGAGTAGCTACAAGGATTTTGAGGAATGGGATGCCGCTGAAGAAAAAGAAATGGAGAAGGAAAGAAAAAAATCAAGCGAAAAACGGCACAAGGAACTGACACCTGAAGAGCTTCAAGTGATAGAGGAGGAGAAAGATGAGATAAATAGCCTACAAAAAAGACAACAAAATGGGCTACTTCACTATACTGTACTGTACTACTACTACTATATTGACGGACTTTCTCTGCCAAAAACAAAAGAACACGGATTTGAATACACACTCTGCAGTCATGCTTAATGACATTTTACGCGAGTTTTATGCCTCGGTTCAGTCCACTAAGCCTGGGTGAGTACAAAACTTTCACCAAAAGTTGTCGAATCCGGTCGGTTTTAATGCACTTCACAGAGGCAGACAACATTATTTATTAAACTGATAATTAGCCGTGTAATAAGCGGGATAATGTATAATGAGCCGGTGAATACTGGGAAAACAACTCCCTTCAGGGGAATAGAACCCCTCCGCGTCGGGAGTTATTTTCCCAGTATTCACTGGCTCATTATACATTATCCCTTACATATTATTCACTCAATAAAACTATAATAAATAAAGGACATTAATATAAACAATAAAAATAACTAGGGTCGCCCCCTAATAGTTGACCAAATGTTAGTCGACCAGAAAAGTCATTAGTCTGCAAGATTTAATTAGTTGCTTTAGTTGCAAAAACCCCCCCCAAAAAAACAAAACAAACGTGAAACTCTATTAGGAACTGCACCTTGTCAAAATAAATGAAAACCTATATGACTGGACCATGTGTGACTTTAATTTGAAAGGACAGACACAGGAAGTGTCCACGCTCAGCAGTCAGACAGGAGTCAGGTTGATTTCCAGGGCTGGTACCTGCGGTTATTCCACAGGCTAGTAAATGATGACTATTGGTCGACTAGCAATATTCTTAGTCGGGGGCAGCCCTAAAAATATTTAAAACTTGTCTTTTTGGGGGAACATTAGAACATGAACATGTCCTGTAAATAACACCTGTCATCAGTATGTCTCTGTCTCCTCTCTTCATTCTTAATACTGTTCTCAGGCAGAGTAGGGCGGGTCTTGCCAAGACAAGCCAATAGCGAAGCAGCAAGCAGAGTAAACTTTAGTATTACTATGTGATGTCATGCAGAAGTGGCACTGGTGTCAATAACATTCCTTATCCTCAGTTTTATTATCCTTACTATTATCCAGAACTCCGCAGCAAAAAAGTCTGCTGCACTTGGGAAAAGGAGCTTGTAACTTTTGTGGACGGTAATGTCGCTGCTTGTAGTGACACTACTGCCCAACACTGATAATGACATAGCTGATAACACAACATACTACAGTAGCAACCAAAAACTGGAAATGCAGCCCATATTCAACAACATTGCAGAGACTTGCATGAACTGGACATTTTTCCCAGGCTGCTGTACTAAATAAAAATGTGTTTTCCATGGCTTTGTGGACAGGGTTGTCACATTCAGGCACTGGTGTCAGAGTGAGCCACCTCTACACACTCTCAAATTGGCTCACTGTACTCACTGGCAGTGATCAAGTTTCTGAATTTTCATTAGCATGACATGCAGCACGGCTGCTGCCCTTTAAACATCAAGCTCTTCTCTGCTGCTCTGCCTGTGCTGTGAGGACAGCAGATGGCCACACTCTGTATTTATCGATATAAAGCTGTGGCTGTCTTATATCATAAATACGACCTCCTCTGTTCACACATACGCCCAACGTGTGCACATGTACAATGTTAAGATTAAATGGCTGAATTTATACGACACTTCCATCCAAAGTGCTTCACAATATGCTGCTCATTAACCCATTCACACACACTTACACACTGATGGCAGTAAGCTAGCATGCAAGGTGCCGGCCGGACCATTGGGAGCAATTTGGGTTCAATGTCTTGCCTAAGGACATTTTGACATTTGGGCAGGAGGAGCTGGAGCCTGAACTGCCAACCCTGTGATTAGTGGACGATCTGCTCTTCCTCCTGAGCCACAGCCACTCAGTACTGAATTTTCTTCTATGCAAATAAAATTACAGAACAAGAAAAGTATAACCTAAAGTGTAAAACGTAACAACTCCATTATGTTCTCACACTAAGCACAATTTGGCTTAATGAACAGGCATATGTGTATTAGAGGAAATATTAAAGCAAAATACACATGTAATAACATTCATTCTGATTATATCAACACTGTATTCACACACTGAATGCATCAATTGCATCCTGTATGAGTCTCTTTTCTTTAAACAGAGCGTTTGCCAGTGGAAGCTCGACTGGAACCGTCTCTACTTTAGAAGAAAGTTGGTGTCTTGAGCAGAGCATGGGGCTGTTTAACAGGCTGTGAAGGCATCTCCCTCTGTGTGCAGACACACATCAACCAATCAGAGTATCTGCAGCGAGGCAACCCTCATGCTGAGCCCCAGATAACCTGCTGCTCATCATCTCCTCAGTAGGCAACAACAGTGGATGTGTCACTTTGGGAAATGTAATCAAAAACTGGAGAAACTTGTCACAAGTGGAGACACGGTGGCTGTTCAACTTTTGACACCATCATATATTTGATTATCTTGTCATGGGGCTGATGGGATTAAGATGAATATGACCTTACCTTTCTGACAATTATATTGTCCATATATGGTAATATATATCACGGTGTGGGTGATAACTCGATTCTGATTGGCTGCAGGGTGTCCGTTAGATACTGATAATGGACACCTAGTAAGTAGTTCTGATAAAACTGTGTTCACTGTTCTAAATTAATGCGCTGACTACATGATATTATCAGTCTGGATCTAATACAACAAGAAGGACTTTGCATCAGCTCTATGCAGAGACTACGCCATAGCCTACACACGTGGCCTATGCTGTTGTGAGCATTTATACTTGTGTGGTGGTAAAAAGTTGACTTTTTAAAAGACTTGTGGTTCTCCTAGGACAGCGACACTTCAAACATATGATGATCTTATACACTAACCAGCCACTTTATTAGGTACACCTTACTTGTACCAGGTTGGACCCCCTTTTTAATTCATGGTGTCATAGATTCAGCAAGGTGCTGTAAACATTCCTCAGAGATTTTGGTCCATATTGACATGATGACATCACACAGTTGCTGCAGATCTGTCAGCTGCACATCCATGATGAGAATCTCCCGTTCCACCACATCCCAAAGGTGCTCTATTGGACTGAGATCTGGTGACTGTGGAGGCCATTGGAGTACAGTGAACTCATTGACATGTTCAAGAAACTGTGAGCTTTGTGACATGGTGCGTTATCCTGCTGGAAGTAGCCATCAGAAGATGGGTACACTGTGGTCATAAAGGGATGGACACGGTCAGCAACAATACTCAGGTAGGCTGTGGTGTTTAAACCATGCTCAGTTGGTACTAAGAAAATCTCCCCCACACCATTACACCACCAGCAGCAGCCTGAAGCGTTGATACAAGGCAGGATGGATCCATGCTTCCATCTGAATGTGGTTTTTCCAATCTTCTATTGTCCAGTTTTGGTGAGAAAACCCGTGTGAATTGTAGCCTCAGTTTCCTGTTGTTAGCTGACAGGAGTGGCACCTGGTGTGGTCTTCTGCTGCTGTAGCCCATCTGCTTCAAGGTTGGACAAGGTGTTGTTGCTTCAGAGATGGTCTTCTGCACACCTTGGTTGGAACCAGTGCTTATTTGACTTCCTGTTGCCTTTCTATCATCTTGAACCAGTCTGGCCATTCTCCTCTGACCTCTGGCATCAACAAGGCATTTTGGCTCACTGGATATTTTCTCTTTTTGGGACCATCCTCTGTAAACCCTAGAGATGGTTGTGTGTGTGAAAATCCCAGTAAATACTCAGACCAGCCCGTCTGGCACCAACAACCATGCCACGTTCAAAGTCACTTTTAATCACCTTTCTTCTCCATTCTGATGCTCAGTTTGAACTTCAGCAGATCGTCTTCACCATGTCTACATGCCTAAATGCATTGAGTTGCTGCCATGTGAATGGCTGATTAACTATTTGCTTTAACGAGCAGTTGAACAGATGTACATAATGAAGTGGCAGGTGAGTGCAGAATATGATGCATTAATGTAGATTAAACTGCCCAACAGTAAATAAAGGAGTTAAAATGAGCATTAACATCTACAGTAGTAAAATGAAACGTGGTCATTAATGCAGCAGTAGTAAAGTAGTAAAACACTGACAGAATGTTTCACTGCATAGCGACTACTTTTACTTTTCATACTTGTAGTAGGTTTTGCTGATAATACTTACACACTTTTACTTAGGAAAGCTCTAATAAACAAAAATGACTTTAATTTCCCCCAGAAGATAAATCAAGCTCACTTTTTCAGCAGCTCCCAGCTTCATATTGATAGCGTCTCACGTGCACATTGACATCCACATATTTCATATTGACACATTACTTTCCCAGCTGCACCACTGAGTGTGAGATCCAGGCCAGCGCACACAACGCAGCGTTCACAGTTCAGACCTGCCACCAAAGACTTGTAAATGAGATGGTACATAATCGCATGCTCATTGACAAAATTAGGCTGTATTCTTGGTCACCCTGGTCTAAAGATCTGTGGGATCAGAGTATCCTGCACATAAAGCCAGCCAGCAGTGAGAACCACTTCACCTCCTCTTTGGGTTTGGATGATGCAGGCCACAGCTGGTGTTGTTTAGTCAGTTTGGGGCTGGGGCTGCATCTGCTCATAAATAACACAGTCTCATAAAATTTCATGGAATGAGAATTAACTCTGAAATGAGATTATGTTGTGTGAATACTGCAAACGTAATTTTCCTCGACCATGAATGGATTTATGTGACAAACAGCACAAATTGGAGGCCCATTTTCTGCTGTCACATGAGATGTTCAGGTAACAGTTTATAATCGGACGTATTAGAACTTTGGATTGAAGCTGACTTAACAGCAATGATTGCAAAGGGAGCAAAGGGAGTGTTTGTTATTTATGAGGGGGGAGGGGTTGACGCAAAAAGGGGGAGGCATGTCAAATAATCTTTTTAGCACTGGGGATGGACTTAAGTTTTTCATTTTGGTTTAGGGGAGGGGCAGGCAACATTAAATGGCTGTATTTTGTATTTATTCTACAGCTAATTTTTAAAGAAAACATGACTTTTGAACCAGCAGCTTTGGAAGGCATGTTGTCTTTAAACAAAAAATACACAATTTTTCTTAGCCAGAAACTGTAAAAACAGAAAATATCACTGGATTTTCAAATTTCTAACTATCCTTGGACACATCATGCGCAACGAACGCTTCTGTCAAAGAAAAACCATAACCAAATGTGAGTTTAAAATAGTGATATTTCATAGAATTAATTTATTCTACATGTTGTACTTAAAATTTGGCTAAAAATAAACAGCTTGCATGACAAAAAAAACAAAAACAACAACAACAAAAAACAAAGCATTTTTCAACTCAAAATTTAACTTACAAACAACAAAGGGTACATTTTAAAAATCTGATAAATAATTTATAGTGGAGGATAGGTCAATCATTTTCCACTCAGGGAGGCTCAAAGTAAAATATGACAGCTTCAGGGAGGGTAAAAAACCCCAAAACAAAACAATAAATAAGTAAATAAAGTTACACCCCCATCCACCCCTCTCATCTGATAAGCAAAGAACAGTCCCTGAAGGACATTAAAAAAAAAAATACCAGAGCAAACATTTTGTCAAAGCTGCATGTTCATTATCTCTCTGCACATTTGTAACTCAGGATTTTGCCATAATTTCACAAACTTTTACGCAACCGATAAGTTTGTACACTCCTTTGCACGACATGGCTCTGAACCAGAGTGGTGAACTTGAGCTACATGACATGACTCGAGTGAGAATCAAGTCATAAATCTACTGACTTTAGACAAAATTAAAATAACTCTTACATGGACATGACTTTGCACTCGTTGATCTTGACCACCCACTTTGAATGTTACAAGTCAATTAAATGGGTGTTATCAGTGGATATTGGCCTAATACATACATAATGTATTACAAGGGGCCTGCTACACCTATTAGTATGTTCATAAGGCCTTTATCAGCCCATTAAATGGCCGTGTTTTTTTGTTAGGCAGCAGTCTCTAGTGGCTGTAGTAATTATGAGGGGTGCAAGGGAGGAGGTCAAACAAACACAGCACTTTCACCTAGGAGACTGGGTTTTGTGTCACGTGTGAAACCAAAAGTCAGTGTTGACTTATTTCAAGTGATGTTTGTAAGTTTGACACATAATGCTCAGCAGCAACCTCTGTGGCTGAAAAATGTTTACAGCCCGATACTAAAACAGTTTTGGTTTCTATACTTAATTTCCCCCTTCATGACAACTGCACAGGGGTGAATTTTTATATATCGCATCTGTTTACATTTTATTAAGGCTTAAAGTTACGCATAATCAAGGGTGGGCTGCTTTGAGAGGGAGGCGGTTTGCCGATAGTGTCCATGGCTTCTCAGTCAGATCCAGCCCTCACTCCTTCACAGCTCAAGCCTCTTGTACAAATATGGTCACTTCTGGTTCCAAAAACACCAAGATGGCGACGACTGAAATGCCAAACATGAGGCTTTGAAAAGGAAGTCTAAAGACCAATGGGTGATGTTATGGTAGCTACGTTAATTATATTTTACACAGAGATCGTGCTATAGGGCCGCTACAATAAACCAAAAGACGACGGCATCATTCCGCTCCACTGAGTGATTATAGACTGGTGGCATTGTGTAATAAAAGGAGGTGTCACGGGACTGACAAGTAACACAACAGCATCGACCTCTGGTGTAGCATAAAACACATGCATCGGCAGCACTAAATAAACAACAACTAGGGCATAACATGGCCAAACAATCATTAACTGTGCCTGTTATATGGTGGCTGATCTCATCATCTGCTCAAAGGGTAAGGAGCTCCCAACTCACATTGTTTTCCCAATTTACAGACATTTACAGCTGCTGTTCTTCTTTGAGTTAGCCGCTAACTGATAGCAGCTACTTTTTAAAACTCCAGAAATGGGCCGCACACATAACACAAAGTCACACCTGTCCTGCAGCGTTTAGCCACTGTTACTACCTCTTATGACAGCTTAAAGACGGGACCACTCTGTCACCTCAATCCGCGGTGGTACTTTGTACACAGCACGGCGAGGTGGCATAACAGTGCGATATCCTGCCTTGAACAGGCGGTGTAAAAGGGCTATGCTACATCACGTTAGGTAACAACCGTACTTATTCTAACCCAAATCATTATAGTTTTTCAAAGTCTAACAACGTAGTATTGGCGCCAAAACACAACAAATCTGCTCCTGATGACAGCTGATAACAGCCATTTAATGGTCTGATAATGACCTTCTGAACCTCCTGGCGCGTAGCAGGTCGCCTCTAACCCATATCTGTGAGGCTACTAACCACTGATAACACCCATTCAGTCGAGTGATAACATTTGACTGGGTGTTGACCTGAGACCGAACTCCTTATAGCTAAGGCTCGAGACTTACTTGTGACTTTGAAAATAAGTTTGTCCCACCTCTGCTCTGAATCACGAGAAGAAATGAAACTCCTCTTGCCTCCTGTCCATACATGTTGACTTTGATGTAAGCATCCAAATCTTCTACAGATGAAAAAAAGAAAGATGAAATGAATGATGAAACTGAAGGAAAATAAAATGCCAACAGAGTAAAGGTGTTTCTGTTCAGGACATTTTGTGTACTTTAAGAAAGAACAAAATTTAACCCTGGGTTAAAAAATAATTAAGACAGCCATCTGTGAAAAATACCGTGTTAATCTAAAGACGTTTCTATTTATGATCTTTTGATGAAGAGGTCCACCGTTTCAGGTGTGCTGTGAGGAATTCAAAATGTCACTTAGCTAGGGGAGTTCATTTTATTTACAGAGAGCAGTAATACAGAAGAGTCAGGTTTTTTTTGTCAGTATTTCTTCCCAAAATATTCACCCCTGATGACAAATGCTGCTTTCAAATTAAACTTGTGAGGTTGTGCTTTCGACATGAGCAGTCAAGAGTTTGGCATTCAAGAGGTTTACGTTGTAAGATCACTGTTGCTAGGTGACTGACAATCAAGATGGACGTTGCCTTGTTCCTTTTTCAAAAACGGTGACTCACTTGAGGTTCCCTGCATTTCAGTGTCAAATTCATTTTTCATGGCCTCGCACATTTAAAAAAAAAAAACATACAAACTTTTTCAGATCAGAGTATTTCCACATATGATACCATAAATACATCAGTGGGTCATTCAAACGGCCTAAACACGACCCCACTTGAAGGCATCACAAGCCCTCATCAGTGTGTTTGAATTATTTTTCAAACTATTATCAGTTAGTGAACTCTCCAGTGAGCCATGAGATTTGGCTCCTCCAAATATCCATACACTGTTGAATCAAACAACTTAAAACATATTAAAATGCAAATTGCCTTCTGGACACAACATGCTCCACCCATTCCACTTTGATGATTAAAGTTCACTCATCACACAGGTGGCACATCCGTCTCTTTGAAGCTGTCTATTTGTAGATCCTGCACATCCTGAGAGGCACAGTCTGATGTAATTCTTCCTCAAAGAAGGGTAAAAGGAAAAATTTTTTGGGAGGTAGCTCTAAGCAGCTGCAGTTCACTTTGCTTTGTATTTCCACAAATGTTGAAGGCCAGTGTGTGACCAAAATGTGTTGGCTTTTATTTTCACTAATATCTGAACTAGCAAGGTAATAAAAACCTTTCCTTTTCGTTTTGTCAGTGAAGGTGCAGTTTTTTTTAATTTTTTTATTGCTTTTTAGACGTGTTGCCAACAAATACGGACTGAAGTTAAAGCACTTGAGAGAACAGTGTTGACATATAGAGGTTTATGCTTGCAAAATGAAAACCTCCATTTATTTTTTCAATTGATACATCCTCAGCATAATTAAAGGTCATGATTTTCACAAGAAGCTGATGCTTGTTGTTATCATGTGCTCACATTTTCAGTGCCCATTTTTAGCTGCTCTCTGAGGATGTATAAATACAGAGTTGGTTGTGTGAGAGTAAGCAATACTGTGCATTGGCAATAATTCTATAGCCATTATTTAATCACCTTGACTGAAGGACTTTGGCTGATGTGAATCATGGCGAGGGTATTATGAAGAAGAAAGGCCAAATTACAACTTGGATGTGAATGGTTTTTACAAGTTAGCATCCAGTAACTACAATAACTCTGATCTATACGTGGCATAAGAACAGCCTCACAAAGTCGTGGTTATGTCTCAATTCCATACTACACACTATTTCCAAGCAGGTATTGTGTGGCAACATAAAGCACACTCAAAAGAGTCAGAGTGTGCGCTACAAAATGGATTTTTGAATGTGACGCTGATGCACTATATTCTCTCACAAAGCAATGTACAAAGGACATAAAGGAGATGGACAATCAAACATTTTGGGCCAAAAATGGCCATATACACCGATAAGCCAACACATTAAAAAATTGAAAACATTAAAAATATTGATCATCTTGTTGATAGGAAACCTTGGGTCCTGGCATTGGTGTGGATGCCCCTTGACATGCTTCACCCAACCAAACAACACATTCTCACTCCAACCTCGTCACATAAAATAAACTCACCACGAATGTACAACACAGTGAACTGACGCATTTTTTCCTTCAGCAACAAATGCACGTGTTTGGATCTAGGCAACAAAAGCACATGGTTGTGTTTAGGACAAAAGAACACTGTTTGGGGGTGTCGGTGGCTTAGTGGTAGAGCAGGCGTCCCATGTACAAGGCTATTGCCGCAGTGGCCCGGGTTTGAATCCAGCCTGTGGCCCTTTGCTGCATGTCATCCCCCCCTCTCTCTCCCCCCTTCACGCTTACCTGTCCTGTCCATTAAAGGCAAAATGGCCAAAAAATATCTTAAAAAAAAAGAACACTGTTTGGCTTGTCAATCTTATGGGACGTGAACACCGGCCTCTCGGTAACCCATCCACCACCCCTCCTGCCGGCCCTGCTTGGACTTCCACTGCCTTAACTTTTGTTGTTGTCCCGCCACGTTACCCCCCAACAATGCCAGGTGCTGTTAAACAATAACAGCAACTGGCCGCGTATATTGCCGACGTGAAAGGACGGCTTTTTTCATCAGTGTCTGACTGCGGAAGTCACTGACCTATCGCCTGATTTTGATGACTTTGGTGTTAGACCGGGTTGACCCAAACACTGTTGTGGACCAAGCACCCTCCTCAATGGCAGTGGCCATCTAGCAGACATACTGAAAAAACTGTTCAGGAATGGCCCAAGGAATGTGACAAAGACCTAGCCTTCAACTTCCCAGATCCCAATTCAGTGGAGCATCCTTGGGACATGCTGGTACCCCTCTTCACAACCCACAAGACAAGGATCAGCCACCAACACTCCGGCGCCAGACACCACAGGACACCCCCTACAGGTCCTGTGTCCATGCCTTGACATATCAGAGCCAAGTGCTATCCAAGGAGGCCCAACTGTGGATTTGGGGTACCTCTGGGTATCGGCACATCCCACAAATGCTCAATTGGATTGGGATGTGGGGAATTTTGAAGCTAAGTTGATATCTTGAGCTCTTTGCCACACTTCTTGACATTTTTGCAGTATGGCATGGTGCATTGTTCTGCCATTGCCACACAGTGTGTAAGCTGGAATTGGTCGCCTCGGCTGGCGAAAGTCTCCAGTGTGCCTGCTCTATGGGCCACTTAGTGTGGAAGCATTGCAGATCTTCCGCACAATTTTACATGCAGCAGTTGAACTTTTTTGGCTTCATGCGTCCCTGAGCCACTTTCATAGGAATGAACAGGGTTTCACCTCCGACACTGTATCCAGTTCTCTTTATGCATCCATAAAAAAAAGTCTGTGTAATGTTGTACAAAGACGGAAGAAAACCCATGGTGGATGAGTCAAACAAGCACAAGACTTTCACCCAGGAGACTGGTTTTTGACTTCCTTTGTAAAAATGTTGCTTAGTACAGTGGTGTGAGATGTGTTTGCCTTTTTCAAGGGTATGTCTAGCTAATGACACTGGTTTTTCTTCAATGAGAAAACATGCATATTTCCAAGGTGTCAGTCACTCATAAGGGCCCATTCTCTCTATGGGCCCCCCCACCTCACACCCTGTGCAACCACACTGCCTGCAATGTCTATATTCACGTCCCTGGTGTAATATGCTAGTATGTGTAGCATATCATCCTGTGACGAATGTGAAGTCTGTCATGTGACACATGTGGGGTTAGGTTAGCAACAAAAACACTCTAAACCTTACCATGAAGTTTTATAGCATAACAGTAACCATTTTATAAAGTTAACAACATGTTTTAAATTGCGACAGTTGGGATGGTAATATGCAGAGCTGCCCACCTCACTAAGAATTTTCCTAGTAGACCAATAGTCATCATTTAAGGCCATCAGTCATGTTTCCGATATTAATTTGATTATTAAATGACATATTTTGGTGGTTTGAGTTGAAGGTGTGAGAAAGAATAGTATCAGTAACATTGTTAACACTGTGCTACATTACAGAGAAATACAAAACCGTACTAATGAACCTTCATTAATATAGGCCTATATTTTATCTACAAGTGCACGTCACACACTGAGCGAGCCGCCTGTTAATGACGCTGTGGGCTAATGGGCATGTAGCTACTTCCATGTTTCAGATGATACGTCATGTTTGTAGTCGACCAATGAAGATGAGTTTACATATCACCTTGGGTTCGTCCTTCACCTTCTCAAAATGATCCCACACTTTGGATTTCCTGCCCGACATGTTATTAACTAGCCTGTGGAATAACCACAGGTACCAGCCCTGGAAATTAACCTGACTCCTGTCTGACTGCTGAGCGTGGACAGTTCCTGTGTCTGTCCTTTCAAATTAAATTCCCACATGGTCCAGTCATATAGGTTTTGATTTATTCTGAGAAGGCGCAGCTCCTAATAGAGCTTCACGTTTGTTTATTATAAGCGACCAATGAAATCTTGCTAATGACCTCTCTGGTCAACTAATGTTTGGTGGATTATTGGGGGGCAGCCCAAGTAATATGTCTTTTTTTAGGACAGACATATATGTCGTTTTCATTTTGGCAGTCAGTGGAAATTGACCTTTTCTGTTGTTTAGACGTGAGAACGTTGAACATTTTGCTGTCTTTTTGTCAAAGCTGAATTGGCCCTGCTTTCCAAAGTCGCAGTTTGGCTTATTGTATAATTTCCTGTTAGTATAAGACTTTAAAGTTTGTTAATATTGTGAATACTACCTGCAAAAACACTACACTATAAAGATTAGTATTTACTACAGCCTATACAAATCTATTAAGCACTCAAATATTATTAAGATTTGCACTGTTACCACCATTAAGTGTATATTTTCAGCATGTATTTTCTGTTGAGTTTAGACTCTGTGTTCTCTACGCACCATTTAACATTTTAATTTTCTTCTTCTTCTTCAAAACAAAACACAAAACAATGAATAAGACTCCATTAAGCCCTACAGCAATGTGTCACCTGCTGATTTTGTTTTATTTAAGTAAAGAGTTGCCTCATACATCATCCCCCCATTTTCACAAAAGACCGTCACTTATGAGGAACAAGAGTCACACAAAGCGAGGAGAAAAAAAGGCAAACAAAGCCAATCCTCAGCGCTACCACATTAAACACCTACTCTCTTTGTGACGTGAATGGGTCAGCGTACAACAAAGGTCTTAAGATGAAACAGACTAATTTTGCTGTCATTGTGGCCTTTCACCAGTTTCACAGAGTGAAAGTTAGAGCCTTCTTTTGGTTAGATCTGTAATCACTATCCAATCCCCCTTGAGGAGAAAAAGAAATTTAATTTGACAAGGAGGTAATGAACCCGTGCAGCCATTATCTTAGATAACCCATTTGAGAGACTGGTTGAGCACTGATGAAAATTCTATTAAACATAGCTGGCTGATTTCTCTATTTTGTTCAGTGGCAGAAAAGCCTTTTTTACCCTTGCCAATTTACTTTGAACTCTCTGAGTTGCCAAGGATCATTATATCAAGGCGCTTCAAACACTCACCCTTTACTTAATGATTCAAAGGCAACAACCCTAGACTGTGGGCTAATAACCTCTGTGATGCATACACAAGACACCTAGGCAAGCGCAGGAAATACTTTTACTTTTAGTTTCTCTCTGGAGTTTGAATCAGAGCAGGATTCTGGTCTTCGACAAAACTTTTCTGGTGTCTTAGAACTTTCTTTTTTTCGATCCACTTTAGTTCGGACTCATCTTGGCCTCAATTAAATGCTGACTCAACTTTTATTTAACTTTCCAGTAAACTTTGAGGACACATTTTCTAGTATTTTCTCCAAACTGCAGATAATTCAGTTATTAAGTGCAACACGCAGAGAGCACTTCACCTCATTTGATACACATCATTTGATGCTCATAGCATACTGCGGATGCCACATATAGAAGGAAGGGCTGAATCCAAACATACACTGAGACAGAGCCGTCACAAGCTTTTGTCCTTTTTGAACCATCATCACGTCAAGTCAGAAATACTTTATGAGATGGAACTTAAAGTGCCAGGTCCTTAAGTGTTTCAGTGGTAATTACTGAAAGTCATGACCCTGTAATTCATTTTAAAGTATTTTTCTGAATGGTTCCTAACTGTATACTGGAAACATTCACATGATATGCGCAGGTCTGCTGCTCTCCAGGTGTGGTTATTGTTACATCTTTTATTATGCTTCATAGAATGGGCAGAGTATTCGCAACAGCCGACTTCCGCCACCAGAGCCGCCTAAGGACTTGTGCTGGCTAGGCTACGGTCTACTGCACAACAAAGACAGGAAAGCTCATGTTTTGTCATTAGCACTGGCTTTTACCATCTTAGGTCACTTGCAAAATTAAAACCTTTCCTGCCGATCAAAGATTTAGAGATTTTAGCCCACGCTTTTATTTCCTCTTGCTATTACTATTGCAGTTCCCTCTGTGTAGAAATCAATCAATCAGTCAATCTGAACTGTGGAACTGTCTCCCACTTACAGTTAGATCTTCCCCCTCCACTGCCACATTTAAAACCCATCTTAAGACCCATCTGTTTTCCTTTTAATTATCATTAGGATGACATCCCTGACCACACTGCTTAACACGTGTATTTTCTATGTTTCATTTTGTTGTTTGTGCATCTCATCATTGTGTTATGATGTTGTCAAAATATTGTATGCTCGTATTAATTATACTTACGTTCTCCTATTTACGACAGTTTTTATTGAACGTTCCTGCATCCTTTGTGAAGCACTTTGGTCAACGGTTGTTGTTTTCTATGAATAAATCCGACTTAGGAGCAGATCGGCCTGCAGGCACTGGATGTTGCTGGTGAGTGTTGGGCTGTTATCACCATTTGCTTTGTAAGTTTGTTGTTGACTGTGTTAATGTAGCGCTACTCTGGCTACCTAGCTAATGTTGGTGAAACACACCTATTTGCAGCGAGTCACTGAAAAAGGTGTTGTGGTGCAGTGCAGAGCGCTTTATCCAGCGCTTTATCCAGCGCTCCTCAGCGCCCTCCCACCAGGCTTTGTGGACACAGGCCCTAATTTCCAGTTTAGCCCTATGCTAACTTGAATGGGGTTAAAATAATCTTTCAGACTTTGCAAACGTTATCTGACTGAACTGATCGAAGTCTGGGGTTTGTAATTCTCAAAACAATTTATCCATTATTTTACAGCTGGAACAGTAGCGACTGTGGAGCCTATGAAGTTTAACTAACTTTTTGGTGATTGGCCAGTGAACCTGCAGGCTCATTTGCACACCCCAAATGGCAGGCACACAAGGTCGGTAAAGACACAGATTTTGCAGGAGCCGCAATTTATTTTGTGACCACCTACTCCCACCTGTGACAAAATTAAAACTACCCGCTCCTGCGAGATTCAAGTTAGATCCTGTGGGACCCTAACCTGTTGTCATTCCAAAGTCTTCAAATACCGCCGATTTGTCATTGATTTTGGTATCAGACACTAATGCTGAAAGCAACCTTTGTGGTGGTATAATACACCTCTGACCTTCGTCAGTTTGTAATGAGGCTGGGCAGAACCTCTCACGGTGTTATGATACGTCCCTGGTCGGCGAGATGGCACCTGTAGCGGCAGTACGATACGCCAGTGGATGGCGTCAGTTTGAAATGCTGCTAATAACGGCGTAATATAAAGGGGCTGGAAAGCCCCTATACAGTGGGTGGGTCAAACAATCCCCGGACTTTCACCTGGAAAGGCAGTGTTCGCTTCTTGTATAAATGTAGAGCCAAACATGGTGTTCTTTTCTAAACCTAACCACATGCTTATGTTACAGGCATAAACTGACACGCTGTCACAGAACGTCAACAACAAATGCAGGAGAATACCAAGCGCATAATATGTAGACATGAACGGCACTGACCAAGCAGCGATATATGATGAGATGGAATGAAAACAGCTTGGGGAACTACGGGATCCTAAACCCAATTCAGTCCACTAGGTCATACTACATGTCCTCAAATGTCAGCAAAATAAGAACACAACAGTGATTCATTGGAAGTTGTAACATGTAGCACAGGAGATCAACATCTCTGCATATATATTCAATTATTTTTTACATTTGCAAAGTAACAGTGTATTATATGTAAGTGCTCTTAAACAGAGCTTGATGTGTTTGCATGGATATTTTGACTCTGACTTGACCTAACAGACCTCATATAGACTTATCACACAGTAATGTAGAATTCCATGTGTCCTTGATTAACTTTGATAAGACTAATTTGATACAAGTTAACTCATTTCAAACTAAAACACAGTGGTGGCATCGCATTTGTCCTTCTTGTTTTATTTTCACCCTTACTTGTGTCTTAAGTGGGAGGATGTCAAAAGAAAAAGGAAGAAAAAAAGATGTGTGAAGGAGGATATAAAGAAACACATTTAATGAATGAGACATCATTAGCTGAATCAATGTCAGAGGCACAGCTGGATCATCTGCCAGCAAGCTCCCAACTGCTCTGTGGCGTATGTTTGCGTTCAGTGTGTGTTTGCATGGATAATGTGATGTCCAAACAGTGGGAGCACACAGTTACCACTGCTGGGGCTATTAGTTTTTATTCACATCCTCCTACGTGACAACACAGAATTTGAAACATTAGCCTACGCATGTTGTCCATGAAAATAAACAATCCTACAAGCATCCACACGCATCAATGAAGGGAGGAATACATTTTCGCAGGAAGTGTTTAATGTTTGGCTTTGGTTATTTAATTATAGCCTATTGTGTAAGAAAAGGGGAGGTTCTCTGCACGCTGACTTTGGTCTTTAGGCCTACTTTTCCTCTTGTGCAACCAGCAGGATGACATTTTTGGCTCTTAGTAAAATGTCTTGAAATTTGGTAAAGACACTCATGTCCTCCCCAGGTGAACTGTAATCACTCTGGTGACCCCTTAAATGTCCAGTGTGTAAAATTTAGAAGGTTTTATTGGTGTATAATCACCTGAAACTAAGAATTATTGTGCTTCCTTACCTTAGAATGAGCTATTTATATCTACATATGGAGTGGGTCCTCTTCCACAGAGTCCACCATGTTGTTACAGTAGCACAGAGCGGACAAACCAAGCACTGGCTCTAAATAGGACCATTCATGTTTTCACATCCGCCACCATAGTTCTCCTACATGTTTAGCACTTGGGGGATGTTTCAGGTGGTTGCAACCTCACTGTTTAATGACACTAAATCCTACAAATTATACCTGTAACTTTTCACCTGGTGTCATCATCCAGCCAGAAAACAAATTTGTCAAATATTTCATGACTGAATTTCGAGCTTTAATTTGGGGTCCGTGTCATTGATCCGACATCCCATTAGTCCAACGTCCCGTTGTTCCGAAATGTGATTATACTAGGCTATACTGTATTTGTGTACCATAGAGGATCAGCAAACGCAACAAAAGTAGGCTACAGGTCGAGATACAAGTGTCATAGTGAGAAGAGAGTGAAACACCATAACCTCCTGTTATTAACTCTGGGGTCCGGGTTGTGTGGGGAGCTCTCCGCGGTGCTGAACGGCTCCCGGCAGGCGTATTTCTGCCTTGATGGTGCGCCGCAACCGGCTCTGGGTCAGCTGGGAAAGGCTTGAGGCGAACAGGCTCACGGCTTATGTGTTTGCCACTTTCTTTTTCATTTTAACCCACACCATGATCTTTTCCTGACCCTAACCAAGTGGTTTTTGTGCCTAAACCTAACCAGACCTTAACCACAGGGCATCATGATAATTTCGGAACAACGGGACTTCGGAACAATGGGTGTAATATGGTCGGAACAATGGGATGTCAGAATAACGGGCTGTCGGACCAATGGGCAGACCCCTTAATTTGATGCAACGTAGCTAGCATTAGCAGGCTAAAATGCTCAACTAAGATGGTAAACATGGAAGACATTTTACCTGCTAAACATCAGCATGTTAGCATTGTCATTGTGCAGGCTGTTATTAGAGACTGTTTGTGTGTTTTGAGTGAACTTGGAGTGATTTTAAGGTCTGTCCTCACCATGTTTCTTTTATCTAAACCTAACCACAATAACTTTACCTGCCTAAACCTAACCTCCGTCATTTGTGGGGCGATTGATGAAAATGCACACACAAACTGTTGTATGTGCATTTTCTTGGAATATCATACAAACCGTTCTATGGGGATACACTGCATTTTGAGCTTGTTAGCATGCTGACAGAGGCATTTAGCCGATTACAGCCTTCCAAAGTCTTGGTAATGCTAAGTCTTTTGAGCCCCGTTTCCACCGAGTAGTCCAGTATGGTTCAGTTCGGTATGCTTTTTTCCTGTTTCCATTGTGAAAAGTTGTGGAGCCGTTCCTAACCTTCCCCATTTTTGGTCCCCCCTCTGTTGGGGTACCTAGCACACAGATCTGGTACTAAAAGGTGGAGCTGTGAACACTGCAGTCTGATTGGTCAGTAGAGGACAGTCACTCTGCCCAGGGCTGAGTTGTGTCTGGTTTTGAGGCTCATGTAACCACTGTTCATACTGTGGAGAGTTTATTAGTAAACTGTAACTATAAAATGAAAGGATGTTTTGCTGCCTCTCACAGCAGCTGGAGTCTGAGAAAAAATAACTTCATTCACTGGGCCGTCTGCCGGTGACTTTTAAGGTGGAACATTTACTTGTAATGTAACTCAGTGCAGTTGAGTTGACAATGTGAATTCATCAGCACACCTTAAGTTTCAATATGACAACTTTGACCATTCCATTAGTTTTTATTGTCTCTCTTGGATGACATAGACTTTTAATAATAAGTGGATCTTCAAGTGTTTAAAAATGTATATTATTCAATTTATGTGAACTGCATATATTCTAATCCGCACCTGGAGGATCCCCACATCCTTCCTGTGGGCTACAGCAACACTAAACCCCTGAGCTTGCCTGAGAAGGACTAAATGCACAAAGCTGGTATTTTTAAATATCCCATGGAGAGAGACTCTCACTGCAGCCTGTTCTATTTTGTTCTGAAAATCTCGGCGTGCAGCCTTGTTCTGTGGACGATAAACCAGGTGCAGACTTCCATCTGTGTCACCGCTGATGAGGAAATACAGCGAGTGCTGAACGGAGCAGTGATTGACAACCCTGCCATTTTTAAGAGTACTGTATGCAGTGGAAACACTAGGGTTTAGGTACCATGTCTGAAGGTTTACTTTTGGTTCCAAAGGTACCATACCGAAAGTTTGGTGGAAACAGGGCTTTGGATTCGGCACTATGTGAACTCACGATAACTTTCAACTATGGAGTGCTCCAGGGATGACACTTTTTTGTTGCGAAACGAGGAAGCTTTGCCCTGTTTCCCTTAACGAAAAGCCTATGGGACTTTTCCTTTGGGTTTGGATTATTTCAGAAAATAAGCTCTGTGGCAAACAAACATTTATGGTACTCGGACGTTTTGCTCATCAAGGTAATCTTCACAAATAAACACTGCTTTTATGATTTTTGAAGCCTAAATGCAATCACCAGAAGTAAAAAGCTAACTTGAGGCGATAAACAAACTACACTACAGACGCATGATTTAACATCCCCACCACAATGAGGCTGTAAAGCTGTGGTCGGAGTGATGACGTCCTGTAGTCTCATTTAGCCACTTGTTAGCAACCGCCTTTTCAAGACACATAAAAGCTTCAAAATTCAGGAGTGGGGTATTTACTGACATATTTTACATAGTAGAACAAAACCTGAAAGTCTCTTAAGCTTGTGTTAACTGCAGACACTATTTCAGGCGTCTAACCAAAAAGCCATTGAAAAAAAAACAAAACAACATTGACTTTGAGACGAGCGCACCGGTTTGTGCAACAATGCCAACTAATTTCCAGGTTTTGGGACTCATTTGTGGGGCACTGTATTCCGCACTGCTCAATCTGAATCATGAACAAATCTAAAGTTGAAAGACATGTAGAAAATAAACTTATATAAGAAACTATAGTCACATTGTGTAATGAGCTTACAAAACACGTGGTTAAGTAACACATGACTCATTGTGATTTAATGCCTTTAGTGCCAAATGTATCATGAAATGCTGTTTCCCACCATTAAGACATAATTAAGTTGGTGTGAGTTTGTGTGATTAAGACTTTTAATGGATCATCACACACATAGTTACTTCACATACTTATATGAGGCCAAATTAGCAGGAATCAAGGTACACAGAAAAGGGTATTTCACACCTCACCTACTCTCATGAAGCTGTTCTTATAAAACTAGATGTAAACATCTACATGTTGCTGCATGACCCAGTCATCAAAAGAAACTAGTTATTATAAAAGAAAATGTATCGAGATCATTTCTGTTTGAATAAAAAAAGTCACAAATAGAGACAAAAGAGAGGCTTCCTTTGGTGTCGTATGAACTGTCTAACGCTGCAGACTTCTGGAGATTATACCAGAATCAGACTTCCAGTATTCACGGCACCTCACTAAAGCACAAATATGATGTTTGTGAGGAACTTTTCGTCTCCTCACATGGCTGCTCAACCTGTCTGAACCGAAGATTAGACCTTGGCTAGGGGCCTCACAGCATGAATGCTCAAATTATGAAATGGTAAAATCTGAAGCCATGTGTGCTCCATTTAATATTTATCAGCTCCTGGATGCATGTCAGTATTTATTTGTTCCTTGCCTCCTTGTATATTCATGACATGAATAATGCTGTGTATGTTAATCAGATGGCAGACCAAGAGCAGCGTCTCAAAGCATCCTTCTGGAAAATCAATCATCTGCACGGCCTCCTTAGCATCAAACAAATCCGCTGCTCCCCAGACAAGATCACAGCTGAGGAGTGTACCATCTCCTTTTTACATATTGCTGGACTAACCACAGCCACTGATTAGCAGCATCCCTCCCCCCTGATAGATGCTTTGTGCCTGATTTTAATGAACTGCTTTGCATTAGTGAGCCCTTCTCTCCTCCCTGTACACTTGCCTCTACTTGCTCTCTTGCAGTCTGGCAAACCGGGGCAGAGCTCCTGTGGAAAAAAATAAATAAAAAAATAAAAATCAGTCAACACATCTATCAGTAAGCAGCCGGCCAGGCGCACTCTGAGCCAAGACAGAAATATTGACAAAATGTCTGCTAGCCATCTTATTATCTTGCCCAGGGTTGCAGTTGGCAAAATAGCATATGCTGGAGGCAGCGGCGGCGGCGGTGGTGGAGGGGTGTGTGTGTGTTTCCATGTGTGTGTTCTGCGGGGTAGAAAGAAGCCAATGTTTGTAGAGCTTGCAACCCCAACACCCTGTTGTTGTACTGCTGAGCTTTCAGTGCTGCACCATCATCTGTGGTATTAGTATTTCTGGCCGTGTTAGTGAGCTTGAAGCAGATACCAAATGAGAGCACATCTGATAATGAGTGATTCACTCACTACATTTCTGCTCTTGGTATGAGTTGATGGTATATTGCTGTGGCAACATGAGCCAGACACCAGTTGCTCGCACCAGTTGCTCAGCTGAGAATATGTCCAAGAAAATTAATGAAATGATCGCGATGTCATCGTTAGAGGATGGAGGATAGGCGACGGGACCAGAAAGAGAAATCAGTTTGACACTGAGGATGCTGCGCAGCGAAAAGTAAACGCCATTTATTCTTATCTGAAAGGATACTTGGCTGTATTACAGCTTGAGTCTTACTTTAAGAGCTGCAGCCAGATTTTCTATCAATAATGATGACCTTAAAGTAATAGGAGAGATCTGAAAACATGGCAGCATCACTATAACAAAATCAGAGGAGAAGAAACAATTAGTTGAGGGGTGTGAATATGGTATTTGGTCTTTTTTTAATATGTATGTTGATGTTATCCAATGTCAAGTCTCTGATCATGTGCACGATAGTGTGCACTAGGGCCCATTGTAACAACCGTATGCCACTAGTTGAGGCTCATTTATACTCTCTACATGTGGACAGAGATTTCTTATTACTGTTTTCACTATATATCTAGATATTATTATACATTATCGAGTTGTTCTGTTTTGCCATTATTTCAATTTCTTTGTCATCTCCTACAGCTGTATCTCGCTTGAACTATGCTACACTGCCTCCCCAATCTCTAGTGGTACAACTCTGTTTCATCCACATCTGTAAGCTTTCAGAAAGCATGCTCAATACAGACGAAATGAACGCAGAGTGGACAGAGGACTCTGTCCGTCTCCGTCTCTGTATCTAATGTTGAGCATAAATGAGCCCTTAGATGATCTTAAGGTGTCAAACACTGTAAGAACTCTTCGGATACACCCTGAAGACAGGACCTCCATCACCAAAAAGGAAAACTGGGGTGCCGTATGATATTACATGCAATAGATGGAGTAAACACTACGTCATGGAAACGGCATAGACCCTGGACAAGAGGCTGAATGAAAACAAGAAACAGACCAAACAGGGTCAGAAGGTGATGGACCAGAATTCAATGAATAGACGAGGAAAAACCAAGGAGGCCATTTTCATCCAACGGCAGAGGCCCCTGCTCCAATATGTAATACCCTGCTATCAAGTGATCGAAATTCCAGACTGGGCAAATGTAGCTTGTTAATGAAGGCCATGAGATGCAGTTAAAATTTCTGCAATAATATATTAAAATAATATTGAGAATAATCGTCAGAATGCTGCAAAGGACATTGTTTGTTCGTGGTTTACCTGGTTAAGTTACTACCAATGGTGTTGCTTATCAAAGTGATTAGTTTAATACATCACTACGATGCTTACCAAGCACAGGGTGGATTAATGTTCAGCTGCAACAAGCTACAAGCAGGCAGTTTAACGATGTGAGTCTCTTCCAAAATAGCAACTGTTAAAATGTGTTACCATCCATGTTCATTGGCTTTCTTGACTCTGGATGTCGTGATCGACCCATCAGCTAAATTATTTTTTTTCCAACCCTTCAAGGTTTTTGGGAGGCTCAAAGTTTAGGTGAATCAACTAGCATGTTGTTGTGAGCGGGGCTAGGGTTTGCTGTCATGTTATTGCTCCTCGTTATTGAGTCAGGGTCTACTAGCCAGCGCAGAGTAGCACACAAAGACCAGGTTTAATGAAGTAACATAACAGGATACATTCGGAGGACCTCTGCAGGCCACCCTGCTATTACACCCATGCACACCTTGTATTTGGCTCCACAAAATGCAACTGGTCACACACACGTACAAAGGGATCTGCTGGAGCAGCTCACACTGACTCAGTGTGACATGACTCAGCGGTCACACTGACTCAGTGTGACCGCTGAGTCATGTCACACTGAGTCAGAGATGGAGCAGAAATCTAGGTTGCTTTAAAAGTGGAAAATGTATTCAGGGATAGTAACGTATGCCTCATGCATGTATGTCAAATGTGGTATGATACTATTTTTCTGAAGAGGACAGTCATTTCCACAGTGGCTTGCTTCTCAGCAATATTTTAAGTGGTCGAACAAATGACTAATCCTGTCAGTTCACATTCTGCATCTGCATGGGTGAACATGGAAAAACACATGTTAAATACCAATATAGTTATGTCTATCTATTCACTCAGAGTTAACATAAAGTTAAAACTAAAACACTATTTGTTATTCTAAAGGTGGTGGTGTGTCTGTGTCACTCTGCAGTTACACCTCCAAACCACTAGTCAGCGGCGGTGGTTTCTGTAAAGTGCTGTAAAGTTCAGTTGATTCTAAACACACATTAAACACACATTAAACATGGCTTAATTGAGACAATTTCAAACACAAGTACACAAATCAGCTTCACTATAACTCGCAGCATTTACAGACAAAGCACTTGTCTTTATCTGGACACATTTTCCCCACATGCTAATGTTATTAGCACAAGCCTATGGCATTTTACATTGTCTAAATTAGCCTAGTAGCTAGCAGACCTTTCCTCTACTCCAGAAACCAGGGACAACAGCAACATTTAACAAAGGAAACGTTACAAAATTCGGCTCCATTACAACTCACAAGATTCACAGACAAAACAACTGTCTTATACTAAACATGTTTTACAAACAAATTTAACGTGCTAACATTATTAGCACAAGCCTATGGCATTTTACATTGTATAAATTAGCCTAGCGATGAGCGGAGATTTCCTGAATTGCCGCTACGTGTAGTTACATTTCTGTAAGGTGCACGTCAGGCTATGCTGTAGGGTACAGCGCAGGCTCGACATAGAGCCTGCGTCATAGGTACAGCATTGATTCGATATAAGTATAAATCTCGCATTAACGTGTGAACCAGTGCAGATGCAAGAGCAGAAAGCATCATACAGTAGAGTTTGTGTGTGTTATTCATGAAATGTTCTTATCTCACCAATCACAGCACCTGAACAATTGGCCATTGATAGATGTGGGAGTTGAAAACGGTCGTTAGTTACGTATTCCGCCACAGTATATTGTGGGTTTAGAGGCCTCGCCATGAGACTTTAAGACACGGAAAGGTATAATACGACCACAAAGACAAACTTCTCTGAGTTAGAAATAAAAACACTGATGTCTCAGGTCCCATTTAACCAACAGGCTCTATTGGGCAGCCTGAAAAGTGGCATCAAAGGAAGTCAGAAAAATGCAGTATGGAATGAAATCACTGCTGTGGTCAACAGGGTTACAGTGGACAATCAATCTCCAACTGAGGTTGGAATATTTAATTTATGATGTGTACCGACCATTAGCCTACATATATTGATAATATTACAATATTCATATAAAAGCTTTTAATTGACCCAGACAGAGGAGCTTGGGCCGCATGTATCAGGTCTGCTTCCATTACTGGCACAACAGGTGGCGAAGCAAACAAAGACACACAACCTGCATCCGAGCCATATAATGGTGAAATATTAATAACCCACAGACCACTAGCATTTAAATATTTACACTGATGCAGGGTTTAATTATTTCTTTTTAAGGATGCTATTATGATAATGTATGCTTTGATTTTTCAGTGTTAAAAAGAAAAAAAGAAAAGTATTAGATGAATTAGAGCTGGGCATCGGTGGTGTCCAGCCTTTGGTCAGCCTGGAGCTGTACCACAGAGCCAGGCAACTGTGAGCTGTGATATAGAGCGTGCATCCATGTGGCGACTATTTTAACGTGATGATTCTATGGCTGCAAATACTTAGATGTCAGTTAGAATACAGTCTAATAACAATTCTCCAACTCAGCCAGATTTACTATGCTGTGCCGCAAGTCCACGCTGACTTAAACTTGAGTACACAAGTTGGGACCAGACGTGAAATTGGGTTGTAGCTCAGCTCACCTTGCCATGTTTATTATTCTTAAGTCATTGTTGGTGAAAGATACTTGAATGCCTTGTTGTCCTTCTGTCAGCGGAGTGGTCTGGATCGCTAAAAGCTCATAAGTACTATATCACAGGCAAATGGACTTGCTTGAGTTACTTGAGGATCATCCGAGAGGCCTCTTCAGTTCTGACTGGTGCAGAATCAGAGGCTTTAAACTCTGTGTGGGTGTGAGTTTCACAGAGTAATTGAGGTCACATGTGAGTCGTTGACCCACCCAGCCAGGTGAGAATGGGTGTTCAGTCGTCTGGGAAGGGATCCTCCTCTGTTTAAGGATGGTTGTTCCAGTTTGATATAGATGGCGTCTTATAGACCTTTCAAGCTTCATTCAAGCAAATCCAGTTGCCTACGATATAGAACTTATGATTACCATGACCTGGATGACTGAGAATCTTCACTGACATCGCTAAAAGCTAGTTACCAGCTAAGAACGAGCCAAGCTAAATTAATGCTAATAAGCCAGCAAGTTCAAAACTATGGTGGTTGATTTTAGCGCTGCTCATCTTGGACTGTATTGCTGTCATTGTTCATTTTAGTCAAACCATACAGTTTGAAAACGAGGCACGGCTCCAACTAGAAAACAATGTTTTGATGCATTGGATGTGCTGAATGTGCATATTAAGGCAATACAGGAGGAGGTGCACATTAATAATCCTCCAGGACTGTAACATGCTCATGTTTAACCCAAACAATGTGTCATGTGACTGCAGTTGGTTCAGATCCAGGTCAGAACACGTTCTCACCAACTGGACCGAGACCACCTCTTCAAGAAGGTCTCAGTCTAGTTGTTTTGTTGTGCACCCAAGTATGATTGCTGAGTTCACATCTGCCAAAATGAACCGCACTGAGGGGGCAAACAAACTTAAGTCCAATTGAACTGAACCAAACAGGGCAGGTGTGAAAGCACCCTTAGAGAATTCGACCATCATTGCTGCCATGTAGATACTTCAATGTCACTTCACTCAGTTAGGAACTTTCCTAAGCAAACAACAACAACATTTGACCACAGCCCATGACTTCATGCTCCCTTCTCACAAAGATCCTGGGATAGCAGGAAGTGCAGCAGAGATGTCCTTCAAAAGACGCTCACAACTGAAAGGGAACCTTCTTATCCACAGCTGTGAAAATAAAATGCTCCCATCCTTGACATCTTACACATTAAGACTAGAATAAAAATGACTGAAAAGTGTCTTTGTTGGGCAGTTACAGGGAATGTTTCACTGATAAATCCTTCACCAGCGTACCCCACAAACGAGCTGACTTAATAATTGAAAAGGTTGCAGCTAGGTTCAAGGGCTGTTTACTGGCAGAATGGATAAAAATGTGGGCTGAAGAATGAGATGCAAATTAAATGCACAAACAGTGTTGGTAAGAATGAACTTTCAAAAATAAATAGCAATTAAAATCATTTTTTAAAAAACGGCCAACAATGGTTGATTTAGAAAAAAGCAAAAAACATTAATATAATAACTCAAGGGTTTGTGTCTCTTTCCACTGATGGGCCTGTGACTGCATCATAGAGTGAAAAACTCAGAGGTCATGGACATTATAATGTGACAGATACAGACAGACTGAGCAGAGGATTTTCAATGTGAGCCTTTTAGATTTTTTGAGACAGAGCATTAGCCACTCTAATATTGAGATTTTTTGGAGTACAGTGAATCACAATCAGTTTTAGCCATGCCAGGTGGCAGGTTTACCTTTACCTGGAGTGTTTTCTGTTGAAATCATAATGAATGCAATCAAATTAATCAATAGCATTAATAACATTATCACATTTCACCTTGTCCTCCAATGGTCTGACCCTGCTATACTTTGATTTAATACAGTTTTAATACCGTTGTATTTTGATCTTGGAATGAGGTATTGGGTTTTCTGTGATTCAACAGATGATTGTGTTGCTGTATGCTGGTCCCAGACTAAGGATAACTGGGCAGATTTTGGGTCCGATTCACCCCTGTTGACAATGGCGGGGGCGTTTCTGATCTGTGACTGGTCTTTACAGTTAATCTGGTCAATCTCTCCCTTTATATATGCCCGCTAGCTGATAATATGTTTGAAAACAGTTTGAATGTTAAAAAACGCTTGGGTAGTGGGGCAAGATTTTTCTGAAATTATTGGTCCTTGAAAAGTCATGGAAAAATGTTGTCGATGAAAATATGTGGGAACCCTGTAAGTGGTAAATAGACTGCACTTGTATTGCGCTTTTCTAGTCGTCTGACCACTCAAAGGGCTTTACGCTATATGTCATATTTACCCTCTAACACACACATTGACACACTGGTGGTTGAGGCTGCCATACATGGTGCCACCTGCTACCCAGTGACAACTGACACACTCTCACACACTGATGGAACAGCCATTAGGAGCAATATGGGGTTCAGTATCTTGCCCAAGGATACTTCGACATGCTGACTGGAGGACCTGGGGATCGACCTGCCAATCTTTTGATTAGTGGACAGCCCACTCTACCATCTGCTGGCTAGAATCGAACCCACTGCCTCTGCGGCAAGGACACTACCTTTGTACATGGGGCGCCTGCTCTATCTACTGAGCACCTGTATTAAACATACTTGATATGTACGACTTGAAAGCCTTTCGTAAAAAGGGAACTGCAATAGCCAGTAGTTCTTTTTACACAGAGATTGCGCTACTGAGCAGCTACAAAGTCTCTCTTATATACCACCTTTGCATTTTTACACAGAACCAAATGAAGGTGGCATCATTCTGCTCCAGTGCATAATTTTAGACTGTATCCTGGCATTGCGGAATCAATCAAGGCATAATGGGTGTGACATGTAACACAACTGCATCGGCCTCTAGTGTGACATATAACATACGTGTCCGCAGTGCTTTCTAAATAATAACAATGGCATAACATGGCAATAACAATCATTTACCATCCCTGTTATATGGTGGCTGATCTGGTCCTCTGCTCAGAGGGTAAGGACCTCTCAGACCTCATTGTTTTCCCAATTTGTGGACATTTTTGGCCACTGTTCTTCCTATAGTTAGCCGCTAACTGCTAACAGCTACTTTTTAAATCTCCCGCTTTGGGTTGCACGCATAACACATCATCAAAACATCACACACGTGCCACACAAAATCCCGTCCTTCCCAGTGGCCACTCATGGTATTGCAACAAAAAAAAAAATCCCTGCACTTAAATAAAAGAGGCGTCTTTAAAATTGTTGACAGGACATCTCAAACTGCAAACAAGGTCAATTATGACTCTTTCTATTCTATAAAAATGTCTATAGACATTTGTCAATCTAAAAATCTGTGATGTCATCACAATTATAGTCTATTAGCCAAGCAGGCACACGTGGGTGGGGCTGATTGCAGAAACACTACTGCAAATATTCAGTGGGCTACATACCGCGGAAGTAAACCAAGAAGTTAGAGGAACTTCTTTGGTGTATGTGCCAGGCGAGCAACTAAGTCCCTTGAATTACAGCTCTGAAACTGTTTAGTATAATGGAATTTCTCTGGAATTTCTCAATTATGGGATCAATAAAGGTGTATCTTATCTTATCTAAATGTCAAGTGTGTGATCAAACGCCTTGTCTGAATCATCCGGGGTCTCATTTATAAACATTGCATATGCACAAAACAAGGGGTCTCATTTATAAACATTGCATATGCACAAAACAAGGCCTGAAAGAGGCGTACGCCACTTCCCTCGCAAAAGTTGTGATCTATAAAAACACACTTGATGGGAAAAACTTTGACACATGCCTATGAACATTTTAGAGATGGGAAATTGGCAACACAGATGGTGAGGTGGAAGCCTGACCGTAGGAACTGTCAAACATTTTTTGGCGTACCCCATTTTTGGCTTTTGTCCCTACGTACGTACATTTTAGTATGGATCCAATGCACTGTTTTATAAATGAGACCCCTGGTACGTTCTTACAATTAAAGTATTAAAAATCTGGTTAAATCTGTTGTTATGTCTGTGGTCTCCCGTATTTTCAAAATCAGTTAAGATTTGAAGATCCTTTCATGTGCAACAGGCATTAGCAAAGACATTTGTTGTCCTTCACAAGAAACAAGAGGGCAGTTTAATAATTTAAGGGGATTAATGAAGTAATACAAGGGTATGCCTTTCTGAACTGAGGGAACAAAAAAAGTATTTAAGAGACAAATAACTCATTTGAAAGAAGAATTTAAAACCTAAAGTTTATTGACCTTTTCACTGTTAGCAAACAGAATGATGTTTTTTGGGGTTGGGGCTTAACTGGAGGCAAAACAGTTCTCCACAGACATTAGCCAGCGCTAGCTAGCAACTTCTGTTGGCTTTTTTTTAGACAATGGAGGAAGATGATACAAGTGGTGCTTTCAGAAATACTCATTCTGTATGCCAGAGCGCACTCTGGGCACACTGTCTGAGGAGACAGAGCAGCAGAGCGCCGAGCGGAGTGAATGTGTGAGTAACTGACCCGCACATTAACTAGGGTGACCATATTGTGATTTCCAAAAAAGAGGACATTCGGCCGGCCATGACATAGCCTACTTAAATGATACTCGCAGCTTACTCAAAGATGCCTTATCATTTTAATATATTTAAAATTTATATGTATGGATAGAAAATTCAGTTATATTACAAAATAATATCTCTCAAAGACAGAAATTCAGATAGGCCCCAATAGGGGACACATACACACACTAGAGTGTGGCGATCCGAGCCCGACGGTACCCGACGGGTCGGGCCGGGTTTGGTCAAAAATGTAGCTATAAATTGTATTCGGGCTCGGGTCGGATTCGGTCAGCTTTCAGTGAAAATGTAGTGTAAAAATAAATAAAATCCTATTGTCTGTCCTGTTTATTGCTTGGGCACTGTAATTTACGTGACAACACCTGAACATAACACACACAGACACACATTGGCTGTTTGTTTCTACCTCTCCCCTCGCTGAAAGTCTCGGACCTCCAGCCGCCCGCCTCCGCCTTGATTAAACACTGAAAATAAAATAAAAGAGGGAGACAGGTTTTTCCTATTTTATCTTATTTTGTTTGATTTCTCCCTCTCCTCTCGCTGGAAGCGTCGGACCTCCCGCCTCCCGCCTCCCGCTCCCGTCTCAAACACGGAGGTCTCCCTCTACGCTGAGCACGCCCGGCCTGTTAAATAGCCTGTAACCGTAAGAACTGTGTGACACAAACTCAGTGCTTTGGTCATTAAATAATGTCGGGCTCGGTTCGGGTTCGGACAGAAATATGCTGCCCGTGCCGCACTCTCACACATACAAACACACGGAAAACCGGACATTAATATCAGTTTATAAAAAACCGCCGGACGCCCCAGACGGGACGTGAAAAGTGGACAGGTCCGGGCAAAAGAGGACGTTTGGTCAGCCTACATTAACTCACACAGAAGACGGCATTTTAAGACTCCTATGTAGCCTACAGTCCTGAGGTGGTGAGTCGTGTTTTGCCTCCAGCTAACAAACTGACGGCATTGAGACGTCGGCCTTGAAAGGGTCTATTAGTGTAAATTCATTAAACCATCCATCTAGTGGCCATTAGAGGAACTGCAGTCTTCCCCAGCCTGTTGTAGTGGTTGCTGCTTGGCTTTCTAAACTATATAATTTCCACTTAAACCAGGAGCAAAGTTTTAGCATCAGTGCACCCGTCTGTCACAATCAGCCTAGTGCTGCTTCAGTGATACCAAATCTAACTTCCGGCAATGCAGATGGAGCTAAAAGACCCGCTGTTCAGGTTCAGTCTTGTCTTGTTTAACTGACACACCCAAGGTACACACAAATATTTTCTACAGGGCTCTTTGAGTGTTTGCCACTGATTTAATATTTTTCACATCCCTGCCTTTCTTAATTACTGCATATTTCTTACAGAGATCAATGAATCTGTGAATGTCAGTGGGTTACGAACCTCACAGACCATCTAATGCTCATTCCTACTGCTGCCCTGGCAGAGCTGCACACGACTGTCAACTCCTCCGTGTAAATCCTCGTCTTTTGATCCGAAATGAGGCTCTAGTGACTTTGAAGGCGGTGGCAGGTAAAACAGAGAGGAGAAATGAAAGAGACACAGGAAAAAAAATGGTGGAAACTACAGTTGATTTTAAAGCAGCAGAGGGAGGCAGCATTAATTAGGGAGATGTGACCTGAGTGCTTCTCAGAGCTCCCATCTATTTCCTCTGGACGCCAGTCACTTGAGATGTCTTATGCTTTTTGGGAAGCTGCCAAACTCTGGGAGGATAAATGAAACATTTAGGGCCTGATTGAGTCCGTGAACAATGTACAAATATCCTCCACGCACTGCATGGTCCCGCTGAGAGGGGAGCAGTCAGTACATCCAACAAATGCAATAAGATGAAAAGTTATTGATTCCTAATGTGGGGAAATAGTTTGTTGCAACAGCTACAGTAATATGATACAGCAGGGGATGAAAGGATATAAAAGCTGCCGAGAAACATTACTACTAAAAGAAATGACATCAAAAACAGATCATAAACAGCTGAAAGTCATATAAACTACAGCAGAGACTTGGAACATGTTACAGAATTAATGTTATTATGGATCACAGTTAACAAATGTGAACAGGCTGACATGCTAAACTAAGATGACATCCATGTTAGACTCAACACAGCCAGTTTGGCTGTTCTTAGGCCATTACATGGCAGTTAGCAGGGTTAGAAGTTCTAATAATATGGCACTTAAGAAGGGGCCATTATCAGGCCATTAAATGGCTGTTTACATTTACTGTATGGCTGTGACCTTTTGTGGCTGCAATAATTATAATGGCATTACCCAGCTGGCAACAGACGTCAGTATGACGCCAGAAAAACCCGGTCTCACTCTGAAGTCGTTGAAATCCGGCATTTGAGCAGTGACTTGCGGCATCACACACATCAAAAATGACCCCCTTCAACGTCGACATGATACATGGCTGGAAACTGTTATAGTTAAACGGCACCCGGCGGCGTCGGGGGGAACGCAGCAGGACAAGAACAGAAGTTAAGGCAGCAAAAATCTGGCTGGGGTGGACAAGAGGTGTGGTGGATGGGTGCAACAAACATCGACTTTCACCCAGGAGAGTGGTGTTTGCGTCCCGTAAGATTATAAAGCCAAACCCTGTTCTTTTTTCCTAAACCCAACCACATGCGTTTGTTGTTGTTGTCTGAAGGCATAGAAGCTTTCGGCTTCAAAAAAAAAAAAGAACACTCTAGCTTTTATAGTTTTTGTATTATATCGATTTTAAACAGGTTCATGTAAACAACAATCCCCCAGCGGCCATGACGGGACAATACAGTGGTGTCGCTGCGTGTTTTCACCATCTTTTGCACTGCTTGTAGCATAAGGTACTGTCGTCATCGCACATAGACAATGTGATGGAATGAAACACCAAAGTCGTAGCTTTCTGCTGCAAAAAATTGAATATTCTAGCTCTCATAGTTTTTATTTTAGATCGACTTTAAAAGGGATCATGAAACCAGCCACCCCATGTAGCCGCCCGCAGCAGATCTGTTTTTAGAGTTAAGCCTTTATAAAATGTAAACAGGTGAGTTACAAGTTCACCACCCATACAGTTGTCATGAATGTTGAAATTAGCTATAGAGACCAAAATTGTTTTTTGTATCAGGCTGGAAACATGTTTATTACTGCTGTTAAGTTGAGCATTTTAACATTTGACTTGCTTTCATTAAAGGAACTGCGGTTTTAAGCACTTCCACAAAGGCTTCATTTTTCAGGTTGCAGCTTGGCCCAACCCTTATAAAACTGAAAGTGAAACCTTACAAAACTGCAACCATTTCAGAATGTTAGATTTGCTATCAGACATTTAATGAGCTGATAAGCCTTTGCAGGCCCCCTCTCACCCATATCTGAGGCTAAAAACCAATAATAATGGCCATTTAATGGATCGATAACATCTGAATTGATGCAAAACATCATCCTAGCATAGTTATTGGTGCTAAAAGTGCTTTGTAAATATTGTCAGTGTAATTAATATTATTAATTATGATTGAGCACGTACAATAAAGTACACCACACTATTTCATGTGTCGGCTATAGTACCATCTTACATCACAGACTCCACAGACACAGTACATTATGTACTCTAACTTACTGCCAATAAGTCATCACTGTCCTTATTGTAAATGTGGACATCAAAACACACAGAGAACACACAGAGAACATACAGAGGCAACAGTGCTAACAGCGAGCTGTAGCTACTGCTGATGAACAATTACCATCTGAAACAGACGTGCTGCTTTCATAGCAGTGAAGCAGTGGGTATGGTTGTATCCTGAAGGCTTGAAAAATGAGCGTGCACCTGGAAGGTTGCCAGTTGAAATCCCCAGACTGCCAGAGAGGCTCTGGGAGGAGAAAGTGAATGACTAGTGCTTTTTGTGTTTGTATAGCAAACAATACAAATAAAGCTTAGGATGAATTGGACCTACTGTGAAATTTGATTGGGATGAATGGACCTTGATGTTCTTTCTCTCTGTCCCCAATCTCTTTTAATTTACTGGTGTTGTGGAGGATATGGTTCTCATCATTAATCAGCAAGACAAATGAATCCCCAGCTGCCTCAGTGTGAGAGAGTGCAAGAAACTGAGGGAGAGAGGAAGAGAGGTGGAAGAGGAAAGGAAGGGGCGGGGTATATAAATCAAGTCTGCTTTGATTAATTCACCTTGGTCTAGAGGACATGGCTAATAAGATCCATTAGGTTGATATTCAGGATTCTCATATATTGTGCTAAATGTCAATAAAAAGGAGGCTAGATTATTCAAAATGGTTAATTATACCAGGCTACTCAAAGTCCTTACATTTAGTAACACCAATTAGTGATGTTCAACTCAAATTACAATCATTTAGAGCGGCTAATTATCTTACAGAGGTTCTGCTTTTTGAGTGGCTCTGGTAAAAGTCTTCAATCACGTAATGAATAAACGAAAGACACATTAAGTCCTGAATGCAGCATTTGAACAATCAATACATCACTTCCTGGTTGGAGTTTTAGTTAAATCAGATCAGGCCCCTTTTTAAAAAGAAAACCATCGACAGTACTTCCTAAGTTTGTCATATAACTCAATGTTATTGTCACTATATTCCTTTAAATGCTGTATTTTCTGTATGGAGACTGCCTCTGAGAGGCCATTGTTGTGCACTTCCTCATGTGGCCACAGGAAGGCTCTCTAGCACCTGTTTCAGAGCTCATCTGCAGTGAGCCACAGAAGGAGAGGCACTTCAGATGGGGGTCTAACAGGCAGAATTAAGGTTGCAACACTGGAGCAAAATTTGCATTTCTCAAAGATAACACTGCAGCACAAAACATAAAGTCAAATTCCATACACGGTTCCTAAAATCTAAAATCCCGTTTCTCTCTTTTTTTCTTACTTCATCCAGTAAAGTACAGTGAAGAAAGACAGTTACACACACAGGCACCTTGTATTTGAATCCTAACACAATATTCAGTTAGTTCAATTCTACCGAGGTTGTTACTTGAAATGTCCAGCCCTACCAATAGAAAGGTCAATATGAGCTCAGCGAGATGAATATAAACCAGTTTTGTACTGATGTAGACTATTAGAAACAGCTACGATTTCATGAGAAAATCATTTCTGCATTTCCCCTTATATTAGACAAACAAATGTGCAATTGGACCCGGAGCTGAAGTCAAGACAACACAGGAATGATTGAGAGTGTACATAACAAAAAAAAAAAAAAAAAGTTCAAAATGAAAAATGAGAGCCACTATTATTAATGACATGCAAAATTAAAATCATTTATAGCATGATAAACAGCTCAACATTTGCTTTTAATTAAAACAACGTACATTATATATTTTATCTTCACAGCATATTGTTACTTGGGTTGTTTTTATATTTACTTGTTTGGTGACATGCCGATATTTCTGGAGGGCTAGAAAGCAAAACAAAACTGAAAAGTTGATTAAAAAAAATAAAATAAAATGAACTTTACTTTGGAACAGCAGCAATTAAGAGGGAAAGGGAGAATAGGAATAAATAGGAAAGAAATATCCTACATCCATATGATAGAGCTAAATCAAATAGCATTATCCATGTGTGGTTCAACCAAAGGGCAGTAATAAATCTTCGACTGGCTTTATAGCTTATATGTGCACTTTCAGGGGGATAAATGTCCGGTCAGGAGCTGGAGTTATTGACCTTGTTGTCATGGTGTTGCTGATGTCCAGAGCCCATTTGGCTAATCATGCTAATGTGTGTAATTCCATCTGCTAATATAAGATTAATGTGGACAACAGATTAGCTCAGATACAGAGGTCGGCTTTTACCCTTTTGCCAATACCACTTTTGGCCACGCCAAGTCAAACCATGCCACGCAGATTTGTCTTTTCAATATCAGTTAAAGGGTGCTCAGCCACACTAATTCGCACCAGAGATGGACCTTTCGTCAGAGCACAGTGTTCCTGGCTCGACCCTGACAACATTTGCATGTGGGGTTCATGTTGGTAGTAAATGGGCTGAAAAATGGGTCCTATATGGGATTGTCCAGGGGTTCAATAATGGCTCCATGCCAACTGCCCACATGGATGATTTACCCAAATGGGCCATGCATGGGTAATGCTAAGGCTACCTGGGCCCATCATGGGGATCTTATCTGGAGCCCACTTGCGTAAAATCAACCATGTGGGCAATTGACATGGGGCCATTGTAGAACCTGTGGATAATCCCATAGAGGGCCCATTTTTCAGCCCATTTACAACCTACATGGCACATAGAAATGTTGGCTGGGACCCTTTTTCCCTTTTTTTGGTGGCCTTGTGGGTAATCTTTGAGTGTATGAGGTGTGCTTCCTTGTGTGTGGTGGGGAAGCAACTCTCTCTTGAGGTGTCATGGTGAAGATGGCATGCGGCAAAGAGTGATGATAGTCAGCAAAGTTAAGTGTCTAGATAAGCTCAGGGCCACTGTTTAACCTCATCAGGCTATGTTTACCGTTTTGTGGTGAATGGCACCTGAACGCCTACTTTAAAGGGGAACTAATGTTTTTTTCAACCTGGGCCCTATTTTCCGATCTACTTTTGTCTAAATGAGTGATAGGATGTTCAATATTTGACATTTCTCCAGTACGAAGCTAGGGCTGACCTGCCTGCAGCCCATGAGCACGCACTATATTAAATAATAGGGCACTCAGACAGCGTCAAACAACATCAAAATACGTCCACTAAAAGTGCATTTTTTTTCACACAGATAGGCTCGGATTGTTAGTATAATTATCCAACAACATAACGGAAAGGAGAAATGAATGTCTGTGTTTACCTTTAGCTGGATTCGGACATGTTGTGGCAAGTCAAAACACTTCCTCTGCCTGCTCCCTCTTTCCTTGTCCCTCTTCAATGAGCTCTGCGTCCATGTACTCCGTGTTCAAATAAATACGGGCGGTCATCAAATTCAAATGGCTCATCCAGATCCAGTTGGTCACAATCGTGTAAAAATTCGGACATGTTTGTTGTGGCAAATCAAAACACTCACTCAGAGAGTGAAAGTCTGGCTCTGAAATCTCATGTGTCGCGAGATTTGAGTTGTTGCAGGAAGTTACAGCTGGAGTGACCTTACAAACGTGAGGAATTACTCTGTTTGGAGTAGTCATGGCTGAATTTTTAGCAGGTTTTGACCAACTGGATTTGGATGAGCCATTTGAGTTTGATGACCGCCCGTATTTATTTGAACACGGAGTACACGGACGTACACGGATGCAGAGCTCATTGAAATTAAAGAGCGGACGAGGACATATTTTGATGTTGTTTGACGCTGTCTGACTGCCCTATTATTTAATATAGCGCGTGCTCACGGGCTGCAGGCAGGTCAGCCCTAGCTTCGTACTGGAGAAATGTCAAATATTGAACAATCTATCACTCATTTAGACAAAAGTAGATCGGAAAATAGGGCCCAGGTTGAAAAAAAAAGTCGTCTGGACCGCTAGAAGCTTGTTACCAGCTAAGAACGAGCTAAGCTAAATTAATGCTAATGCTAATTTCTTGATTGTTGGTGTTCCATAGTTATTCTGGGCTACAACACTTGTTTCTTCCTCTTTGTTTAATTGTTACCAACACAGCAAGACAGTACTAACACATTCCAACTCAGGGTTACAGCAACTTCTCTTCACTGTTTAGCACGAGGCACTCACTCTCTCTTGTGTATCACTCATACCTGTCCCCACCAAACAAGGCCAGGTAAAAACCAATTAGCTCACAACAAAAAGAACACAATGACTTCACTTAAACACCGCAAATTAAAATACAAATGAAACAATATACAAAGTACTATAAATGACAATGAAATAATAATTTACCAGTAACTCAATCTATTACTACTTAAATAAAAAAAGAATGAGCTGTCATGGAGAGGTAAAGCCAGTCACCCACCTCCAAGCAAGTAGCAGTGACGTCTTGCAGACCACAGCCAACCCCCATATTCCCCCTCAAACAAGCGTGTGTTGCAACACTCAACTCATGTCTGTCTGTGCAGGAGACCAGAGAAACAGGTGTTCTTAAAAGGTCTCTGTGTGTCTCTCAGTGGTTTTTTAGCTTCTAACTGAATCTCTGTAGTTTGGAGTTTAGTTTATTTCCTGCTTTCCTGTTTGTACTTTAGATATCTGCTGTATTTTACTGTTTATTTGTTCACATTCAGCTGTATGACTCGTGTAAAGTTACTGCCGATGAAAACCCAACTGTTCCTTATTTTGCTGCCTCACAATAAAAGCTTTTACATAATAAAATAACAGGGGACTTTTATTGTTAAGAAAATTTTAAGAACATTTTCTATTTTTCAGAATAAAAGATGTACAGTATATGTGTAATATATTGACATCTAAATCACTATTTTCAAGGTGCAATTTCTTTTATTGTGAAAGTCAGTGACACAAGTTGAACCTTTAACCCCGACGTCACATTGATTGCCGACATGGAGGTTTTATGGTGGTGGAAGGAGCATGTTAAAATCTTTCCTAACCTGGCAGTGATTGCGTGAAGTGTTTTCGCCATTCTCTGCATCGAGTGCTGTCAGTGAAAGACACGTCTCCTCCACTGGATTTGTAATTCACAACAGAGAACCCAGCTTAATGTGAGTGACTAGCCTGTGCGTGTTTAATCACGGTGCGGATTTGGTCGCGGACTTTTATTAAAGAGTGTGGGTGGGTGCAGCTTTGACTTAGACTTAATGATGGGTAACTGGTTGATTCTGGTTCTGAGCTTTCTGGGTATGGGCGTGTGTGGGTTTTCAAAAATGGGCCGGAGCAAGACTTTGATGGAAATGCAAATTCCCGCGGCACTGGCCTGACCAAAGGGTATTTCTCTTCACCAAACTATCAACCCTCAGGATAACCTAACAACTGACTTGCTCTTGGAGTCAAGATTTGACCTGAGGTTGAGATAACACAGATCTCCTGCCCTGGCATCACAAGCATGGCCTTGGGGCTTCCTCTCCATACCCTACAGCCACAAAAAAATCCCCCCTTAACATGAATAGCTGGTTCGGTCCCAGTTCAGTAAAGGTCTTAATGGAACAAAAACAGACAACCTTCCTGTGAGGAGGCTCTTCGTGACCTCTGGGACCACATCATTCATAGCCCCGTAGACAGGCACAAAGATATATTAAACCCACAGGCAAAAGAAGCCTATGGATTAAACATGATGAGGCCTTGAATGCCATGAAGGCAGCTCAAACACACAGAAGGTTAAGATGAACTACAGCCTTGTGTCTACCTTACTGACCAGTGACCAATACCCTTTAGCTTTATGTAGGCCTTCTGGGGGGGTGCACATGTACAACCTAACACAACACACAAAGTCATTGTATTCAACTGTGTCCATAAATGTTTTGTCTCTGCTGCTGCGCCCACAATCAAACTCTTAATAGTTTAGTTTTTATAGGAAAACCCTGGTTTATTTGGATGATTACATGGATCATATTTTCATAGGTGTGGCCATGAATTTTGCCAGTTATGATAACATCGTAATCACAAAGTTAACAGCTGAGATCTCATAATATGGCAAAATTGCTAAAAATAGGTCCAAAGGGGCAAGAGTGGCAGCGGTGACTATGTTTACATGCACATTTATATTCCACTATTATATTCCACATATGACAATATTCTGACTTTGAGGCATGAAAGGTAAGTATGGTAAGGTAAAAGTTTAATGTCCCTGAGGGGCAATTTGAGATACAGTTGTCATGAGTACAACAAAAGAGACACTACTAAGACATAACACACATTATCCAGTATCACACACTGCTGGGGTTAAATCATGGACATTAAGGGTCAGTGCTTGTTAAGATAAGCAATAGCAGACAGGTCACGTAAACAACATATTCCTGTTGGATTTTCTGAGTTGGGCCTTTTTCGGAAGTCTTTATTGGGTAGAGATAAATAGCCAAAAGAAAACCCCCCATATCTGGTTGGAAGGAGAAACACACCCACTTCTAAACATTAAGAAAGTCTTGGATATCAGCAGGGTTTTGGATATACCCAAATATCACCAACCTTTTCAAGAATGTGGTTGAAGGCATGAGAGAGGGAGGCTGTGCTGGCATGGTCCAACAAAAAATTCTATTTTAATGTAAAGAAGCAAAATGACAAGTGGCTTCAGCTGTTCCACTCTTCTTTAATTTGATGTGATAAACGTCATGTCAGGGCACATTAATCGGAGTATGCGTGACTGCATGTATACATTAGTGGAAAATTAATTTTCACTTGCCATGTAAACAGCTTAGTATCAATATTGTCTTTTTTGGAATAAGGGCAAAAACTGGACTATTTTAACTTTTGAAGCCAACACATTCTCACTCTGACCTTGTCACATATTGATGTTTGGTTTCCACTTCCACATGCGACGTACAAGGTACTGTGGGTGTGTTGGTTGTTGACGTTCTGGGACACCGTGTCAAGTTCTGCCTGTTACATGCATGATCTTCCTTCAAAATACACTTCTGTTTTCACAGGAAATTTAACGTTTACTTCAACAACAAACACACATGGTTGGGTTCAGGCAACAAAAGCATCTGGTTAGGATTAGGAAAAAGAACAGGGTTTGGCTTTAGAATCTTAAGGGGCGTGAACACCGCTTTCTTGGGTGAAGGTCGTGGTTTGCTGGATTCATCCACCACCCCTCCCACCTGCCCCAGCCAGACTTTCGTTGCCTTAACTTTTGTCCTTGTCCCACTGCGTTTTCCCCTGACGCCACTGGGTGCTATTAATCTATAATGGCAACCGGCCACGTATCATGCCGATGTTAAAGGATGCTTTTTTTTCATTGGTTTCTGACCTCACCATACTTAGAGTAGTTGTGTGCACCAAGTTTTCAAATGCAATGACGGATTATTGCTGTGATACACAACTTGCAGCCCGTGGGCCAAAGTCAATAGGGCGCCAGGTGGCCGACCATCTTCTAATTCACAATGAAAAGAAAGTGATTCACACTGGGATTTTTGTTTTGTTCTTTGAATATAAATAAGGTGCCAGAGATTTATATACTAATAAGTATTACTGATGTTTGGTTATTAAGTGACCCCTGGTCTCCTGCCATTTTGCAAAAGTGGTCCCACTGCAAAGCAAGTTGAGTATTCCAGGATTATTGCCTATGGGTGCGTTTAATCAACCTGTTTGTTTATAAGCGTTCAGCTCATTTGACTACTTTGACTTCGTGCTCTGTGGGGTTTCACTGTAGGAGTGTAGTGTTCCCAGATATTAAAACAATTAAATCCCAAACAAAGAAGAGCACTCAACCACTCACTGCCCCAAAAAGCAATGGACTGCCTGAGAGAACAGCCAAAACAGCCAAATCTGTGTTGTAAAATACCACAGCTGAACATAGAAGCCTTACCTGATGCATCTCCAGTAGCAGAACAGGTGTGCTGATGAACTTAGGAGCCCAACCCAGCTCCTCATCAAGGCTGAGATCCATGCTAACGACAGCAAACAAAAAGCAAACATAGGTCAACAGTAAAACAAGGAGATGCTGTTCACTTCCGCATCCTCATTAATCTCCTTAAACCTGTTGAAACCAGCGCACACAGTCTTACCTGATCAAGACTGAGGAGGCCACTGCACCTCATGAAGACACCTCATGGAAGCAATGAACCTGCAGTGACAGCAAAAGCCAACAGGAGCAGCCAGACACTGCAGAAATAAGGAAGTGACATCACACTAGGCCAAATCAGCAGGGTTGCGTTCAGCTCCGACAAAACGTAGCAAAAACATTTATTTAAATGGAAACAGTGGTCAAACTGGCTTTATTGGCATGGAAAACATATATTTACAATATAAATATTTAATGTTTATGTTTAACATATCAACAAAAAATATAAGTACAATGAGTAAAGATGTGCTAGACCTTCGCTGCTGACTGGGTAACACCTCTGACACACCCAACACATGATAGAAAATATACCTCAAAGCCAGGTGCAAACCAAACGTGTCATTCAACCCAGAAACAGACAACAAAACAAACAGAGCGTGCCCCTGATCAGATCACCAGATCAGGTTTGGGAGTCAAGCCCAGAAAAGGCCTGAGGCCTGTGCTACGAAGCCAGTTCAACTTACCCAGGATATCTTTTCGTTATCTGCTTTGACCCTAACATTGGCCGTGGATAACCGGTACTACGAAGGTGGCTTTCAACTAGTTCAGTCAACTCTGGGTTTTCCTATCCAGTCACGAGCGTGTTCATGTGAAAGAGGCGGGGGTGTTAATTACAAGTGACATCATCAGAGCCGATGATGAGTGAAGTAGGCTGCTTCATATGACATGAGATGAAAAGGTACCAAGAGTGTCTGGGACAGTAAGATGTCAGTGGTGTGGGATGTAAAAGATACCCTGTAATCCTGGAAAACATAGAAACATTGAAACTGCTCTCCAAAGATTCACCATTGGCCGAGACTTGAATTACGTGTAGGTATCACCAGGCTATATGTGACATTAGTATAGTATAGAGTAGTAGAGAGTACTTCTTTCTGCATAAGTTTAAATTATGTGTTTAGTGTTGTAAATTATCTCTGTGTTTGTCAGAAGCTCTGTTTTTAAAACCAGTGGAAACAGAGCCCTGGAACAATGAAATGAGCTTCTACTACTGACCTGTAACAACATATAGGCTCCTCTTTTTTACCTTAGACTCCAGACTTTCGTCCATGGATACTTTTTTCTTCAGTGATCTGATTTGTCAGAGGTCGGGATGTTGACAGGCTGTGATCCAGGACTCTGAAGGTAACCTGCTCCGGAGCAGGTCAGCTGTTCAGCATCAGTTACCACAGTGATTCATCCCGGTAAAAAGAGAGCCAGCTTTGTGAGGTTACCTCCTTAACTCCGAATCCTGCTTCGTAGTACAGGCCTGCCACAGCAAGAGGGTTTCTGGCTCGAACCAGTGGGGGAGCCCTTCTGTGTGGAGTTTGCATGTTCTCCCTGTGTCAGCGTGGTTTCCTCCAGGTACTCCAGCTTCCCCCCACAGTCCAAAGACATGCAGGTTAATTGGTGACTCTAAACTGTCTGCAGGTGTGAATGTGAGTGTGAATGGTTGTCTGTCTCTATGTGTCAGCCCTGTGATAGTCTGGTGACCTGTCCAGGGTGAACCGTGCCTCTCGCCCAGTGTCAGCTGGGATAGGCTCCAAGGGTGAACCGTGCCTCTCGCCCAGTGTCAGCTGGGATAGGCTCCAGCCCCCTAAGACCCCCAACAGGATAAGCGGTTATGGAAAATGAATAAATGAATGAACATTTGTAGAAACCTTTTAGTCTGGACTAAAATATTGCAACAATTGTTGGATGAATTGCCATGAGACATTCATGGCCCTCAGATGATGGACCCTTCTAACTCTGGTGCTCTTTTGATAGTTCAATCTGGTGCCACGAGGACATCGAAGTTTTCACTTATCCTGTGAAATATCTCAATTTCTCCAAAATTGATTACTACAAATTTTTCAACAGACATTTATGGTTTCTGCATGGAGAAAAAGACTTTGGTGAAATCCTCCATCAAACCCGACCATACAGACTCGAGCCCCTCTCCCACAGAGCACAACAACAAAAGGGGGGAGGCAAGGTGGGAGACACCCCTTTATAGGTGGAGTACCCCCAAAGGTGAACATGGGCGTACAGAAACTGAGCATCAAATGTTCCACATATTGCCTACAGAGGTCTAAGTGGGTCAGGTGATAACAACTAAAACAAATTTTGTGTAATAATAATACTTAACATTACAAATATACATCTGACTTTGCTGCACACATTGCTGCTGCACAGTTGACCCTGTTACACATTAACCTGCAAAACTAATTGTATTTGTAGAAGTATGTAGTGTGTAGGTTTGTTGATGACAGGATAAAAGCAAACCGAAATCAAACCATGCCACCCTGACTCACAGTACTGTATAAATAAACTAGGTGACATTCAACATGAAAAGGTGAAGTGAATTAGGTCAAGATGGCCATGACCTCCCTTCAGTCATAATCAGACTGATTCAGTAGTTTTCACATACAAAACCAAAAGAAATTAAAGCAGCCCAAACATCGCCCCCACTCACTGCTTTTGTTGCAAAGTATAATAATATAAACTAAACATGAAAATCGTCAAAATGACCCACTGAGCACAAATTGCAGATGAAAACAAAACAATCATAACAAATGCTGAATGGCACAGAGCAATTTTCTGCTGGAGTCAAACAAACAAAGGTGATGTTTTAACCGGTAAGTGGCTGCGGCTCTGATTTCACAAATAACAAAGACAGCAACTCAAAGAGGAGGGAGCTGTGGCTGAATGGAAGTTATGTTTTAACAAAAAACAAGCACCTTGGTGACAGAGAGGAATTGTATAAAAACAATGTCACATATCAAAAGTGACTGAGAGGGTTTTTGTTTTCAGTAATGACGACAAAAGGGGAAAAACTTGACGGCCGATCGATTTAAAACACAATAAAAACCAAGAAGCAGCGAGAGCCACAGGCCAAAACATGGCTTAGTAAATATAGTAAGTGTTTCATGGACGTGATTATGGAAATGATCTCCTATCAGTTTCTTTTAAAGGAACAGTTCAGCATCTTTGCATGTCTGTGCATTAATGTTGGATCTGGACTGGACTAAACCACTACAGTCTGACACTACATGGGCATTCAGAGAGTGCAGACCTCCACCCAGGCCAGAACATTAATATGTAAAGATGTATTGGAGTAATGATGTCCAGAGCAGAGAATGAAGTCACCGTCCCTGTGTGTGTGTGTGTGTGTGTGTGTGTGTGTATTGTAGTCCGAGCTTCCCTGTTCTTTGTTGTGGGAGTCAGGCTGGCCGACCCCTTCATGTTCATGTCCCCACTGGCTCGCTCATTCAGTACTGTGCTCTGCACTGTGCACGCTACCTGGGTTGGGCATGCTCAGGAGAGTAGCGAGCACCACCGTATTAGCAACTATTAGCTCTGTCATCACTGTTGTCGTTGTTAGCACTGTTAGCACTACAGATAATGCCGTCTCAACTTACAGTGACAGGACTGCATTGTCACAGTAACATTATGACCCCCCCCCCCCACAGATTCTTAACCTGACTCCAACTGTTCATTTGATGGTCAAACTAGAGGAAAGATGGGACTACTGAGACCAATCTCACTTGTACCTGAGATATTTTATGGACTGGTATGTTTTGTTTTACTTCTAGCGACTAGCAGCAGTTAGTCACGTCTGCACTGAAGTGCCTTTGGGCGGTGATGCATTCACTTACTGTTGTACGTACTGAGCTGTGTTTTAATAGAGATGCATTCACTTACTGTTGTACGTACTGAGCTGTGTTTTAATAGAGATGCATTTACTTACTGTTGTAGGCTACCTACTGAAGTGCCTTAAGTACAGCGATGCATTCACTTACTGTTGTACATATTGAAGTGCCTTAAGAACAGTGATGCGTTTACTTACTGTTGTACATATTGAAGTGCCTTAAGAACAGCGATGCGTTCACTTACTGTTGTTCATACTGAAGTGCCTTAAGAACAGCGATGCGTTCACTTACTGTTGTTCATACTGAAGTGCCTTAAGAACAGTGATGCGTTCACTTATTGTTGTACACATAGACATATATACATAGACGCCGCATTGAGCGCTGAGCCGTACGTCAACGTCGCCCCGGCCGGGCCCGCGGGGCTAGTGCTGCTGCGTCGAGATCGCAGGAGAGGGAAGCGCCGGGGTTGGCGGAGCCTGCTCGGCAGTCACTGGGGGTGACGGCGTGCCCCCAACTCCTCTCCCCAGCATGGAGTACCGTTCTGAAGGAAGGGAAGTGCAAGCCTCAGAAGCCCCAAAAAGTGTAATTGTGTAGTCACCAAACAGCTTAATTTCAGCGCTTGCAAATCCTGCCATGAGTAGGCTACGGTTAGGTTCACCTCAAGGCTTTGGAACCATTGGCGTTTTAGTTTATATGCAAATATTTGCTATTTTTGTATCTGTCTGTCCTTTTACTGTGTCTTGTATTTTTATTGTAGGCCTACTGTACTACACACACACACACACACACACACACACACATATATATGTATACTGTGTATTGTTTTTCGGCACTACCTTGTTCTCTATAGCTGATGTAAGGTGAATTGCTCCTGTGTGGGATCAATAAAGTTCTTATCTTAGCCATCTGAGAAGATCAAATACATTGTTTTTGGTGCCTAACTGTTTCCCAAGTATATTAGTGCGTGTGTAAATGAATAAACGAGAGGCATTAATGTAAATTTCTTTGTAGAAAGGCGCTTTAAGAAATTAAGTCCATTTACTTGTATTAGTTTACAGCGCAGCCTTGCCACATCCAATATGGCGGCGACGTTGACGTATCGCAGCAGCGGGCAAACCCACTTGATGCGGCGTCTATGTATATATGTCTATGGTTGTACATACTGAAGTGCCTTAAGAACAGTGATGCATTCACTTACTGTTGTACGTACTGAAGTGTGTTTGAACAGCAATGCATTCACTTACTGCACATACTGAGCTGTGTTTGAACGGTGATGCGCTTGCTTTCTATTGAATGGACTTAAGTGTGTTGAATGATGTGATCGCTTGATGTTGCACATACTGTACTAAAGTGCCTTTGAACAGTGATGCGTTTGCTTACTGTTGTGCGTACTGAAGTGTGTTTAAACGGTGATGCGTTCATGTACTGTTGTATGTACTGAGGTGCCTTTAGATCAGCGATGCGTTCACTTACTGCACATACTGAGCTGTGTTTGAACGGTAATGCACTTGCTTACTGTTGAATGGACTGAAGTGTGTTTGAATGATCATGTGTTCACTTGATGTTGCACATACTAAAATGCTTTTAGAACAGCACTGAAGTGCCTTTGAACAGTGATGCGTTTGCTTACCGTAGTATGCACTGAGGTGTATTTAAACAGTGATGCATTCACTTACTGTTGAGCTTTCTGAAGTGTGTTTAAACAGTGTTGCGTTCACTTACTGTTGTATGTACTGAAGTGCCTTTTTACGTTGATGTGACTGCTTGGCTAAGGAAAAAAAGTTAATAAACTAGATTGCCAGTGACAACAAATCTTTGAATTTAATTATTCGAATCAGCAAAGTGATGTGTTTCACCTCTGTTCCCGACTACCCAACATTAACATTCTTAAGCTCTGCCCTCTGTGAGGCAAAATGTTGTAAATGTGTGTATGAATGTGACTCTACGAGCCGGGGTTAAATGCAGATATATAATTCCTAACTAGTTACTTTGTATTTAAACGATTGTATAAAAAATTGATGCAAGAGAGAAACACTGCATAATGGCGACCTGGGTCTGATTGCAGAGCAAGGACAAGTAGCTTTAATTGTTGTGAGCCCCTTACAGGTGGCCTAATTTCCTGAGTGCCCTTAAGGGTTGCCATTACCACAAGAGTTTATGGGTCAGCTCTCTCCTGCCCCTTACAATCTCACAATCAATAAATCATTCATAATCACTTCTGCTTCACTTGTTGATATCAGGCTGTAGAGGTTTGCTTTGCAGGGCCTCTTCATGGCCCTCTAATCTTAATGGCCCCTGGGCAGGCTCTAAATATCCAATCTGAGGACAATATTTAACGGATAACAAGGACACTTTTTTAACAGAGTTCATTAGATCAGGATCAAAACACTGGCCGGCCTGCGCTGACTCAAATAATAATGTGGCTGCCGCGCACGTGTAATGGATAAATGCTATATTATTCATTTCAGGATACTGCAGCTTTAACCTTTTGAGCTCGCAAGGTTAACACATAAAGACAAGACCGCATCACTGACCTTTTCATTACGCTAGACAAAACACCAAGGACACACACAGCAAAATGATTATACACTGGCTTTATAAAGTGCAGCCATTTGCTGTTATGGAGTCAGTTAACTTGTAATGAATAGAATTTCTTTCTATTTAAGTTATTCAAGGATATTGAGTAATGAGTCTATAACAGACCAACTGGCACACACATTAAGCATGAACTCAGAAGTACATTTTCTATGACTGATAGCTTGCCTCGGGTCTTCACGTTCTAATCAATAGCAGTATCACCTTTACTTATTTAAGGTGTTGGCTCATTATGTACAGCACTTGAGGTATAATGAGAGCCTGAGGTGAAAATGTAATTAAAAAGATAATATCTTCCTCTACTGGAGTCATCTACTGAATACTGAATATTATAGGTGTGTTAATGTCTAAAGTAAAGCCTGACTCATGAACATTTAATATGAATGGAGAAATACATTTTTTTCCAGATGACAGATAGCTCGCCGCGCATCAATCCCATCTGCTCTGTTGGAATCAATAACTATCTCCATTTATTTAAGATGTTAGTTATAAAGGTTGACTGCGCTCACCAAACAGGGAAGCAGAGATTGATTTTCAGAGTATAAACCTTGTCGAATTTATTCAAGCTTTCACGGTGCTCCTCAAGGTATTACCCGATATTTGTGTTAATTAGGAGCGCTTGCTTTATACTTCATGTTCACACTGGTTTATGCATGTGATAAAGATTTCATAACATCAGCGCCTGCCAGGGTTCACTTCAGACTGCAAGAAAGAGCTTTCAACATCACCAAAGAATAAGTGCATATATATATCTATATATATGTATATAGACCCATCCTGTTTATCTGCTAACATCCCTTTGTCTACCTGTCTCAGTCTAAATACACTCATGATATTCATCAACGCAAAGTTCACTGAAGCTGAACCTGTGCAGACGATGGTGTATTATGCGAGGCATTTCAAAACAAGACTAAAGTGTCTCTCCAGTGGTCCCTATAAGGCGCTAGGTAATTCATTATACAAATGAATGATGACAATTTTTTGCCTCTCCAGGCTTTCAGCTCAAGCCTGCTGCTGCTCTCTCATAGCCGTTCTCGGCATTGCAACCTATATCCGATGCCCCCTTGACATTATGGTGGCGTACTTAAGCTATCAGTGATCTGCTCTTGCCAGCTGCCGCACTGCCCACCTGAAAGCTATGCTGCAACAGGTGCAATCTCTTGCTGCTATTTTTGCTGCTGTCCATAAAGCATTTCATAAGCACAACATGAGTCTATATTCCCCAAGGAGGGGAAGTTATTATCCCTGCTGTGCTGTGCTTGGTGTTTCCTTGTGAGGAGTGATGAAATCAGAGCCTGAACGCCGAGTATCATCTCTGCACATATTCACATAACGATCCACTGTGAGAGCTGACTGACTGATGTTACAGTAGGTAATTAGTTCAGATTTATTTTGAGACAGAGGTCTACACAGTCATAAATATTATTTCAAATATCACCATGTAAACCTATAAAGCCTCTGAGAAATTTGTATCTCTAACATGGAATGAAATATCCTGCATTGGACATTTCTTAAAATAGCTTAATAAGAAGTCGTGTGCCCCTCTTATAAAGCAATGGAAAGTAACAGCGAGGGTGTTGGGGATAAGGCTGCAACTAATGGTTATTTTCATTGTCGATTCATTTGTCAGTTATTTTCTTGATTATTCAATTAGTTGTTTGGTCTATAAAATATCAGAAAATGGTCAACAGCTGCCAGTCAGTGTTTCCCAAAGCCTGAAATGACATCCTCAAATGACTTGTTTCTTCCACAAACCAAAGATATTCAGTTTACCATTGTAAAGGGAGTAAAGAAGCCAGAAAGTCTTCACATTTAAAGGTCCAGTGTGTAGGATTTAGGGGGAAATACTGGCAGAAATGGAATATAATATAATATATGAAGTATGTTTTCTTTAGTGTATAATCACCTACAAATAATAAAAAATAAGAATCGATTCTCACGACCTTGTCACATATCAATGTTTGGTCATGGACCTTCCAAGTCCAGATACAAAAGGTACGTGAAAGGACGTTCTGGGACACCATGTCAACTTCAGCCTGTTGTCTTCTTCTTTTAAAATACACCTCTGTTTTCACAGGACATGTACAGTTTGCATACAGTCTCTTTATATACGCACTATGTTGGTACAACACTGAATTGACGTTTTGTTTTTCTACTTCAACAACAAAAGCACGTGGTTAGGTTTAGGAAAAAAAACAGGGTTTGGTTCTGTAGTCTTTCGGGAAGCAAACACTGCTCTCCCAGGTGAAAGTCGGTGGTTGTTGGACCCATCCACCACCCCTCCTTTCTGCCCCGTCAGACTTTCGCCACCTTAACTTTTCTTCTTGTCCTGCCGCTGCCAGGGAACATTAAACTATATCAGCGACTGGCCGTGCATCATGCCGAAATTAAAGGACGGCTTTTTCCGTTGGTGTCTGACGCTGCAAGTCGTTGCCCATGTGCTGGATTTCGATGACTTCGGAGTGAGACCAGGTTGTTCTGGCCTCATATTGACGTCTGTTGCCAGCTGAGTGCTCCAAAGAGCACTGCTGCAAAGAACACTGAAGGAATCCTAACCGGGAGTTCACCCTTGGCACACAGGAAGTTTAATCTGGTTGCAATCTGCGATCTTCACTGCTACTGTAGATGCCACTGAAGCCTACACACTGCTTCTTCAGGAATCTTGATCTTGATCTCGATCTTAAAACATTACTCAAACTTAAATGATCAATTATTTAACTAGTTGGTGATTAATCTAATAGTTGACAACTGATCAATTAATCTGTGTAATCTTTAAAAATATTGACTTAAGAAAATGTGGTTTGCCAATCTTTTCTTGTACATTTGTCAAAATTGGACATTTTTAGGCTTTCAGAACGAAACAGGTAAATAGTGAAGCTTTATCATCTGAAAATGCTTACTGAAGACAAAAAAAATAATGTGTTTATGTGTGGCTGCATTATTCCACATTTTCTCAACTTAGCTGTGGTGCATCACGTTAATATACCACCATTTACAATAAAAAATAATACCAACACTGATTATTTTGGACATTAATATCTTTTCTTTTTTATTAAGACAAGAACTCTTCATTGTTTTGTAAAAATGTCTATTTATGAACCAATACAAAATGTGTATGGGAATGTGGAACTCCTTTCCTCCATTGATACACATTAACATTTCCCAAGAACAGCAGAGAGACAAAAAGAATCAATCTAAAAACAATGACTGGTGACACAATCAAAACTTTTTCGGGAATCAAATAAGCTTCCGAAGGCGGAGGTGTGTTGAAAGTGACAGTAGTAGTAGTACAGCCACAACACGTTTATAATCCTGCTTCATTCCAATAAACAGTGTACTCTTTATGACCTATGTCAACACAAAGCAATACTTAACACATCTTTTACAATGCACCAAATATTAAGAAAAATACAGAAAACATGTACAACATATATGCAAAATACCACCAATTTTGCCTCTTGGGTCTAAAATAATGTGTTGTTGATTCGATGAGGATGCATTGTACTTGCTTCTATGTCATTGGTGGGGCCTAAACTTTGCATTCTACCTGAGATGCAGTCACATCGGTCAGCAACGCATGAACCAGAGACAGGACATTATCAAAAGAATTTAATGTGGAGAAAACTACACCAGTTACACTGTAAGACCATTTTTTACTTTACTGGGCATTTAATAGAAAATAAAATGATACATACAGTAACCTTACATATCATTCTGCTATTTATTTCAAATTGAATCCTCATCATTTCTCTTAAAAACTACTTGAATGTTATGTTTTGCTCATGGTACTTTTTGTATTGGAACTTTGGGAGAGCAGAGTTATTGTAGGTAAAACATTTGGAGAAACACTCCGGCCGTTCCAACGCACAAAGGATTTAATATGCACAAATAAAATATTAATGCATCAGCCTTAAGGGAGAAGACAATATTCAGTTCTATTCCTTTATTGGCAAGTACATATTTTGAAGTCTGATTTAAATGGAAGCTGCCACATGTCACTGAAGCGAAATAGTGCTCACTGTAAAATACAAATCACACAATCTCAGTCTTGCAGATGAGGTGGCATCTGCTCTGTGATTCATAAAGCAACAATAACAAGTCAGTTAATAGTTTTATCAGACACCAGACTGTAAAACATCGAACCTAATCAGAACCCATCCCCGCCCCCACCCGTCCATGTAACAAACACAAAACAGTGTCATCAGCATACAGTGTTAACTTAGTGGTAATTCCTTTGTGAGTACAGAACTTTTTAAATTAACTCAAGTTTTAACAGATGGAGAGAGTTGGACACGGCACCTTTGATCTTTGTCTGCAACATCACTCCTGTAGCCCCCATCTCCGACTGACACATCCAATGGAAACGCTAAAAATATGTCCACAGCTTGCACCCACTCTTCTAAAAACTGCAGAAAAAAATATTCAACGACTTTTAAAATGCACAGATGCGTTATGCTCAGGAGGTTAACATTTGCGTAATGCACTTCACAAGAACCTTCTCCACTCCCTCTGAACGACCCCCCAAAACTACAATCTCCATATGGAAAGACTGAATGCTGTCTTCATGCATGACGATGATATATTAAAGCTATCACATTGTTTATGTGTTGCAATCTGAGCTGCACATTAAGAAAGTCCAATCAAATGTGTTAACATGGCAATAAAGGACTGAATATTGGATATGAGCGTCCACACAGCAAGCAACACCAGTCCCAACAGCATCTAGTGAGATAATAATAAAAAGTGAGTGCGTTTCATCATTAGATATGATTGATATTAATATATCTAGGGCTGCCACCTAATAGTCGACCAAACTTTAGTTGACCAGAAAGGTCATTAGTCGGCAAGATATCAGTCACAGAAAACAACAACAACAAAAAAGACTGGACCATGTGGGAAGTGTCCACGCTCAGCAGTCAGACAGGAGTCAGGTTAATTTCCAGGGCTGGTACCTGCGGTTATTCCACAGGCTAGTTAATAACATGTCGGGCAGGAAATCCAAAGTGTGGGATCATTTTGAGAAGGTGAAGGACGAACCCAAGGTGATATGTAAACTCATCTTCATTGGTCCACTACAAACATGACGTATCATATATATATATATGTACATATATATATATATATATATATATATATATACACATATAAAACAGTATCACTACAATACATGACACCTATGTATTTCTGATATGCAATGTTTAAACTCACTGTTACTAAAATTTATTTCTGAATCTCTAAAAATTGATTTTGTTACATCATGATGTATTTTTTTTTAAAGGATGCAAACACTGCAACTTTTTATTTTTTTTGTATTGAAATGTTTTTTTTAACTTTACAAGTTGCCATCATCAGGCAATTAATTGAATTTTGTTTTCTGTATTCATTTGATATGGTTTATGTTTGTCCAATTGATTCTAGCTCTTAAACTTTAGAACGTCACTTTAAAAAAACTGAATAAATAAATTCTTTGAAAAAATACTTCATTCTAAGTTTATAATTTGTGATGATAAAATGTTCAAAATTATGTGATATCATGACATTCAACGCCTGCTCAAAGCTTTAAAGGTGTACGCTACAACCAAGACCTCCACCTCAATCCACCCACAGCTGTCATATAAAGTTGGACTCATTAGGCGAGCTGCTTGCTGTGTGAACACATAATTAGGACAATCAATGCCACAGACAGACCCTCATCGCCATGTTAAAAAGCCAGGGCGTTCATGTAACCCATGGATTACGACCACGGAGCACAACGTGTGCATTAAGTTCAGTTACACACAACTAATTACTTTTGGCATTCGTCAGTGCTCCCCAGCTGGCACAGCCAAACAGATCCTCATTCAGTTTTGGCAGGTGACAGAAAAAGCAAGATAGAGAAGCAAAAGAGAAAATGGGTTTTAGCACGTACACACATGCAGAAAAACTATCAATTGTTTACGCACTCAAGCTGCGGCATCGAAGCAAAGTATATATTTGGAAGGTGTGATGGAAGTGGAAAGACTGGCCTGTCTCTCAGAGCATTTCAGTTTGAAGACTCTCCCAAACATTTGCTTGTTTTACATTTCGACAAAACTCACAATGAGCGTGACACAATAAAATCCACAAAGGTACTCCATTGTAATTCTAGTAAGTTGTAAAAAATATTTCTTAGTAAGGATTAGTGTACAATACAGCTGTGATTCCATTGGCTTGATTTACATAGGATTGTGTGTCTATATGAGATAACATGAGCCCGCTGTAGGGAAGGACATTTTGTGCAGCTTATGTGTTCCTAAAATAAATTTGAATGCGTTTGGAGTTTGGTTAAGGCTGTTTCTCTTTTTCGGTGAAGTTATGTACAGTACACCAGCATCTTTTGGCTGCCGGGTGGTCTTATATTAATACCAAATATTTTTTCAACAGCCTTTTATTACTGAGGCATCTTGACTGAGAGTCTGCCAAAAAAAAAAAAAAAAAAATTAAAACAATTTACATTTTCTTACTTGGCCATTTGTAAGAAAAATATTTTAGAGTGAGAGCAGATGGAAATCAATTGAATCTCATCATTGCAACTCAATAAAAGCTGGTGGGGAAAACAGGGCTTCCATTCAGACAAATAGAAGAAAAATATTACAGAACAGAGGACGAAATCAAAATAATGAAATGGCAGCGCAGTGGGGGAAAATAATGTACTACTTCTCTTTACTAAGAAAGGTAATTGTTTAAGAGGCAGTAGTAAATCTGCTCTGAAGACCAAACTGAGGTTGCAGAACATGAATTTAAAAACTGAATTGGCCCGATAAAATCATTTCATGTTATCCTTTGCTGCCTTCTTTTTGATTATGTTCTGAATGTGGTTGTGTTCAGGAGGGGGCAGGGAGAGCATATACAGTACATCAAACCTGTTTCTCATTTATGTCCTTTGTACAATGATATGTAAAGCATTCCATGCATTTTTGGAGCTGTCGAAACTTCAGGGGAAAGAAAAAGAGAGGGAAGTAATGGCTTGAGACAAATCACAGTATACTGGAAAGAGTTTTTGTTATGCAGTAGAGGACGCGTGTGTGCAGACACATTTAGGGAAATGAATAAAGTGGCTGTGTAATTTTACCCTCATACAAAAGCCAACAGCACATTGATAATTACGAGTGGGGAAAGATGAAACAGGAAAAAAGGAGGTGGGGGGAGCAACAGGGTTATGCAAATGAGGATCAACACAAATCCAAAGTATGGATAGAACAAGGCACAGAATTTTCTGCAAATGGTTGAACTAAATAAAATTCGTACCAGCAGTTAGGGAGGTGTCGAAATGGTGAAGCTCTCTACAGTGATTTCTGGCAACGTCTGGCGCACCCTCCCCGCCCCCAACCCCATCCCCTTCTCAGTTTACCGAAAACCCAACCCCCTCCCATTTTTTGTCCTTTTTTGATTTTTTTTTTTTTTTTTTTTTACACACAAAACATTCCATCTACATCTGCAGACTAGACTAAACAACGGCTTAAAACCAGGCCTTTCTTTAAAACCTCGTCTCTCCTCTACTCCTCGTCCCCTCTACTCTCACTAAAAGTGATCCTGAACCAACTCAAATCCCTCCATCTGCCCCCCTCTCCCCCTGCCCCGGCCCCAAAAACAGCTCCCTGTCCCAAAGAGGACACTGGAGTGAGGGGTCCTGCTTTGATTAGATGTAGTACTCTTTCTTTTCGTCCGAGTTGGTGTGGCCACCCTCTGCGTTGATGATGGCTGTATCTGCATCCGCTGCGTCGTCTGCTCCTTTGGCTTCGTGTGTGAAGTAGGTACCTGAGGAGGAGGGAGGATGAAGGACAGTGTCACGGACTGGGTAATAGCCTGCTGCGTAGATGATACAAAAGATTAAAATGTGCCTCTACATCCCACAGCACCTAATTATGTAAATCCTTCTCCGTGTGGCCATTTACACAAACCTAACACTGGCAAGCTGTAATATTCAGATTATACATCATTTTCCCTCTTTTTCATTCAAATTGGCACATGAAAATCTGGGTTTTGAAATGATCTCGAGTGTGGGGAGGAGCACGGCTCACACCTTCAAATTAACCTTGTCAAGTTCAGAGGGGGGGAAAAAAAGGAACTAGCGAGCCCCTTCAAACTTCATTTACAAGATTTATTCATATCTATCACAGTCGAGGTTTATAACGGGCAATATTCCAGGTGTGCTTCAACTGTGGAAATAAAAGCACAAATGCTGCTCGAATAGATGGAAACAAGGTGTTCATTATTGTTGCACCGCAAAGATGGTGACAGGGATGTGTTAAGATTGCACCTAATAATGAAAAGCTGAATCCTGTTTTTTTTCCCTTTAGGTGTTTTCGTTCTCGCGTCAGCCATTATAGTCAGAAGCCCTTTGGCAAACAGCAGCATCAGAAAGACACTGATTTTTAATGTGAGACTATTTTAGTCAGTGTTTAAATCACCCAATCTGTTTATTTTGGAGAGGAAGACACCTCTATGGATAATTCGGCTCCCGGTAAAAAAACCCTGAACATCTGGATCTTAATTTGCAGCGATAAAAGGAGAGCACACATTTGCAGGTGCTGAGCTAGCGCCCCCCTCTGATACATGCCAAACAGCATTGGAGAAAACTGCTTTATTGAGTGTTTTTACCAATTCTAATCACCTGGTTGATTTGGAGAGGAGGAGACCTCTGCGGATAATTTGGCTCCTGGTTAAAACTTCCTGAACAATGAACACTGAAGGAATCCTAACTGGGAGGTCACGCTTGGCACACAGGAAGTTTAAGCTGCTTGCAATCTGCGATTCACACCACTAGATGTCACTGAAGCCCACACACTGCTCCTTCAAGAAGCTTAATGCAGAGAATTTTAGACTAAAAGTTGACTTGTAAATGTAGTTAATCTTTTAAATCTGGACATTTTTAGGCTTTCAGAATGAAACAGGTAAATGCAGTCAGGTTTTATTCAGTGTTTATACCAGTTTTAGATCCCAGGTCCATTTATTTTGGAGAGGAAGAGACCTCTGTGAATAATTCGGCTCCCGGTAAAAACTTCCTGAATATCTGAATCAGAAATAAGGAGTGCACCGCTAGGCAAGTGGCTTGTTTCCAACATGCCAAACAGTTTCACAGGAACACTAATTTGTAATGTAAAACTGTTTTATTTAGTGTTATCACTGGTTTAAATCACTTGGTCTGTTTGTTTTGGAGAGGAAGAGACCCCTGCGGATAATTCAGCTCCCAATAAATACCTCCTGAACATCTGGATCTTCAATTATCAGATGAAAAAAAGGCGAACACGCATTAGCAGGTGCTGGGCTGGCGGCCTGAGAGGAAGAGACCTCTGTGGATAATGCGGCTTCCAGTAAAAACCTCCTGAATGGCTGATTCAGAAATGAGATGTGCAGACATAAGCAGGTGCTAGGCGAGCGACTTGTTCCCGACATGTATCAGAGAAACATTAATTTGTAATCTTAAACTGCTTTATTCAGTGTGTTTATGAGTTTAAATCACCAGGGGCCTCATGTACAAAGGGTGCGTACGCATAAAAACGTGGCGTACGTCCTTTTCCACGGCAAAGTTCAGATGTATCAAGAGTGAAATGACCGTGGAAATGTG